>NC_060168.1:19087140-19144614 GCF_021292245.1 Micropterus dolomieu
GGCGTGGCATGGAGTCGATCAGTCTGTGGCACTGCTCAGGTGGTATGAGAGCCCAGGTTGCTCTGATAGTGGCCTTCAGCTCTTCGGCATTGTTGGGTCTGGCGTATCGCATCTTCCTCTTCACAATACCCCATAGATTTTCTATAGTGTTATGGTCAGGTGAGTTTGCTGGCCAATTAAGAACAGGGATACCTTGGTCCTTAAACCAGGTACTGGTAGCTTTGGCACTGTGTGCAGGTGCCAAGTCCTGTTGGAAAATGAAATCTGGATCTCCATAAAGTTGGTCAGCAGCAGGAAGCATGAAGTGCTCTAAAACTTCCTGGTAGACGGCTGCGTTGACCTTGGACCTCAGAAAACACAGTGGACCAACACCAGCAGATGACGTGGCACCCCAAACCATCACTGACTGTGGAAACTTTACACTGGACTTCAAGCAACGTGGATTCTGTGCCTCTCCTCTCTTCCTCCAGACTCTGGGACCTTGATTTCCAAAGGAAATGCTAAATTTACTTTCATCAGAGAACATAACTTTGGACCACTCAGCAGCAGTCCAGTCCTTTTTGTCTTTAGCCCAGGCAAGACGCTTCTGACGCTGTGTCTTGCTCAAGAGTGGCTTGACACAAGGAATGCGACAGCTGAAACCCATGTCTTGCATACGTCTGTACGTGGTGGTTCTTGAAGTCCTGACTCCAGCTGCAGTCCACTATTTGTGAATCTCCCCCCACATTTTTGAATGGGTTTTGTTTCACAATCCTCTCCAGGGTGCGGTTATCCCTATTGCTTGTACACTTTTTTCTACCACATCTTTTCTTTCCCTTCGCCTCTCTATTAATGTGCTTGGACACAGAGCTCTGTGAACAGCCAGCCTCTTTAGCAATGACTTTTTGTGTCTTGCCCTCCTTGTGCAAGGTGTCAATGGTCGTCTTTTGGACAGCTGTCAAGTCAGCAGTCTTCCCCATGATTGTGTAGCCTGCAGAACTAGACTGAGAGACCATTTAAAGGCCTTTTGAGTTAATTAGCTGATTAGAGTGTGGCACCAGGTGTCTTCAATATTGAACCTTTTCACAATATTCTAATTTTCTGAGATACTAATTTTGGGGTTTCCATTAGTTGTCAGTTATAATCATCACAATTAAAACACTTGGAATATATCAGTCTGTGTGGAATGAATGTATACATTATACAAGTTTCACTTTTTGAATGGAATTACTGAAATAAATCAACTTTTTGATGATATTCTAATTATATGACCAGCACCTGTACTTAGATTTGGCTTTTTACTTCTTGAAGTACACACATGAAGGTACATTTTTAGTTTGCTCGTACCAAACAAAGTACTTGTCACAAAGAATATGAGATGCGATCTAAACGTGGTTGATGGACAAACTAACCGGAAGCTTTGTGTATAATCTTAAACTTGCACAAAATCTAAATTCCTCAAAAACAAATAAATTCCAGTAACTGGACACAAATTTTGTCCCAGAAAATGAAGCAGCTTTACAACAAAACTACACTGACATTCTTGAACATTTTTTTTTTTTTTAAACAGCTGAGTAGAGACTGATCAAAAGTTAGTTAATAATCTCACCGGACTGATCTCCAGCGCCTCCTGTAAAACCCTGCGGGCTCTGCTGGGGTTCCTGCCCAGTTTCAGAAGCAGACGAGCCAGCTTGATGGAGTAGAAGGCGTGTAACATCGGCCTCTCTTTGGATTCGGCCACCGCCTCCCGCAGCAAGGCCTCCGATTTGTCCAGCTGGCCCGCTCGTCGCTCCAAAGCTACCCTGCGAAGACGTACCACTGCCAACCCTGGTAGGGTTTTCTCCAAGGCCTCCAGCACTCGGCGAGCCTCGATCAAGTCACCTGATGGAGAAGATGAAGGAGTTTGCGTGAGTGTGGCGGCTAAAATACATGAAATACAAACGTCTATCATAGTTTTATTTGAGGACTCCTATGTTGGATCAATTCTATAGTTTTTAAGCTTTTTTAATGTTTTTGCATTAGATGGATTCGTAAGGAGGTGTAATTTAAATTGACTGCAAGTAACTTTACCCAAATAGTCCGGAAAGATCAAGACCTACTTAAGACATTTAACATTTCTAAGAAAGAAAAGAGAACAAAGCTGTGTTTGTACAGTGTGTTGTTGTGTCGTACCGTGCCTCTCCTCGAAGGTCGCCCACTGCATATGGATGTTGGGTTTATACGTCAGGTGGATCTCACAGGCTCGTTTGAAAACGGCCCGCGCCTCATCCACACTCTGCGGCTCCAGGTACTGAGTGTACTGAACAACACATAAGAACGTGTTACACAGTGATCAGTCAAGCACACAAACTTCCCATTTTAATCTAGTCTTTAGGCTCACAAAGATACATGCACTCTTCAGTCTGCATTTTCTAAACATCTTTTGCACACGAAAATAATGTCCTTTCCTTACCCTGATCCAGGAATCCTCATACAGAGCGCAGGCAATCAGGCAGCGCTCAAAGAGGACACGAACCCTGTGGTCGTCCTGGGGAACCGCAGCTTCCTCTAATCCTTCATGAGGCTGGGCGGCGACCTCTGACCCCTCAGTGGCCACCTGGTTTGGATCTAGTAGGAGACAAAGGTGTCTAAACTGCAGATGCTTAGATGCTCACTCAAATCTTGTAGAATCCCTGAGACAGCTGACAGTGGCTTCATTATGTCGTAGGGCTGGGTGATATGGGCAAAAATGTTTTCACGATAAAAACATTTCATACCATTCGATATCGATAATTATCAAAATGTCAAATCATTATTTCTTTCAAGTTTAAAGGTTGATTTTTGCTCCTAAGTGAAAATTTAAGAAAACAGATGGTTCATTTTGTGCTTTTAAACTATTCTTTATAGTCAGAACATTATAAGCACTTCATGCCAAACAGTGGATCACTTGACAAATCTGAGGCAGAACATTCAAAACAATTATAATATTATTAGTAAATCTTTTTTCAGTCCCTTTTCCTCAACAAATTGAATATCTTAATAGAAAAATTAAGTTAAATCAACTTAATTCATTTATCATTAAATCAAACATTTATTGATGATATACTGAACATTTGTTATATTGTTATTGAAGAAAATTATATTGCGATAAATATCATTATTGTTTCATTGCCCAGCCCTATTATGTCGTCACCTTGGTTGGGCTCTTTGGTGTCATTGTTCAGCTGAGCGATCTCCCAGTCCAAGTAGGAGTTCCAGGCCCGCAGCTGGAGGCGATCCAGTGGCTTGACGTGGAAGTAGGGACGTTTGATCTGTAGGCCAGAGAATAAGGAATCAGCTTCTGAGGTAGCAAGTGATGGAAGTGTGTAACAAGTTCAATAAATGTACAATAAACAGCAGAATATTTAAAGGAAAACTCTTGTTATCGTTTGCTGTAAAACTGCAAACAATAGTTAAAAATTATACTGTGGACAAATGAACTAGATAGAACAGTAAGTATATAGATGTATTAAGCACATATTGAGAATTCGGGTTTTGGTTTACAGAAAGGTCTGGATTTTGAAAATCAATCAATTTTAAGCCCAATAAAATGTTTAGCCCAGAATATTGAAAACATCAAAGAGGGGGAGGAAACGCACAAGCTGGTGATGGAAAAAGAGCAACAGAAAACAAAACTCACAGCGTCTTCAAAGTGCCATCTCTTGCGGACTTCTCCCTCATTGTCCTGGTACACTTTGTCCCTGCGAACCAGCACTTGTTCCCTTATCTTCTGCATCAACTCCTCCTAAACACAATGTTTAAATTAAACAATTAGATATTTGACTCTCTCTTTAATTTATGTCTCATGAGTATATGTATACATGTTTAAAACTTAACATTACGCTCAGCACGGAAATCCTGTCAGGGCTGAGTGTGAGGCAGTCAGATGTTACTCACCGTGTCTGTGCCCTCCGGTGTGGCGGGCTCTTCCTCCCCTGGCGGCCTCTCCTCCTCCTCCTCCTGGGCCTGTTCAGCACGCTCTGCCTTCTGACTCTGGCGGCACAACGTCCTCAGCTCCTCATACTCGTCTGGGGAAAGCACCTCTTTGGGCTCGTGGCTGTTTAGGTGTTCTTTGAACCTGGCGGAGAGGGCAGAAGGACGCAAAAATGAGATTAGTGGGAGAAGAAATGAGCGAGAAATATGAACATATTACATCATGACTTTCATGAATACCAGACTGAAAACAAATATTCATTATCTGAATTAGAATATACATTTATCATTACAATAGTAAACCTGGCACTGACAGTAACACATTTACATCAGTATTTCTGTCTTGTATAAACTGATTTCAAGAAATGTAGATTGGCATACACACACACACTTGACCTGTGTGTGTGTGTAGTCTTACTTGTCGTAGTGGGTGTTGTACAGCTGGGTGGGGACTTTGAGGACTCTGTCTAGGACGGCTGTTGCGTTCTGCATGTTCCCCTGCTCCTTCTCCCACTCGATATAAAGATCCCAAAGCCGGTCCGAGTGGAAGTCCAGACCTGCTGCCTGAACTGCTTCCTCAAACACACTGAGGGTTGAGGTTGGAAAACAAATAAAGCATGATAACACCTTTCACAGGCAGCAGCTTACTTCAAAATATGTCTATTTTTATTTTGAGGTGAACTGGCAGCAAAAAAATAACAATAAAATGTGAGTGTGTTCATCTACCTGCGGATCCGTGCGGGCGACTCAGGCAGGTTCATGTCCAGTGTTCCCAGCAGCAGATTGATGTAGTGGATCCACAGATCTACACTCAGAGGGATTACCTGGAGACCCTGAATACACACCTGACACAATACACAACAACCATGAACATTAGCTAATGAAAAACTGTGAAAAACACTTCTGTAATACACCTAATAATAATTTATAATGGTGTGGGAGAAGAAGAGACGCAAAATTGTTTTACCTCCTCTGCTTTGTTGTTGTACCCAGCGCGGCGCTCCAGATCAGCAAATTTCTTCCAGTAGCCGTAGCAGAGCGGGTAGCGAGCGAGGAAGGCCTCTAGCGCTCTGCGTGACGCTGTGATGTGACTCTGAGCAGATGAGAGAAAATGTAATGTCACGTGAGGCTACAGCAAGCTTCCAGTCCAAACATGCTTTCTGGCATCATGGGGACGCTAGAGGTCAATATTTCAAAGTTTGAGGTGGTAATGCATCAATACTGGCGGACAATACGATGGTTTCCTACATTTTTTTTCTGAACCCCAGTGGCTTTCCTCTGTATCTCCAATGGAAACAACAAACACGCACCTCTTGCTCGCAGTACTGCAGCAGGTCGGTCCAGCTGGTGAAGTCTTGAGGATTGTCATGGGCAGCTTTCCACAGTCGTTCAAAGTCAGTGGGCAGTTCTCCCTCCTCGTCTTCTGCAGATGGCGGCATGGAGAAGGAAGCAGGGCCGGGGTCAACGGGGGCCTCAGGGGCCTCGGTGGCTCTGCCATTCTCTTCTGACATCTCTACCATCTCAGTTGGAGGTGGCGCAGGAACCTCAGAAGCCTCCATGGCTAAAGAGTTTGTAGATCAAAAGGTAAAAAAAAAAAAAAAAGACAATCTCCACTAACATAACTGAAGGGCATTATAAAGATAAGCCCCTCTAGTAACACTACTTGTGTTCACCATAACTTTAGACATTTCTCATGAAGCTACCAGGAACATAATTTTAAGTGGAGTGACTGTCACTGAATCTTGCCATTTGGCTATTACCCCTAACCTCCTTAAAAAGCTATTTCAATTGATCAGTCACACACTACTGGTGTGCCGTTTCCACTACTGACCAATGGATGATAGGCCATTCATAAAAAGCACAAGAATGTCACAGCCAATAATTTTAACATACCTTCAACCTGTGGATCAAACACTCATTTCAACATGATATAGCTATTTTCACTCAACAATAATGACGGGGAAGTTAACAATTGCTTCAAATACCACAGTTTGCTGTAAGGTAAAACTACTACAAAAAAATGTAATGTGATGTAATTCATGAACTTTCTAGTTCCTCTGCTTACTGGACAGTCTCATGGAAAAGGGCCAGCAGGTGTTTCAACAATACAACAACAACCACCATGTATGAAAAACCCATGCAAATGCAATTATTATTATTATTATTACAAACCAGAATTAAACCAATCACACAACCTTTAAGCATGACTTTGACCCTATTTGAGGTCAAATCCAAATAGGGTGTGGTGTGACTGATTTGATAAAAGTTGATTAAAGATTACACTGAGCAGTCAAACAGGTTCAGCAGCTGAACATGGATTTGCACTGTAACCACTGTCTGCAGCTTGTAGTCCAAGCATTATTAAATGATCCAACAAAACAAAAATCGATAGTTTTTTCGCTTTTCTTCTTGCCACACCTCCTGTCTACACCTGCAGAGGTATGTTTCATTCATTGAAAGTTCAGTGCACTGAGTTTAGACCATGGTTTAGACAGATTTATTCTCCACCGCAGCGCTGACTCCAGTGCATTTGAATTGTCACACAATTTGTGACAAAAGGTGATGAGCAACCGCAAACCACGTAGTTAAAGACAGGAGGGTACTTTAGTTAAAGTTAGTTAAGAGAACACTGCTGTTTCGTGGTGTGTTGAAATCGCGTTAGCCTAGCCTAGCATCTCATGTTTGCCCTTTTAACAGGTCCGATCGGAGCCTTTTTTCCAAATGCTTGCAAATGAAACAACCCCCCAGCGACATCTGTGAAACGACAATGCGGTGTATTGTAAATGCACTAAACGTTAATCAAACTACCTGAAGACTCTTCGAGTTCCCCGTTGCCGCTCATCTCCTCACAGCCTTCCGCCGCCATGATGGAAAAGCGTTCGCTGACGTCATCCATGCGCGACAAGACACTCGGGATAGAACAGTGAATATTTACTGACTTAGATAAAAAAAAAATTGTTATTATGGCACGGTGAATGTATTAACTGTGTAAAGTTTCAGTAAAAATTAAAAAGACTCACTTGTCACCAAACTTTTTTACTTCACATTACTGTAACAAACAAAAAACGTATTTATTTTTATACCTTATATGAATGTATATTCTGTTGATTCTCGAAATGTAATAAGAAAGATATTAAAACATAATTTGTGGTAGGCCTACTGGTTCAAAAAACAAGGTTTCCCTTTCCCTCTTATTAGTTACTGTAGCTAAGGTGCAAAAGAAAAACTTACCTGAGAAACTATTTCAGATTTCTGCAAACAAGAAACCATGGGCACACCCACAAGCTTATCCTTTTGTTTTTAAAAATACAATATGCCCTGATAAGTTTCACTGTGTGTGTTAAAATCATTTACGTTCTTATGTAGGCTACATAAATTATTAGCTGAGATTTCATTATGACAATAACACAATCCTACTCTATTTTGTACCTTGTGTTAAATTACACTCTTTATAACTTCCTCTGTGATGCATAATATACTTATTTAACCTGACCCGGTTAAAGCCTTTTAATATTTTCTGGAATCTCAGAATGTAATGTTCAGATTTAGCAGGATATAAAAACTCCTTTACTACAGTCTAAAGCTGCACACTGCTCAGACAGCGCCCAACCAACACCAATATTTTAAAGTTGGTAGTAGCCTAGTTGGTTTCAGTGTGAATGTAAACCAACCGTCAGTTCCACACTGCCCAAAAGCAACTGACCAGACAAACTTTTGTTGCCTATTTTTTCTTATTTAAGTCACAAGGCTGCAATCACTTTTTGGCAAGTGGAAAACTACTTGTTACTGGGTGTATTGGCCCTTTAAAGGTATTTTAACAGGTTGAAAGGACTGGGTGAGCCATTATCAGCCATAACTCAAATATAATGCTCATGACTAAAATCAATTCATTTTGAGAACCTTTTAGTCACAAGTAGGTGGCATCAGTTTTTTTGGCAAAGTGTAAAACTTAATTGGCCATATGGGTTGTATTGGCCATTTAAATGTATTGCAACTGGTAATAAGGACTGACTAAGCAATACCCTGTCTTTTTGGTAAGTGCAATACAACAAACTACATACAGTATTTCGACTGGTAAAAAGGTGGACTGGTTGGCACAGAGCAAGCAAAATTAGTGTGATAAGGATAATTGCAAGAGAGACACTTCCTTTATTTTATTTATAGCCTAACCCAGCCATGAATCATGTTAATTAAAGACTAAAGTCTTTTTTGTAAATATAAACTACGACATTAAACATAGGCCTACCAAACACACATTTCATCGGCAACAATAGGCTAATTTTATTGCTTATAATAACGTTTTGTCAGGCCTGATAAACTGCAGACACTTCAGCTGTGATTATTTCGTTACAAGAAACTTTAACGTTTCACAAAGACATAGGCTACCTTTGATACCACGGACATGAAGTGATGTTTATTTGCACGTTATGACTGAGATAATGTACAGATACTGGGCGTTACAGCTTTAACATGCTGCGTGCGCTCCCGCGGAGGGCAATCCATTTTCGGCTGATGGTCACTTTTCGGCTCGACCGATTACGCACGAAAGGAGGGGCTGTTCACAGACTGGTCCGCTGCTATGGTCAGTTGTCAATATAAGAGAGAGAGAGAGACGAGCGAGTAATGGACACCTTGCTAACCTACACTGACATCAAAGAAAGTCGTGCGCGCTGACGGCACGTGTTGTGCAGAATTCTGCATGCCTGCCGAGAATTGCATGCATCTCGCGGGTGATAATAACTTTGATTTATATAGCGCCTTTCACTAACCCAAGGACGCTTGACAAACAAAAAAAGAAAAGGGGGGTGCTAAGAGGTGTGGGGGGAGGGGAGATTAAAGCCCATAGACCTCAGTGAAGAGGTATGTTTTAAGGGCTATTATAGAGGAGGCAGAGCGGATGGCAAGAGGAAGCTTGTTCCAGAGTGATGGTGCACTGACACAGAAAGCTCTGTCACCAAATGTCCGGAGCCTGGAATTAGGGACAGCAAGCAGGTCATTGTCGGAAGACCGCAGGGACCGTGACTGAGTGTAGGGATGGAGTAGATCTGTGAGGTACTGAGGTGCAAGTCCATGGAGAGATTTGTACGTCAGTAGGAGGATTTTATATTTGATCCGGGACTTAACTGGAGCCTCTTCAGGATGGGAGTGATGTGAAGTCCAAGTTTCGCTCATTTATATTGAGAAAAGAGGTGGATGCAAGACTCGGTAGGTAGCCTAGTCCTATGTTCTGCGGTATTATGCATCCACTTCTTTAGGTCCTTTTCAGGCACTTTGGTGTGCTTATTGAACAAAAGCGGTTATCACTACATATATTTGCTGAATGTCAAGGAATGTTACTAAGTGTATTAAAATATAGACTTTAAACGTTCATAAAATATGTACTTTGAACCGTGTATCATCAGCTTTAGACTTCATCCGACTGACTAATTTTTGGCAGCTTCTTATGGACTATCTCCCAGCATTAATCCTGATGATCATCTTATTAAAGTTATATTGCCTTTTTCGTGAGTTAATTTCAGCACCGCTGGCTGTGGATGGTTGGTTTGTGTGGGCGCCTGTTGAAAATCTGTTTACTACGTCTTGTTTATTTGTTCTATGTTATATAAAAAGGTGCAAACCTTTCTGTTTGCCATAAAGCTGCACGTGAACTAAGTAACTGTGGGTTCAATAGTGTTTGAGGTTATAGCCTATTGCTTTAAATCAACAATCCAGTCAAAAACATCTGATGTCTCATTAAACTATAGAAACGCAGTTAGGAAAGAACAATTTCAATCAAAACCAGGGACTTCTTTTACATTTGGTCAACTTTATTTTCACTTGGTCTCATCTTTTAGAGTACATCTGACAATTTTGATTGACAGCTGAAGTCTGTTCCTCTACTTCCATTTCCACGATTCAAGCCACCGCCAACAAAATTGTAGCAACATGTACATTTATGATCATAAAAACAATCAGGAAGACAAACTCATAGAACAAAACTCCTAAAAAGGTCAGATGATTTCACTAGCCAGGACACAATCCAGAGCCTCAAGAGAATCATTTCAATATTCACGACTGCTAGTGAAACACGTTCCAAGCACAAGATTTGACCTGTTCATGAAGATCCAAATGACACACTGGAAAAACGTGGATGCTCCTGACGTCTAGTTACACATGAAAAATCTAAACAACTTGTAAGTTCTCACTCTTCCTCAAGTGCATTAAAAATAATCTAGTAAACAACACTGGAAAGAGAACTCGATAAAAGAAAGAAAGCAGGATGATCCACAAACATAAGTGGTTCAGTGGCCCTGAAGTGATTCCCCTGGCCAAGTTTGCTCAAAAGTGAACTGAAAATCTCTCTGTGCAGCGGCTGAACGACTTCATCACTTTTGAAGCGATATTAAATCATTTCCATGCACACAAATTCATCCCTGATGGATTCAGGGAGAGAATGAACTGGACAGGATCGGTAAGAAAGATGATTTCTTTCCATTTTGTGGAATCAGGAAAGTGAAAGTACTGCAGGGATGAAAGGAAAGTGTTGAGCCACACAGCCGACAGTTGGCAAGCCTTTTCCAATATCTAATGTGGCGAGTGAAAGAAGGTCGAGCTCCTAGCTGGTTGAAGTGCTTTGCTTAAAAGAGGGATGGAATGAATGTCTTTTTTGGAGAGTTTCAAGTCAGAAACAGATAGAGGGAATCCCCAGCAGGTGGAGCATGTGCTTTGAATGTGAACCTTCATTTTAAATAGCAAACAATCCCCACACAGTGATCTTTTCTCTGAGGCAGACTGGATGTACAACCAAGTGGACAATTCATTTAAAAAAGTTAACCGAGTCCTCGAATGTTTTCTTTCTTATCCCCAAAGATTCATTACAATGACATTTTTTGTGTTGTTCAATTGTCATCTCTGACAAAACGTGACAAACATAATTATCTATCTAGTAGTAACCCTCTTTTAAATTTTTATTCTTTTTTTATAGGTATTACACTGCGACTGAACACAAGAGGGACACGGCAGAGACGTTGCGTGGCTCAGTTCGACTAAACATATCAACATGGGGGGTGTGTGTAGGGATTAAAACTGTATTTAATGTGTTGTGTGTGTTTATGTCCTTAAATTTCCTCAATGGCTATCCAGTAGTCTTGCTTTAGTTAGTCATGGGTATTAGTGCCTTTTTCTGGTTCTTTCTTCCACTTAATCCAGGTCAGTCATCTTCTCCTCCTGCTGCTGCTCCTCCTCCTCCTCCGTCTCTGTGGTTACTGAAGATTCACAGCCCAGTCCAGCCCTGCGTTCATGCCGGGCTTGCGGAGCGTCAACACTGACATGGAGGCATCGAACTCAAACTCTACCTGGCTCTCCTGACCTTCTACAAAACAAGAAGAGAGACAGTATTAGAGAAGGTGGACCACGGGGAGAAAAAAGGTTTGTGAATCTCACCTCACAGAGCTCGCAAAATCCCACATAACCAAACAGTCAATCTTTAAAGAAAAAAAGGGGGATAATAAGAACTTTGTAATCTTGAGGCTGCAATACGACTGGCTGAGAGTTGGAAAACTACCACCTCCAGGAAGTGGCTTTATCCAGCGTAAGTTAATCTGTTGACCATGGCAAACCTTTTCACAGCCATCCTCTAACAGACTTTCACACTTTTAGTTTCTCTAAACCGCTGTCTGAAGGAGTTTAAGTGCACACCAAGTTTAGTTGTCCACACAAAATAGTGTTTGACCTCCAAGACTGAGCAAAAAACCTTCGGTATTATATAAATTTGAGGAAGTGAGTTTTGGCTTGTTGGGACATGAACAGGTAAAAATAAATGAAACCTGAGAAGCCAAGGTGATATTCCTCAAATACCAAATCATACAGTAATAAATTTAAATAAATGATTTCACCTATTTAAAATTTTTTTATTTGGCAAAAGATCAGATTCAGTCCCACGAGTCTTTTGTTATAAAGAGAAACTATTTAGCAGCCATCTCTTTAGTACAACTTTTAAAAGTGTGTTCACATTAATTCAACCACTGTACTGGAATGTTTTTTGATCATTCAATTTATTCAAGTATAAAAAAAAATAAAACAAAATGTAAAAAATGCTGTTGAACTCAACAGATTCCTTCAGGCAGCATTTTATCTTAATGGAATCAACCTGTGAGAATAACCATGCGAGAGAAATGCTGCATGACACTCACCAGCAGCCTTAAGGGTAACCTTGTTGGGCTTACTGGCTCCTAGTATGACAATGCGTTCAATCCAGGAGCGGGTGGAAAACTGGGCATCTGGAGCCAGGTTACTGTGGACCGAGCAGAGGCATGTATTTAATATTTAAGATGTTTCACAATATAAGAATGATAACCCCTACAACCCAAATCCTAAATGGTTCCTCACTTAACTTTGTACCTCATCTTACTACAATTCTTAATGTTGCTGTTTTTATTTGCTTTTACCACTTAAGAAACTCTTAGTGTATTTCTTGAATAGTAACATCACTAATGACTTCAATTGTCTTACTGTGTTTTTATTGCATTTATGTTTAATAATTCTATGTTTGACACAATAAAGATTTGATCTGTACTGAAATATCTAAGAGCCTATTTGAGGGTTGAGTTTTACTTAAAAAGAATAGTCACTCACACAGAAGAGAGGACGTTGTTGGCAAAGGACAGCCTCCTGTGGATGAAATCCTTCTTTTCATAGTTGAAGGTGTGGCCATCGTCTATGTAGAGCTCACCCTCGGCAGCTCTCTGTCAGACAAGAGGTAAAAACTTTTACAATACCATTTGGCATGCAAACATGACATACCAGCAGAGGATGCTGCAGCGGTCATCAGTGTATGCACGATCAAGTTACCTGGGGGTTAAGAGCCACAAATAACGTGTAGGGATCGTCCTCCATGCAGGTGGAAGACCTCCGAACTCGAAGCTTCCTGGGAATAATGGAGCCGCCTCGCTGGAACACGGGGATCTAAGGAAAAAAAAAAAAAAGCTCCGTATTAAAACCAGAGGAAAGGAGTAAAATACTAAACATTAAAATAATGTGGAGGGCCTTGAAATGTAGATATGTGAGATTGTAAATTATCTCCAAATCATTACATGCAGACATGTAGTGCTATATGAAAGTACTTTGCACATCTGTGTCTTACAGAGCTCATGGTGACAGGGATGTAGAGGTTCTGGGCGCCGTTGTGCTTCTGGAAGGTGTGGACGTCAAACCAAACCTGAGAAACACACAAAACAGGTTTCTTCAAGACCAAGTACACCTGAATCAGTCGTCGTGTTACTGACAGTGTCCTATAAAAAGACCTTTTCTTGAGAGAACCATTCAACACCAGAAGAAAAAAAATTCATTAACTGTGTCCTGTTACCTCGTCTTTGCCAGGCAGGTAGGCTGTGACTCCCCTGGATCCCTCCTCAGTAACTGGGTGCACCAGCAAGTCTCTCCCTGCAGCAGAGTTAAGTAACGTCAGTGGATCTGATGATGAACAGCTGTCACTTTATCAAAATCACAATATAGCCTAATGCAATTTTCAAATCGCGGGAGGCGCATCATTTGTTAAAAAGGTGAAGTGTCTCAAAACACCATTTAAAATTAAATACCGTCATGCTGCAGAGACATCCTGGCCTACACATCATACTCTATAAACTCAGGGAAACATCTATGTTTGGAATAAATCCCCTCAATAAATAATGAAATAAATAAAAATCACACCATAATAATTTTAATGTTTTTCAATGAAAATTAGAATGATGTATATAATAAAAAAAAAAAAAAAAAAAAAATCACCATTTCCTCTAATATGGCAACATCTGTCAAAATAATCGCAATTAGATATTTTTTCAAAGTCATTTAGCCCTCAAACCATGTCTGCATGTAAAAACTGATTTGAAGATTTTATTCAAGTTTTTTTCTCTTGAATGTTCCCAAGCTAAACAGGAGTGATCCACACCCAAATAAGGCTGCAACTAACGATTCCTTTCATCATCGATTAATCTGCGGATTATTTTCATGATTAATGAATTAGCTGTTTGTTCCATAAACTGTAGAAAACAGTAAAAAAAAAAAAAAAAAAGTTGATCGGTGTTTCTCAAAGCCAAAATATGATCTCTTCAAATGTCTTATTTAGTTCACAACCTAAATATACTCAGTCTTAGAAGAGTTAAGAAACCAGAAAATATTATCTCTTGAGAAGCTGAAATCTTTGTCATTTTTTAGAGACAAAATGACAAAAATTAGAAAAACCAGACATTAAAAAAACCAAATATTAAAGTTTTGGAGTTTTGTGTCTCACCGATCAAGAACTCGTCATCCAGAGCGAAAGTAGCAGGATCCTGAGGATACTCCACCCACAGCGGTCTGTGACAAAAGAATAAAATGACCTAGTTAGACCCCTAAGAAAAGCAGGTATTGGTGTCTGTATTTGATAACTAAATTTTCGCCACCTTGGTGATGACTTTGTAACTCTTCATTACAGGTACAGATTAACAAGAACGATACACAAACGACATTTCCTGCCCTGTACTCACCTCATCACAGGCTGTCCGGTACGGTGGGCGTGGTAGAACTGCTGGTACCAGTAGGGCAGGAGGGTGTACCGCTGGCGAACAGCTTCACGGATCAGCGCTGTGTTTTCTGGGCCAAACAGCCAGGGCTCACGGCGGGGGGTGTCCAGGTGGGCGTGGGCCCTGAAGAACGGCTGGTACGCCCCCGTCTGGTACCAACGCACCAGCAGCTCAGTGCTCGGAGTCTTGAAGAAACCACCGACGTCAGCTATGAGACAGATGGGGTTAGTGCCAGGTCTGGGCTGTTCAGAGTCTAATAGAAATAAAATGTCTTGGAAAAACTAAACCGTCTGACACAACCTCCTGAGACCTTCTAGTTTCAGAGTTTATGGCTGAACTGGAGGGGAATGAATGTGTGGTGTTCTTTCTACTGAATCAACATTATTTAATACAGGTGCAATGACCAAACACCAAATCTAATCAAGAATATAAGCGTCATTCCCTTATCGTCTGACGGTTATATTTAACTGCAGCTAGATTACCCAGGGAACCTGTGCTCTCACCATGGAAACACCTCATGCAGTTCCTCAGTGCTTTTAGTTTTCATGACAACATTAACAAAACACTCTGTGGAAATCTGTGTCCAAGTTCAAAATGCTCCTACTTATACAGTTTTACTATCGCAGTTCTGCTTTACTGTTGTTTCTAAGTTAAGACAATTCAACATGTTAGCGAGGGTAATAATGCACATAATAACCCACATAATAACCCTTTCCTTATAGTTAAATGTAAGCTCTCAAGGCCAGCAATATGTTTTTTTAAAAAAAAAGATCTGCTACACTTTTAACATGTTGGAAGAGTCCAGACATGAAGAAAGTTTCTTTTTAATAGTTTTAATTTTCAGTTCCTCACAAATACTATTCAAAAATGTTTGTTAAGACAAGTTGGTGCAGAGCATCTGTAGTTGCTTCTGTGCCATTTCACAGTGTATTGTTTATAAGGGTTTATTTTATAAGAGTTTCTTGTCAGCTGGAACATGATAATGAGGAATGTCCATAGTTTAAACTAGCACCTGTTAGTATAAAATAATGGTGTTCAATATTTAATGAAGATATAATCACTTGCAATTACAGTTTCTGGGAGCAATTCATAGCAACTACTTAAACTGCACATTCAACTAGTATTGTAAAAAATCTTTGTAAAAATAATACCAAAAGACACAAACAATGAAACAACAAAAGAGCTTTTTAAAAAGTCAGCCAGCAAACATTCCAGCAGTCCTCTAAATATTTTGGTCTTCAAGCACGTCGGCCATTTTAAGCTGATCAAAAAGGAACAAACTCAGTGTAACGAGACCGTGAAGCTCGATAACACTCACCACCACAGAAAGACATTCCAACCAGGCCCAGGCTCAGACACATGGGGATAGAGATCTTCAGATGGTCCCACTCAGCAGCATTATCTCCAGTCCACACAGCACCTACACACACACACACACACACACACTTAAAGTCCTTTGCTAAAATATCCGGACACAAAAGGTTTCTAGCACATAACCCACCACTGCTGAATGAGGGTTAAACACTCACAAACACAATCTTTTAAGAACACAACAGAGGTCGCTGTTAGTATGAAAAGCTAAAGCAGTAAAAGGGCTTTACCGTAGCGCTGTGACCCAGCAAAGAAGGCTCTGGTCAGAACAAATGGTCGCTCAACTCCTCCCGACCGCTGGATCAGACCCTCCGCTGTGGCCATTTGCTACAGGTTGTACACAGGATAATCAGTGGAGCAGAGGGGGGTATTTGCTATACATCTCATCTGATTTTTAGAGCATATTTTGGTTCTCTTTCAAAGCAATTTCTGGGCTGTGACAGTATAATCTTAACCTCCCACATTTCATTCTAACAACCAGACAACTGTTTTACCAACACAAACATCTCCTGAGTGCTATACAAGTTATACTAAGGTGCAGCTCCCCAACACCCAGAGATTCAGCTCTGTATTATTATGTCATTGTTTGTTAAGAAATTCAATACTAGTAGGCACAAATGACCTGTGGGCCCGGTTGGTAGCAGAACATCAAGGAAAAGTATTGTGATATTCCTGGAAATAAAGTTCCAGTGTCATTTTCTCCCATCAATAAACTACAGTGGCCCATGTGAATACTAAACACCAAACTGTGCATGTGCACGCACCACATAGAAGCCATATATGTTGTGCAGGTCACGGTGCTCCCAGGCTCCGTGCACCGCGTCCTTGTGCATTGTGACCTCAGGCCCGTTAAAGACCGACGGCTCGTTCATGTCGTTCCATGTATACAGGTTCTCCATGGAACCCTGGAAAGTGGACAGAGAATGTTGACATGACACTTGAGGCCAGACAAACCATACTGTGGAAAATGTGCCATTTTAAATCCACTGACAGATTAGATGAACCTGAGGCGCAGAAATTACAAATGATAAATCCCCATATGGTCTTTAGTCTATAACAGAAAACTGTGGTTGTAGTTGGCAGATCACAGGTGAGGTTATGCTGATGAAACTGGGTGTTACAGAAAAAGAGCTTGTGACATTTCCAAGCTAAACAAGTGTTTTAAAAAAAGGTTTCAATCATTGTCCTTTATAGAAAGCTGGCACACAACAGCCAACAAGCCAAATCTTCAGTATCTCCCAGATTAGTGACGGTTTGTCTTTAGCTGAGCACCAAATGTCCTTGAGACTCACCTCGTACTGATCGTAGGCGAACATGCTGGCCCACCAGGCCCTCATGTCTTCACGGGTGAAGTCTGGATAGCCGGCACTACCTGACGGACATCAAGAAGGACAGAAAGGAATGTGAGAAATATTCAATTTGATAATGAAGATGATTTGTAGTGCAGATCCAGTTCATAATATATATATTTACAAATGCATTTTCCATGATTGATGTTGGGTTGTCAGTCTCTTACCAGGCCAGCACCAGCCCTCGTAGTCTCCACCATCTTTATTCTTGATATAGAAACCCCGAGAGCGGATTTCATTATGGATCTTGTAGTTGCTATCTACTTTGATATGAGGGTCCACAATGGCCACCATCTATAAAACAACAAAGAACTTTGAGCAGGAAGTCTTAAAAGTGTAAATGTGTAAGGTGCCTGCAGGTAATTTACTGAGATTTCAGGTAAAGTGAGAGACACTGGAGAACCTCAGGCCTCAAAAACACATGAAACGGTTGATCCTAATGTTGTCTGCTGGCAGAGCGATGTTGAATTATTTGTCATCTGTACCTTGCGTTTCTTTTCCAAGAGACCCTGCAGCATTTCCTTCGGTGTTGCAAACTTGTGTGGATCCCAAGTGAAGTAGCGCTTGCCATCGGTGTGCTCGATGTCGAGCCAGATAAAGTCATAGGGGATGTCGTGCTCGTCAAAGCCTGCATCCACTGTCTGCACGTCTTCCTGGTCATTGTAGTTCCAGCGGCATTGGTGGTAGGCCAGGGCAGCAAGGGGAGGGAAGGACTGGGTGCCTGTGGGACAACATGAGAAGGAGGTAAGACGACATGAGGGTAAAAGCTGTGACTGTCTGTCAAATCAGTCTTCAAATCAGATACTTTATTAGGCTACACAGATAACTCTACTGGTACCAGGCGGTAAATCATCAAACTTTATCACGCCTCTGTCTTTGGTGATTTCCTAAAGACTTTCAAACTGAGCCAATGTCTTTGTGTTAAATGTCTAAACCACCATAACTCAATAAATTCAATTCTGTTCATAATTAGACTTGTAAGAGCAGGGTTCTTGAATCTGTTCATTAAGCATCATAAAGTAGGTGATCTAATTGAAAAAAATGTCAATTATCTTTGTCTTAAAAATAAACAAATAGTAAAAAATATGCTTTCCCTTGTTTTAAATACCTGTTTTTAATATCCTTTGTTCTACTACCTACCTAAATGACAACATTTTATATTACACAGTGTAACCAGAGCCAAATGTAACCAGCCAGAATCCAAACCAAAAGGAGAAAGAGATACTTGTGCACTCAGCCTAAACTACTGGAAGCGCTCAGTTGTGAGAAAACATGGTAAAGAAGGCATCAAGTGTACATGCAAACGGCCCATCATCCATCTTCCTACCTGTGAGGGAGGCATACTGAGAGAAGACGTCGTTGGGTGTTGGTCCAAGCATAATAAAGACATCGATGATACCGCTTTCAGAGATCCAACGGACGTCTGTCTGCGGCGTCTCACTGGAGCCCTGCACATAATCCAGCATTTTCCCAAACACAGTCTGGAGAGAGATAAAAGTGAGTATGTCAAGGATTGGAGTATTTGTACAGCAGACATGTGATGCTGGCTATTTTTGGCCAAAACAATTCCGAGGAACTAGGGAGTAGAAAAAGAAAAAGACATACCTTTCCAGCTGTGTTGGAGCTGATATCCACCCAAGTCTCAGCGGCATTAAGCCAGAAGATGCCTGTGGTCCGCTGGGAGCTGTGGGCCAACATGACTGGGACAGCGCCGTAAAGGGCCATAGGGTTATACAGCTCGTACTGGAACACATCCAGGTTGTAGAGCCGATATGGATCACCATTGCTTAAACAGAAAAACACTCAGGCTTCAGATTCACAACATCAACCATCTTCATTTTGTATTCGAGATATGCCTTGCTGATGACACTCACTCTGTTGTTTTGAGCCGGAGGTTGTCTGCGTGTTCTGGGATGCCGTACACGTGCTCCACCCCTGGCAATGAAAAGTCTAAACTAACGGCAGATGGACCTGTAAGGCGAGAGCAACCACTTATCTGTTAGAGGAGGCAATGTACGAAGAAAAAGTCAGTTAACCCCAAAAACCCTTTCCAAACAGGCTATGTTTCAGATATAACACTAACCACAAGCAGATATTATAGCACTGGTAATTAATTTAGATCAATTTAACTATAACTGAAATTCATAACTAGGACTTACCATTAGGTTTGCTGTCTGAGTGCGATTTAAATGTTTCCTCCCACATCCCGTCTTCTACTTTCTCTTCCTCTTCTTTTGCTGTCTGGCAGGAAAACAGGCAGAATGGTAACGTAAGATCCAGGCTGAGAAACAGCGTAGATACGGTGCTTTTAAAATAGAGAGGAAGAAGAAATTGAACTGTAATTTAGTGTGTAGTACCTCGCCCTGGTTCGCCGGATCAGCCTCCTCTTTCTTCTCTGCCTCTGGAGCTGCCTGACTGCTCCATGGCACAAAGAATGGAGGGAAGGGGATATAGGGAAAAAAAAAGACATGTCACTTTGGCAGTCATGCCATCTTTTGACAATGTATGAGAGTATAATTAAACTATGATAAAAGGAATAGGGCAACAAACTGGGAGGTTGGTGAATGCCCCCTGACTCCATAATGACAACTAAAAATACTCTACAAGGTTTGGAATGACTTAACTTTAATGACAAAGGGGACTGAGCAACTCCCTGCCTTGTGGCTACTTCAAGCTAAGCATTATGGTACAGGACCTCTGGAGGCCCATGTAACACCCACAAGACTCCTTACAGAACCAACTGATACCCAGTGGATGCCCTGTACACCATGGTGTAATCGAGGCCATGGCATTGCATTAAAGGATCTGTCAAACAAGCCTTGAATGGCTAAAGATTTTGGTAGTCACACACAGCTGTTTGACCTGCTGCAGCACACATGCAAAAGGCAACGGTGCTAGTTTGTTATGCCGTATCACATTTCAGCAGAAAAACAAGGCTCTTGTGTTGCTCCGTGCCGGATTATTGGGGCGAGATGGAAGTCTGTGCAGCTAACTTAGGGGCATTTTATACTCATAATACTGTCAGACCTACGATGGACAGTTAAAAATGAAATAAAAAGAAAACTGATGCAGCAGAACCAGAGATAGTGCTTTTAATTCCAAACATTTGTCTCCCTTGTCAAAACGTGGCACCTACATTACTCAGAATACAACCTGGCCGCCAACAGTTGTTGCTACAGAGGTCTGGTATGCTTACTCCGTACACACCCAAATTATTTTTTAAATCTCAAACTTTTCATCTGCAACCAACTCTGACTCAAGTAACATCGCACAAGGCAATTTATCTCTGGAGACTTTAATCAACTTTTTATTTAAATACATATGCAGTAGTAGATACTACCCAAGACCTGTAAACAGACTGATGTGTAACATTAGTCTGAGTTAACATTAGTGTCTGTCAGTCACGATTTGAATGTCAACAGTAGTTAAATCAGTACTGAGATGCATTAATTTAGCCATCTCCATCTTTAGTAACCACACTGCATACATCAGTGCAGATCACTGCCACAAAAAAAATAAATAAAAAAAATTTAAAAACACACAAAATGAGGAAGGCGACTACAAAAGCTGTTTTTCCACAATAATGGAGTACGGCTTCAAAGCTCAAAAAGAAAGAAAAGTCCCAGTTTAGAGAATTCTAACCCCTCAAACTGAAATGCGAACTGAAGCATAACCACAAAGAGAGATGTTGCTGTTGGGTTTGGGAGCTGCACTGCATTGCCGGTAAATAAGACACAAACCATCTAGTGGCACCCAGACTACATGTGAAGCTTTTATGTGCCTTCTAAACTACTGTCACTAGTCATTTTTCCATCTATTGCCGTTAGCTCTCACCCTGAATTGAGCAAGCGTGGCAAATCATTTCAGTTAACACAACTGGTTTAGAAACACAGTCAGTCATGCAGTTGCAGTGTTAGATCTGCTGCAGTGAAACGTCAGTGATTAGTTAATCGGTCGCTGATCTGACACGACAGTGGTGCACAGCAGACCCTTCATCATTCAGGTGAATGTGTTTTTCATGATCAGGATGATTTTGTCTTTGTTTCACAAAATAAAATGAAAAAAAAACAAAAAAAAAAAAACATCATAAGTGACTTGTATTGCTTAAGCGATCCTTCAACAATATGAGGATAATAAGTGATCCTTTAATTTTGGATCGGATTAAACACCAACATGCACACGCTCACCCACACCTGCTCTCACTCTCAGTCACATTGATTTGACGGTCAACACTGTGCTTGTTGTGATGAGAGTCCCTACATTTTTGGTCACTATTGGCAGCATTGGCACAAGGAACAGAATACACACTTACAAATCTTAAGGGTCTTTACCTAGAGAATACCCTCTTGATATTATCCCACACGCTAGCCACTGTGCTAGTTACTTTATAGGAGAAACTAGGATGATAGGGAGAAGAGGACAGAACAACGAGTCAGAGACAATACTCAAAAAACAAACCATTTCATGGGAACAAAAATAGAAATCATCCACTGATTGAGGGCGTGGATTAAAAGAGAGGGCTGGCATTTGTAAATGTGTGTGCTTGCGTGGTTTCTCACGTGTCCTTGCGGATCCTCAGGTGCTCAAAGGCCAGCAGGCCGCGCGAGTTCAGCGACATCAGCACGTCTCGCCCTTCCATGATGTCCAATCGGAAGGGACGGGCACTGACGATGACCCTCTGAGACTCCGGCCCCAGGGACAGCACTACCCCATTCTCGTCCTGAGACAAGAGAGACAGGCTGAGGGAGAGAGGGGAAGAGGAGAGGAAAAGAAGATTTAGGGTTAGAAAAAGAAAAAGGTGAGGGCTTTGTCTGCTCCAAACTTATAAATGCTGTAGGTTTCTCTAATTAAATCTAGCGAAGCCAAACTAAACTCAAGCCAGAAAGCACTGGCTCTTTTTCAGGAGGGCTGTTTTGTTTCACCAGAACAACTTATACAGGGTCTCAGTTTTATTGTTCTTTTGAGTTGTGCGTGGGTAAATGCCTCAACATACAGTAAAAATGCTGGATGTTTTGTTTTCTCCAATATTTAAAGTAAAATTAAATTCTCTGAGATTTTCCTTTATCCGTTAGGTGTTACCAAATTCAGATCTGAATGTGCGTTACTTTGTTTGAGACACATTTTTACTCAACAGGCCTTTTTCCTCAGCAGATATTTTGACCAGAAGGAAAAGCGCAGGTGTTTTTGTAATTTTATTTTAAACCTGTACTTTTCCGACTGTGACAGGTCAAAATGTATCTGAAAAAGGCCTATGATAGTTCTTTGTCCATTTGCACGTCTTCTGTTACTCTGTCTACTTAAAAAAACCAAACATTCTGTCTGTCCATCCTGGAAGATTAATCTACTGTTGCTCCTTTTTGTTTCTTTTTTGTTACATAGGACATTTTTGAGCCAATTTAATACAATGGACAATTCCAGGACTAGACACAGGAAAAGTACATTTTGCCTTTTTAGTTTTATTCTGCAATATCAAAACCTACATCCACCCACCCACACCACACAGTCAGCAGTTTAACACCCTTGGGAGACTTACGGCTCAGTAGGTGGCTCCCTGATGAGCACGTCTGGGACCTCGTAGCGCGGCTTCAGAGGCTTGAGCTCGTTAATCTTCACCCTCGTTATGTTTCCCTGTAGACGGTAGAGCTCCAGCAGCAGACGCACCTGAGAGAGAGTGAAAGGTGTGAGAGGGAAGGGCGGGAGAAGATGAGCCAAGGGCCTGTTTTTTCAGCATTAGACCAAGTTTGCCAAATTAGGCATTTGGTTTTGATACCATAAGGAAGCGAAACTGGTAACTTTCTATTTTCACTGAAATGTTATAATGCAGAGAGGCCGATCTCGGAACAGGTTAGGTAACAGTTGTGATTTAAGGTACACCTATTAAACAGTTCCTTATGCTTATGGCAGCCACGATTTCCCCATTGGGAACTGCTTCTTTGTGTGCGATTTACCTTATTGTTGTCATTGATGAGCTGCAGGGTGAGTCTGGTATTGGTCAGCTCCATGGTCTCCAGCAGGGCTCGATAGGGAGACTCGCCAGGCTTCAACGCACGCTGACGTCTGTTTAAAATTAAATAACAAGAGTGGATAAATCAGTACTGGTGTGTTTCTTTGGCGCTGTTAACTTTAAGCAAGTAAATGTGTTTGTTTATTTTAAATCTTGCACTCACTTGCAGAAGGCACTCTGGTCACAGGTCTTGAAGTTGCCCTTGTCCACAGCCCACGTCCCACTGAGGCACACGGCCAGCCAGAGCACCAAGACAGGAGCCATCCTGCATATGAAATAAAGGAGACAATTTAAACTTCAGATGGTCCATGCTGCCACCAGTCACCTCTCCAATTCATTCACACACACATTTGGTTGAGGAATGCCTGAGTAAATACCCAGGAGGACCTGAGGCAAGCTACTGCGCATATACAGGAGTTAAACTTAAACAAAGCACACACAGACACAAACTCACACCCGGACTTTGATCTCTCTATGGTGGTAAAATGTGTCCTCTAGTTGAAAGGCGGCGACAGAAAATGTCACAGGGTACTAAACCATTTCCCGTTTCCTCTCCCTGCTGCAGCTACACAGTGCGCATTAATTCACTTTTAAAACAGCATCCAGATACCCATTTTTCATGTTAGACCCCGGACGCGCATGCAAAGAACTATTTCTAGCCCTCACGCTTCCTGTCAAAGCCGGGCGGGATGTGATGTGCCTTGAAATTATGCCAAGAGACAGTATTAGCTAATGTGGGCTAAAGTTAGCTAGCATCCAATCGGAAATCTGGTGAAAATACGTTAGAAAATGGACACACATTATTGATTTGACAGCATTACTGGGTCGAGGCGGCTAACGCCTGATTGTCTGACACAGCAGAGGTGTCGTTAATTACCTCTTTGGATCAGGATATCGTGTTAATCTGACAACGGTAACGTTACAGACAGCCTGTGTCAAGCCGTTAATTCAATTGAGGGGGGGATCTCGACTTTTCTAGTATGATTTTCTCCAAGAAGCCGTTAAACCCTGAAACAGTAAATTTGCGTACACATTTGCTAAGTGGCGATAATCTCTGGCCTGTTATCTGGTCGGATAATATATCAAACGAACGTTAAATACGCGATGAAACAGCGGACCTGCTTTGTCTTACCTTTCAGTGAAGGTGGCCATCTTGATTATGCTCCAGTGTGACTCCGCCCATTTCACTCGTTAAGATCGTTAAAAAAAGTAAGATTCTCAACATCCGAAGGAAATATTTATCTTTATTTATTATTTCTATTTTTTAAATAATAAAGGTAATGTGAATGAAATTACATTTATGGATTTTTTACTTAATCATGGTGTTATCTGTTTATCTGATCGACGATAAAGGAATAGTGCATGTATTTTATCCTCTCAGGGATGGACACGTCATCGCCAAGCTCCAGTCAGGAAAATGCTCACACTTGTCCTGGATGTGTCCCACTGCTTGCAATGGATTGTTTTTCTACCCAAAGCAACGTACAAGTGGTGGAAACAGGTGTAGAATCTAATGCAATCCAGTACAACCCCCCCCCCGCAATAAATCCTAACTTTGTGAATATGTAAAGCAGTGGTTCCCACTCTACAACATGATTTATTTTGTTTCACAAAATTTACCTTTTATTTACCATTGACATTTTTCTAATTTCTCCTTTTGCAGCTTGTGAAATACTGTCTCCCCAGGCCTGAAAAAACTAAATTACTTCTTAATTGATCTACCACACTAGTCCCCACTACCACTGTAGTCATTGACTGTACATACTCTGTGGAGTGTGGCAGACAAGTAAACATTCATGACATTATTTGAAGAGGTCCAAAGCAAAAAAAGATTGGGAGCCACTTAAAAAAAGAGATTGATTGATTTAACTCTATTGGATTTTGTTTTACATATTGTAAAATATTAGTCCCCTCTAAATACAAACAAGGGCAGGGCTACTATATTACATTATAATGCACAGACGTTTCTATTATTCTGTCCAGCCCCTGTTCAGTAGTTACAACCTGGGGGTCAGGATCCATCCACCACAAGGGGTCACAAGAACTATCTAAGCAGTTGCTAGCTGATTACTGGGGTATAAAATAGGACAAAACTCTCCTACAGATGTACATTTATTTTTCAGAATTTTCCCTTTGCTTTTTCCCTTGTGAAATATAGTATAGTTTTGCCTCATAAAGCCCCCATTAATAAAATTAATCACACTCTAAGAAGGAGGAACCATTTCCCTGCGATTTGGTGCTTCGTATTAAGTAGGCAAACAAAAAAGGTTAGAAAAGAACATGGTTATAAGACCTTGTGGATCACTTTAATCAAGAGAGTCCTGTGATAACATATTTAAGCATCAATAATGCGCAATTTAAGACACAAAGACCAAATGCAGATTTATTTTGTGAAGTGGTTGAAACAACAGTTGCAGGGCAGTTTGTAGCCACAATTTAAGAACACAAACAATCTGAAAATGATACAAAACAACCTATAAATCATTTACCAGAGTTAAGTTTACCCAGAGTTAATTTTATGACCAAAATGACACATTAAGGCGGTATTTTGTGTGGAACAAACTCTGTATTAACATAATATACATGTGTGACATTTCTCTTGTCCCCTTGTCTTCTCACAGAAACAAGTTAGAAATGTATCAAGTCTAAAAATATGGTACAAAAAAGGTACACACACACACACACACACACACACACAGCTATACTTGTATGAAACCGAAGTACAATTATAGCAACTTTGCTGTCCACTCTTGCAATGTTAACAATGTAGTCCATCTATTGCTTCCCACTACTTTTTAAAGCTGGAACCGCCAGCACAGGTGTCCCAGTCTATCTATGTTTTTATGCAGGACACTGTGAATTGGTGCCACGTATCTCGCCACGTCGCCGTCCCGTGAGAAATCCCTGCAGAACAGGCCTTTGTCTGAGTTGAAGACAAACTTCTGGGGCATGGGCCCATTACCCCTCACGTACTCCCACACAGCCAGCAGCAGCAGCCTCACCTCGAAGGGAGTGAGGTGGGGGAAAGCTTCGTGGACGTTGGCCAGCACCGGAGGCAGGAGCTGGCCCTCTCCCATGCAGGACACCAGGAGGCAGGAGGCCTGGAGGTGCCACGGGGAGTCTGTGGATAACACCTCGCGGGACGCCTCCCAGTGGGCCAGCAGAGTGGCCAGGAGGCCTCGGAGCACAGCTGAGCAGTAGCAGAGAGCCGGGCGTCCAGCTGCCACCACTTGAAGCAAAGGGAAGAGCACCGGGTGTGCCTCAAAACAACGCCGAATGTGGATGTCTCGCTCCACCGTGGTGCGGGCGTGCTCTTCTGGGGGCCAGGACAGCTCACCATTGGCCACATCCGGACAGACGTTTTCCACCAATGTCACTGCAACAACCTTGGCTGCCTCTGCATTGATGGGCGCCGGCTCGTCAGGGTCAGATGATGGTCGTGAGCAGTTGATAGGGCCGTTGAGACCAGAGGAGCTGCAACACTGGACTACGACAGCCAGCAGAGTCTGGACGTTCTACAGAGAGAAGATGATGAAAGTAACACACTGATTTTTTTTTTTACTGCAGCACATCAAACAAAATACATGTAATTCTACTATCTTTGATCATTTTCAGTTATTTTATACATTTGCTGTGCTTGCAACATTTAGAATTTACTTGGATGGCCACCCACATATATCTACCTCTACCTCTTTCCCTGTCAAATGTTTACATGAAAATGTTCAATGTCAGTTCAAACTGACTGAAAAGAGTGATGAAATTTGCATGCATTACCTACTAAACCACACCCCTAATTTGAATATCGCTTTGACTCCAGTGCTGTTATCTTTTCTAATCCACATTTTGCATGAAAAATTGCTCAACTACTCTTCATAAATTGTGTAACTCACCTGGATGACCCCAGATGGGTCGGGCAGCTTTGTGGCAGTGCGGACCTTCAGTCCCTTGCCAATCACCCCGGCATGAAACACAGACCACACGCTGCCAGAAAAGTTGACGGTGGTACCAAACCGACAGTTGATATCCACCAAAGAGGCTCCAAGGTCAGGGGACACAGATGGGGAAACCACGGGGGCGCCGGACATGTCTGCAATTTGCCCTCCAAACAGGTCTGCATTGCCTTTATGTAGCGCTCCCTCAACCAGCTGCTGAAGTACCGCTTTGAGAGTGAGCGGGGAATACGCTGCGAATCGGGCCAGGAGCAGGACTGAACTGTTCACTGCCTCGCCTGCCTGTCCCCCATCTCTGGCCGCCTTCTCCACTTCTCCTCTTCTCCGCAGCGCCAGAAAGAAATGAGTGACGGCAGCGCGGGAGAGCAGGAGCAGGTGTGCTGGGGAGGAGGTGCGGGGGAGTGGGCTACAGGACAGGAGGCGCACTGCAGCGTGAGATACAGCCGGGTCACCGTGGATAAGGAGTGGGCCAAAATCATGGAGGTTTCCTGAGACTGCAGCGCCCACCTGCGTAGCCATGTAGCACTGAACACCGGCTGCTCCTCTTCTCTCCTCATCCTGACTCTGGATGGCTGTGGCCAAGTTAAGCAGCAGCTGCCTCAGCTGCCGGGGACTCAGAGTGTGCGTGTGGATCTGGGCCACACAGCGAGCAACAGCAGCAGGAATGAGCCCCGCCATGCAAGAGGAGAGAGTGGTGTGGAGCTGCCAGGCCAGGGCCAACTCCTCTGGGTTGCGAGCCTGGGTGAGTAGCTGGCAGAGGGCCTCAGTGGCCACGCTGGGACCCCCATACACCGACAGCAGACACAGCAACTGGTGCAGCCAGAGGTGACGCTTCCTCTCCAGTCGCAGCGTCTCGGCACAGAGCTCACCTATGTGAGACTGCAGCTCCTCCAAGAAGGGGATGACCCTCTGGGGCTGAGAGGAAGCAGGGTGATGGGCGTTGACCTCAGCTCCATCTGAGCGGTTGAAGACCAGTTTATGGAGATGCAGAAGCAGCATCTGGAGGAGGCGATCGCAACCTTCTCTGACTCCTTCATGAGGGGAGGGCGTAGGGCCGGAGATGATGACTGAAGCCGGGGTCGCTGTGTCTGCCAGAAAACGAAGGACCCTTGACCCCCCTGATGGGCTCTGGCTAATGAGGTGGACAGCCAGCCCCAGCATGTTTTCCAGTTCTTCTCTTGGGAGGCCCTGCAGCACGGCCTGCAGCTGGAGCAGGACCGGAGGGCACAGCAGCTCTACCAGCTCTGCAGACACTGCACCAAAGAGGTTGGGGGACATAGCAGCCAGCTGCAGCAGAAATGGTACTGCAGCACGACGGAGTTGAGGGGAACTCTCCCAAGATGTTGAGGATGAAGTGGGAGACAGGGGGCTCGACGGACTCAGGCTTTCCTGAAACATCCTGAGCAGCTCCTTCCTGATGCTGTCCGAGTGGTGCACTGCAAGGTGTCCAAGGATTCCCACCACTGAGCCAATCTTGGGCACTCTGCTGCCTTTGTCCAATCCCATCACCAGTACACCTTGGTCCTTAGCTCCATGAGAGCAGAAATCCTTGAGTCCACATGCCAAGACTCGACTGATGATAGTACCCGGGAAGGCGGAGCCGATGTGAGCCACCACCCAGTCAAAATGCGGGGAGTGCTGAACTGAGGTGTCCAACAGTGCATCCACACAGGCGTCAGGGCACCAGGCTAGCATGGCGGCCAAACACTGGGAGTAAGCCTCCATGAGGGACCGGGTGGCAGCACAGGACATCCAGAGCTGGAGCAGCTCGTTGAGACTGGAGGAATGGGGGGCCA
Organism: Micropterus dolomieu; assembly: GCF_021292245.1. Classification (NCBI taxonomy): domain Eukaryota; kingdom Metazoa; phylum Chordata; class Actinopteri; order Centrarchiformes; family Centrarchidae; genus Micropterus; species Micropterus dolomieu. The sequence goes on from NC_060168.1 coordinate 19,116,079, forward strand.
CCCTGCGGCCGGCGTGCTTGCTGCTTAGCTGGCCCAACAAGTCCACAGCCCAGGCTGAAACCAGAGGGGCCCAAGCCCGGGGGTTGAGACGGATGAACTCTGACAGCACGCCATGAACCTCCTACAGAATATATATAAATATATCAAATATATATACTTAAGACCATTTTCAGGGTAATTTCCCAAACATTATCATATTTTCATGAATGCAGAAAAACACTGTGGGATATTGTGCTGTACGAACACACTTCTTGATCTGACAAGCAACCTCAAATGTCTCCTTATCTTGAAGCCATTTCAGAATAGGAAACTTAAATGGAAGCAATAGCAAAAGTTGTAACTGTTTTTAGTTCAAGGCACAGAAAATAGTGGAAAATGTCCATAAAATTTCCAAAAGCCCAAGGGGACATCTTCAAATTGCTCTGTCTTTCTAAAACCCAAATATATATTCAGGTTTATTATCATGAGCCAAAGAAAAGCAGCAAATACTCAGAACCCAGAAGCTGGAACTAGGAGATTATTAGTTTTTGCTTGAAAAATTATTTTGAAGTGTGATCATTACCATAATAGCTGCTGATAAATTTTCTGTTAATTGACTAATCGATTCATTGACTCTACAAAATCCTTATCCACAAAGACTTAATGAAAATGGCCTGTAATAATGATCTAATCTTTATTTCTTTATTTTTTTAAATCTAAACTTTTCATCACTTCATGATTTTTAAGGTAAGGTACTAGTCCTACGTGTGTCATCACACCTGTATGATATCTTCCAGGTTGGAGCTGACCCCGGAGCTGGTGTCATGCTCTGTCTCCAGGTTGTGCAGGAAGATGGAGACGTGCTCATCGTAAACGCCCCTCAGATGCTCCAGCACCGCTCCTCGACAGGCCGGAACCGAGCGCAGCAGGCGCACAGCACAACGGGCGTGCTCCCGGACACTGAGCTTCCGCCCCTGAACGGTGTCAACGCCACTGATGAAGGACTTAATCTCCTGAGACCGTTCCTGAGCACTAGAGGAGAACAGTGGATGTGATAAAATGATGGGGTTTAGCATCCACAAGCAGAAAATGATGAGGAAAAGAAATAAGAAAAGAGGTGTGTGCCTGTATGTGTGCGAGAAGGGAAGGTTCTCTAAGACTACTCATAAATATCTATTTACACATCACTGCCAAGAAGAAAGATATATTAGCGTTTGTATAGAACTGGATGAAACGCAAAAAAATCTTACGATTATTTTGACAAATATCACAATTTCAGTCACAATTATAGTGGGAATGGTCGTTTTCACTGAAAAATATTTAAAAATGATGGGTTTTTTACTGGGGTCTGTAACAAACTAGTGGTGGCATTTCTGCATTAGAAATTACTCAAACAAATAATCGATTATCAAAACAGCTTAATTTTCTTTTAAATGACTAAACAATCAATTGCTCTAATATATTCAGAATTGGCATAAAATATAATTTAGCTGAAACTTGATTAAGCAATCAGTTAATTTTACTGAATAGGTTTGTGTTGTGAGTAGAAGACGACAAAGCAGTTGTCTGGGAAATTGTGGTAGGCAATTTTTTGTTGTCTTATTCACTAAATTACTTGATTAATCAAATTAAATTATCAACAGAAAGGGCTGCAACTAACAATTATTTTCTTTATCCATTAATCTGCTAATTTGTTTCTCAATTTATTAGTAGTCCAAGTGGATGTCTTTCATGTTTAAGACAAACAAAAACAGCACATCCTCATAATTAAGGAGTTGGAACTAGGTAATGTTAAACAATGTTGTTAAACAATCAATTATCAAAACGTTGCAGATTAATTTTGTGTCGATCAATTAACTGATTAATCGATTTATCGTTTTAACATTAAAAGTGGATATTGCTCAACAAAAAGGCAGCTAGCTTTACTTCAAAAGATATCACGCGTTATCAGGTGTTGGTGAGAACAAATAACCTCTGTAAAACAAGTTTTGGGGCTCCAACAACTTGTCAGGTGCACATTTAGCCTTTAATAGAGTAACGTTAACGTTACATGATGAATAAGCGATTAACTTAAAAGTACTCAATGTAACGTTGGCCCTGACGTTAAGAGTCATTTTAAACACAAGCTGGTTCTATACAACAGTGCAATAACATTGATCCATTCATCTTTGGAAATCTTAATTAAACACAAAACAGAAATCATGAGCTACAGCGACGTTAAAGCCTGAAATGTAGTTGTTCTGTCAGCGCAGCCGCTTCCTCTCCAACACCACCTCACCTCAGGGCAGTCTGCGGTTTGTGAGTGTGTGAGCTCTGCATCGCTTTCAGCGGAGTCCCGTCAAACACCACAGACATCGCTTGGTCTTTTAACATCAAAGCGTCACATTAAATCCACCTCTCGGCTGTGGGGGTTCGACGGGAGCAATTTGGACAGTTTTTTGTTGTTTTCTCTGGCAAATTTCAGAACAAAAATACACCGAAAGGGCGCTACAAAGCCGGAAGTTCTTCTTCTTCTTCTGTTTAAATGGCGGGTGGCAACTAACGTTTAAAGGTGCATTACCGCCACCTACTATGCTGGAGTGTGGGCCTATTTCCCTATTTACCCCAGTAAACAAACACACAAACAAACAAATCGTCTCTTCATTAATCGAATTTTTTTTCAAACTAAAGCAAGGCTATATATTTTACTTCCTCAATGCTATATAAATTATTAAGATTCAATATGTCTTTAGTTCCTTCTTTAGCTTTTATATGTTTTATACATCTGGCATATGACACTGTTTCTTCTTCAGGGCCACATTCACATAGTCCTGGTGGATTTAAGTGCATTGTTTTATTTAACCGTGTATGTCCTGACTTCAGCCTTGATACGTTTTGTTTGCTCTCTGGAGTTTTTCCCTGTTGTTTTCATTTCACCCACTGTTTGCTTTATTTTATAGATATTACATACTTTGTTTCCTTCATCCCAACGTTTTTGCAAAGCAGTCAGGATGTTGCTCTTTATTACCGCTTTTCTGAAAGCAATCTCCATAAAAATTCCCTTGCTTGTTTAGCTATTGAGTCTGCAGTTTCATTGCCCTCGATGACCCTATGACCTCGGGTCCAAATAAACCTGACTGCTGTTTGATGTAGTCTAAATATTGTTTCATATACTGTATTTCATTGAGTACATCTGGTCTGTTTTGGGATGACATGGACTGCAATGACACCAGCACTGATAATAAGTGACTTTTACTAAATGACTTTTTAAGATTATTTTTCTCTCTCCGCTATAAAGCCATTACAATAGCTAACATCTTGACTGCATACGTTGTTAGTGATCTGGTATTATGTCCTTAATTTTTATATTTAAACCTGGGATAACAAAACCGAAGTCTTTCCATTCTTAGGTTCATTTGATCCATCTGTATATATTGGAATACATGTGTTATTTTTAGTTTTACAGCAACTATATTTGATCAATTTTCCTTTCCTTAATCTTTCTTTATTTTCTCTTGAATATAAAAATCTAAGGACACAGGGGAAAATAATTGTGAGTCACTGGGTAAGGTGTTGTGATAGTGTTGCTCTTATCATGTAATCCCATTTCTTTTGCTATTTTACTTGCTGCCCAAACAAAACATTCACCTCCATTTGTTTTTGTGTCTGCCTTTTATTTTCCATCTCACACCTTATGCGTTTTCATCATCAGTATAATCTGAAAATGTAGATTCAAAAGCAGATTGTCACCTGAATACTAAACAAGGTCCAACCCACAGAGCAGCAACTTGTTCAAACAGTATAAAAACAGACGATGATGAGAAAGCTGTCTGAACAGTGACAATGTTGTGGTCCCTGCTATAGACAAGACAGTGAAGAGCTCAATTCATCACTCTTAAAGGAAATCACAGTATAAAGTAGCCTGTCAGTAAGTAATGTTTAATATGACAGAAAATCTCTGAAACTATTGCTGATTAGACTACATTAAGTTGTAAGTTTTAAGTAGGTGTACCTAAGAAATTGAGAACTGAGTGCATTATTATTCATATTCTTATTATTTCTTATTACTCCTTTTTTATTATTTTTATTTATCACGTATGTATTTAATCGTTGTTCTATTACTTTTATTGTGTTTTTAGTAACACATTGTATGTTTTTAAATAATAAATTGTGTTTTAGTCAGTGATGGAATTGGGATCTTGAGGCTTTTATTCTGAAGGTCTCCGGCTCCCAGACTAAAAGGAGCAACCATCAGCTGATCCCTCACAGCTGAGCTTTGGCGTCGGGGTCTTTGGTGCCGTCTCTGATATTAAAGTCGTGGACACCGTTGTTAAAGGTAAGAAGACTGGCTGTCACAACATTTTCATAAAGTGTAAAGTCAGCCGAAGACCGTGTTCTCTGAGCTATGTTTTGTATCTGAGGTAACGTCAGCTAAAAGCCGGTATTACAACGCTAGAGTTAAAGGCATTTGGATGATGTAAACACTGACCAGTTCAAGCTAACCACTAGCTTTCTGCTACCTTGACGATTCGTCGCTTGTTGGAGCTGATATTTTTGTTTTGGGCAATGAAATGACTACGTTTGTCTGCATTACAGCAGGCTGACATTTAAATAATCTAAAATAATTTATTTCTGCCGGATGCCATCTAAGGATGCGCATATCAAAACGTTCGTAGGGGCTGGTTAACTTGCTGGTAAAGATACTTCTACTCTATCTTTCCAATTCTTCTTTCATTCTGATTGAACTTAATGATAATTATCAAGGCTGCAGTTTGTGGTGCAGTTGATTTGTTGCGTTGTACTGACAGGTGTTTCTATTATTTTGTCAACCCTAGTCTGTTATTTAATGTGCATTTTGCTACATTAACTGAAAGGAGCTGTCATCCAAATTGCGTGCGCTGAATTCAGCCAGATATTAATGATCAGGCCATAAACTAAAAACGAGACAATCAGGCAAATACCGTTTAAATTTAAGGTTTGGTTGTTCTACTATTGTAACTCAAATCCAGTAAGTGCACACTGGTGGCTGCCGGCACCGCCGCCCTTTAACAAGAAATACTTTCACTTTCTATTAATTGCGTATTAATTACCTATTTAGTCTGTGCCCAACAAACGTAGTCTATACTGTACGGTGAAACCTTTTTAGATACAGTCTATGGGTGGAACTGATCTTGACTTTCACGCAACAGGTAAAACTACTTTTTGAGAAGAAGCGGGAGAGAGTAAATATTTGTACACAACATTCCTCTTGGGCTTTAGGCGTGACTCGCAGGTCTTCCAGGCTTACCGTCATTCCGCGATGGGCTGCGCCCGTGTTTTCTTTATGCTGTAAATCTTATGTTCATGGATTCTTTAGGAATATTGGCTGTGTTGGAAAGCAGCAGGTGTCCCCCTTTCAAAAAAAAAGTACAGAAATACTTTCACTTCCCATTAATTGCTTATTGATGGCGCATTTAGTCTTTTCAGAACATTTGTGCATGGCCAAAAATATGAGCAACCCTGCAGGTCTGTCACATAATGCACTTCTCCCACACATTGTTGCAATTACAAATGCTTTGGTATTCTCATGTTTTATTTCTTTTGTTTGCATTGGAATAACACAAAAAAGCAGAGGGGGGGGGGAAAAAAAGCCAAATCTGAGACATTCCACACAGAACAGTGGACTGGACAAAATTATCGGCATCTTCAACTTAATATTTGGTAGCACACCTTTGGATAAAAATAACTGAAATCAATCGGCTCCTGGAACCATTAGTGAGTTTCTGACACCTCTGTACTGGAATTTTGGACCACTCTTCTTTTGGCAGTTGCTCCAAGTCTTTGACATTTAATTGGTTCCTTCTCCCAGCTGCTGTTTTGAGATCTCTCCACAGGCGCTTTATAGGATTTGGATCTGGACTCACTGCTGGCCTCTTCAGAACTCCCATGACCCATGTAAGACCCATGACCTCTGGCGGAGACCCAGCTTCCTGACACTGGGCCCTACAGTGCACCCCAGAATTCTTTGGCAGTCTTCAGATTTTATAAGGTCATGCACACAGTCAAGACATCTACTGCCTGAAGCAGCAAAGCAACACCAAACATCAGTGAACCTCCACCATGTTTGACTGTAGGGGCAGTGTTCTTTTCTTTGAAGGTCTCATTTCATTTTCTGAAATCAGAAAAATGATGTGCTTTACCAAACAGCTTTATTTTAGTCTAACCTGTCCACAGGACATTCTCCCAGAAGGCTTCCTCAGGTAAATTTTGGTGAACTCCAATCTGGCTTTTTTATTTTTCTTTGTCAGCAGCTAGGTCCACCTGGATATCCTACCGTAGTGTCCCTTTTCATTCAGATGGCGATGGATAGTACGAGCTGACACTGTTGTACCCTATGTGTGCAGGTCAGCCTGCGTCTTCACAATGATGCGCACAGTGGACACAAGAACATTCAAGATCTCTGGAGATGGACTTGTAGCCTTGATATTGTCCATGCCTTTCCCAAATTTTTGTTCTCAAATCCTCAGACAACTCTTGTTATCTTTCTTTTGTCCATGCTCAGTGTGGTATGCACAACACAAAGGTTGAGCTGACCTTTCTCCATTTTAAATGGTTTTAAGTGTGATGTCTTTATTGCTAGCACCTGTGAATTGCTACTGGTGAGTTTAATTACAAATTAAAGGAGCATCACAAGCTGGAAATACAACTTTTATTTCTGAAGATTTTGAAAAGGTGCCACTAATTTGGAGTTCTGTGTGGAATGTCATGGGTTTTTTTTCCTCTCTTTCGGGTTGTTCCAATGCAAACAAAAGAAGAAAATATTAGAATACCAAAGCATTTATAATTCCAACAGTTCTCTGAGAGAAGTAATGCATTATGTGACAGACCTGCAGGGGTGCATATATTTTTGGCCATTACTATATAATACTTTTTGAAAAGGGAGAGAGAAAATATGGGTGGATAAAACATCCCTGTTGGGCGTTAGGCGTGACGCACAGGTCTCCCTCTATATATAGGCTTACCCTACTTCATTCCACGATGGGCTGTGCCTGGGTTCTCTTTACGGTGTAAAGGTCATATTCATGGAGACTTTAGGAATAACAATATAGTATTGGGTGCCTGTTTTGTTGGAGAAGGCAGATCATACGCATCTCCCTTCATATCAAAGCAAGTGTGATGTTTAAAAATGATCTTATCAATACCTTTGTGTAGATGGGGGGGGGGGGTAAAATAGGCCTAATTGTATTAAACAGAAATGACTAAACTATAAGTCACCAAGCAAAGTGCATACCATGCATAGTTATTATTTCAGTCAAGATTTTCAGTACTCTACTCACCACTGAATATAATATTAGCTATATACAGATGAGCTGTAATGACACAGGCACACATCATCTGGGTGATCTGCATGGGAGGACAACATGCTCTTTTTTATATTTCAAATATTGATCACTACACCCATGTGAGTGGCATGCAAACAAGCACAGATACCTTAAGATAAAAGTAAAGTATTTTACATTTCTGTATATTTCACTTTCCTCTGTATATCATGCTGTGTACAAATATATTAAGTGATTTTTTTTTTTTTCCTGTAGGTGCTGAGTCATCTGGACAGTTAAAGTAGTCCAAGGTGTAAAGACGAAACACTGACATGGCCCCGACACTGGTATAGTAATTATGTGTCATGCATTTCAGGCTTTGATCCAGTTTACAGTGGTGTGAGATAGTGTTTGCCCCCTTCCTGATTTGTTTGTTTTTTGCATTTGTCACACTGAAACATTTCAGATCAAACAAATTGAAATATTATAAAGATAAATAAACACAAAATACAACTTTTTTTTTTTTTTTTAAATGAAGGTTTTTATTAAGGGGAAAAGACTGCCCCCTAAACCTAATAAACTAGTTAGGCCACCCTTAGCAGCAACAACTGCCCACTCATCTTTGCAGAATTGATGCAGTTCAGCCACATTGGAGGGTTTGAGCCTTAACCACTTTAAGGTCATGCCACAACATCTCGATCGGAATCAGGTCAGGACTTTAACTAGGCCATTTTGATTTTCTTAAGCCATTCAGAGGTGGACTTTCTGGTGTGTTTTGGATCATTGTTCTGCTGCAGAAACCAAGTGTTTCAGCTTGAGGTCATGGACAGATGGCCAGACATTCTCCTTCAGGATTTTTTGGCAGACAGCAGAAATTATGGTTCCATTTACCACAGCAAGTCTTCCAGGTACTGAAGCAGCAAAACAACCCCAGACCATCTCACTACCGCCACAATATTTTACTGTTGGTATGATATTTCTTTTCTGAAATGCAGTGTTACTTTTACCTTTTTAGATGTAATGGGACACAACTTCCAAAAAGTTCTGCTTTTGTCTAGTCATTCCAGAGTATTTTCCCAAAAGTCTTGGGGGATCATGAAGATGTTTTCTGGCAAAACTGAGATGAGCCTTCTTGTTCTTGTAACTGTTTGTTGTAACTGAGGCAAGTGAAGTCTGCAGTTCTTTGGATGTTGTTGTGGAGTTTTTTGGTACCTCTTGGATGAGTTGTCGCTGCACTCTTGGGGTAATTTTGGTTGTCTGGCCACTCCTGGAAGGTTCACCACTGTTCCATGTTTTCTCTGGAGTTTTTATGGTTCACTGGAGTCCTAAAGCTTTAGAAATGGCTTTATAACCTATTTCAGGCTGATAAATCTCAGTTACTGTTGCTCATTTGTTTATGAATTTTTTTAATCACAACATGATATCTAACTTTTGAGGATCTTTTGGTCTACTCCACTTTGTCAGGCAGGTCCTATTTAAGTGATTTGCTGATTGAGAACAGGTGTGGCAGGAATCAGGCCTGGGTGTTGCTAGAGAAATTGAACTCGAAAAATGTGATAAACCACAGTTGATTTGTTTTAAGGGGGGGGCAAATCACTTCTCCACACAGGGCCATGTAGGTTTGGATTTTTTTCAGTTAACAATAAACCTTCATTCAAAATCTGCATTTTGTGTTTACTTGTGTTATCTTTGTCTAATGTCAATTTGTTTGGTGATCTGAAACATTGCAGTGTGACAAACATTTGTTTAACCCAGATAAAGTCAGGCTAGATGTATTGCAGCTGTTGCAAAACACAAGTCTGTTGCAAAGTCAAATATGTTTGTTCTGTCTGTTCTAATCCAAGTATGATGAGAAACCAGAGCTTGGGGACTTGATTGAGGTCCTTCGTGGCACCTATCAGCACTGGGCTGTGTATATTGGCGATGGATACGTTGTTCACTTGGCACCACCCTGTGAGTCACCCCCCCAACTCCCTGGACTGCTACTCCCAAATCCTGAGCAAAATCCAGCCTTATGATGGCCCACATTCACTGTTTTTCAGTACATCAGCTTAAACGGGTTTCTTGGTTAAACTGATTCATAATTCACACACCACTCAAAAAACACAATGTTGCAATATTTAGCACATAAACCCGCACACATGTCTGTTTCTCTCTCTATCATTCCTCTTTATTCATAGCCGAGGTCGCGGGTGCAGGCGCCAGCAGTGTGATGTCTGTCCTGACTGAGAAAGCCATTGTGAAGAAAGAGGAGCTGTGGGACATGGTGGGCACCGACCAGTGGAAAATCAACAACAGCCTGGACGAGAAGTACAAGCCCCGCCCAGTTCACATCATTTTGAGAGAGGCCCGTGCGCTGGTGGGCAAGGAGCTGCCGTACTGCATCTTCAGGGGGAACTGTGAGCACTTCGCAAACGAGCTCCGCTACGGAAAAGCAGAGTCCCGGCAGGTCAGTGGACCCAGTCTTTTAGTTGCAGGACTCTTCTTGGGGCTGGGATGAAAAACAGAAAAGGGGTTCCAATGGTAAGACAGGGTGTAGCTGGAGGAGTCTTGTGTAAGCCTTGTGTGGCCTTTTATTGTGGCCAGCCTATGGCACACCTGTATAACATCCTGTCTGATCAGCATCTTGATATGCTACACCTGTGAGGTGGATGGATTATCTCAGCAAAGGAGAAGTGCTCACTGACAGATTTTGACAGATTTGTGAACAATATTTGAGAGAAATAGCCTTTTAGGCCTTTTGTGTACATAGAGAAAGTCTCATAATGAATGGGGTCAAAAAACAAAAGTGTTGCGTTTATAATTTTGTTCAGTGTAAATACGTCTGATACTCACACTTATAAATGCATGTTCAACATATAGGCCTAAGCCTGTTTATCTTGGCAATGTATGATGATGAACACATCCAATATCCAAACACATCTTCGGAGTTGGTCAGAGATTTATAGCAGAGATTTTTATCCTCCAAGTTATTAATTGTGGCTTTGCAGCTTTCTGCAAAAGAGGCTAAGTGGAGGCAAATATCACAATGTAATCACAACCTTAACAGTGCTGTAGTACAGATTGGATTATGAAACAAAATGAAGGAAGAATAACTCCCATAGAGGAATGGAGCAATTTGGGACTACTAAAACAGGGAAGAGGCAACTGGTCCAAAGTGTACATTGCTGCACACATGCTATTAAAGTTCGTCATTTTATCCAGTAATGGCTTCATTTATTGTCATTTAATTTGATTGAATTGTCTTGTTCGTGATCTGTCAAAGCGAGCACATCAATAATTTTCATTCACTCAATTATCCTTTTATTTACACAGGGTGGTCCAGTGAAATAAAATAAAAATATGACAACTCTTCTTCTACTCTCTCTTTGCAAAACATTAAAACATGTTTATTGGAGAAGAGTTGTGTGACGTATTTGGTTGTTAGTAATTTGGTTTACTGACAACATTCTAATCCATTTATAAATTATATATTAATAAATGTATAAAAATATATCTAGGACTTTCCTGTTGATCATTTTCACTGGTGTTTTCATTTTCTACCCACCATATATCAAGATGGAGACATGGATTCTGTTTGACTTAAGACATGTTAGAAAATAAAAAAAAATAACTGATAAGCAAAATCATATCAACAAGCAATCAATAGTTTTGTTTTTTTCCCAATAGTGACCTATTTTCATGTTGAGGATCAATACATCAAACCCCTTTTACAGCATAAACGGTCTACATGTCTGCCGTCCATTACTTTAAAGTAGAAAAGGGAATCTTAGCGGTACAAATGTTCTAATGTGAGTGAAATTTAGCATAATTTCAATAGAGTTTTGAATGTCAAGATGACTCTGTGCATCAAACCTCTGCTCACTAACTACAAGATGTACGTGTTCCTCTGCAGGTGCGTAAGGCCGGAGAAGTAGCCATGGTCGCGGGTGTGGCTACAGTGGTGGGTCTGGGTTTTGTAGCTCTGGCAGGAGCTCTGTTTGGAGGCAGCAAAAAAGAAAACAAGAACACACAGTGATGGAAGTCCCAGGTCACCTGTGCAGGGGCTTGATTAACAGATCACCAGCAATGCCTAAGGGTAGTTAACATGATCGCTCACAGAAAACACTTAATTTACATGCAAGCTTCTGTGATTTAGAGAGAAGTTTGGCTGATTTTTATCTTTTCTGCTCAAAGTAATCACCATATCTCTCTCATACCACCTTTTGGTTTCAATAACAATGCAAATTGGCTGGTTTGGTATCATGGCCCTGACTTTTTAACATTTCTACGGACAGCACATAGAAGCACAAAAGAAAATGTTCATTAATTAAGGTGTCAAGATAAAATCTGTTTAAATGTTTTAATATGGAGTTTTTGAAGATAACTATAGATTTTTATTGGATTGTGAGGGATGTGAGATTCACAAGGTTAGGGGATCTTTTCTATATAAAACAAAGTTTGCTGGTAGCTGCAAATGAAGAAATAATGCCGAATTTAAACGGCTCTGAAGTCTAAATGGTGATTCTTGTTAGCCAATACATTAATAAGCTGTCCAACAATAATAGTTTACATGATTAAAATAAGCAAATATGATATTCTGCTTATATCTCACAGAAAAGTCATGTAATGAAATGTTATAGTACCTTATGAACTGTAGGTTGTTGGCGGAAAGGAGACGTGGACTGAATTAAACACTCCTGCTTTCTTATTTTATCTCGGAGTTCTCAATTTAATTGGAATTTAAGGTTTTATCTTAAATTTATTTGTAAATGTTTTGAATAAAGAATTATTTGTGTGATTATGGATGGTAGTCTCTCTTTCTGCAATGTAGTGTTGCTCTCACACAGGGTCCTAGTTCTTGACCTCAGTCTGGTTTCAGTTTTGAATTCATGAAATTTTGGTTTTAGCTGTTTACTTACCTTCCTTGGTCACTTTTGAGAAGCAGCATACTCTATTATTTTATTAATGTTACTGTGTTGTGGAGACAAACCACCTTATTTTATCCCCGAGTACGCTGAACTTGTTTTATTTAAAATGATGTCCATCCCAGGCCCTCTCTGCAGATTTGATTTTTACTGAACCATTTGCATCTTTCCAGTTCATTAGTCCTCACAAATAAGAGACACGTTTGATATCACCCAGAAATCTTTTGTCCAGGCATTTGACATATCTGTCTGAGACGTCTGTCTCCACCCCCTTTTTATAATTGAGCATTTAATAAAACATTACCAGCAGCAGTTTCTCTTCAGTGCCCAATACAATGGAGAATAGATATTTCACTAAATTTCTATTTTCATTGTTATATTTTCTACTTATGAGTCCACATTGACTTCTGTTGAAATTTTCACTCCGTGTGTGGAAGGCAGACATCTCAGAGATGGATACCAGTCATCCTGGTCAACTCACTTAGTTCTTGGCTCATACACTTGCTGACGAGGACTGTGACGAAAGCCCTTTAATCTAAAGAAGAAACATGTGGTTTATTTTAATTATTTATTTTTAGAATAGCTCACATGCTACATGATTTGGATTCTCTGTAAAAGGTTGCATCCAGTTCCTTGCCTGACTGCCCCAAAACAGGACATTAGCTCCCATGGTGATAGCTGCTGATTGTGTCAGCTGGCTTATGTATACAGCATCTTGAACAGTAAGTAACACCAAATCTAACAATACCACATTCATCACAGACAGGGGATGATGAACAGAATATGCTAGTGGGAAACATTTCATGTCAAGTTTCTGTTGAAACGTAAGAATTACTTGATGTGATCCTACAGAGCAGATCTGCAATTAAATAAAGGCACAAATAATAATAAAAAAAGCAAAATCTACTTATTTCAATCTCCTTTACTGACCACACCCACTGCCAAAAATGACTGATTGTAAATTGTACTTCCTCAGATGATCTCAAAAGGTTTTAGTGAGATCTGCAGGATTATACGCGTACAAAAACATAACAGGACTTAAGATTTCAAAATAAAACTTTGATTTCATAACCCTTCATCCACAGCACTACCCTGCATAGGACACACTAGGAAAAGACATGTAAACACACAAATTGATTTTCCCTTAAAACCAGTTCTCTAGCCTCAGTTTAACTACTTACTGCATTTCCATAATGTGCTCATCATGCGTCAGCAGTGCATGTTCCACATTTACAGATCTGAGATCAGTCAAATGTGTGTCCCCTCGGGCCAGTTCAGTACAGTAAAATCCAGTGTTGAATGTGCAAAGTAGACAACAAATTTGTAGTTCTTTGCCAGGAAATCTTTTGTTGGGCCGCACAAATATACAAGTGCATGCATGGATTGATCTTAAATCTGTAAGTTAGTGACAGCTGAACTAAAACATTCATATCCACTGTGTGTGTGTGAGAGAGATTACTGAACAACATTCAGTATAATACATGTTTAAATTCTGTTATATATATATTTCTCAATTTTTAAAAAAAGTGTCATATCTTTATGTCATTTTAAGACAAGATGCACCATTTATATACATTTACTTTACAACTGCAACTTTGAGTTATGCATTTAAAAAAACAAAAAAACAGAGGGGGACATTTTGTGTGATCAACTCTGCTGCAAGAAGTGCTGCTTCATGTCTTCCTAGATTTTCTATATCGCTTTTCCGTCTCTGCATTTGTTTCTGCTCTGCCATCCCCAATAATGCATTCGTAAATCACTGGACTGTTGCTTTTTCACCTGTCTGTCATCAGACCAACAGTAACACTTTCCTCCGCTCAAACAACAACCAACGCCTCTATTATAGCGAAACACTGTTCACAGTTTTTTTCTCAACTTCTAACACTTCTTTCTGGTCCTTTGTTTGTGGAATGTCAATCCTCCATCCGCTGCTCCGGGTGCAGTCACTGGTCCATGTTCCTCCCTCTCCATCCCGACTCTCTAATCTGCTTTTGCATCCCCCGTCAGTCCAGCTTGCGTGCGCCCAGTTTGAGAGGACCTTTAGCAGCTTTGCGCTCTGCCCGTTTTGCCTCCAGCTCTTTCCTCCTCTCCTCCCTTTTCTTCTTGGACAGCTCGGCCTTGCTGAGACCTGGTTGACGCAAGCATACAGTAAGCAAAATAAAGGGGCCATATTTGTTATAAGGGGTGCCAGCGGAGATACTTACCCTGGTTCCCATCCACTGACTCCCAGCTCTCCTCAGCTCCCCAGTCCCCTGTTGCCTCTGCACCCCAGCCATCTCCAGCCTGACAAGGTGAAAACACAACACACACATCACTGACCTGAAATGCATGTAGTGTCAAGATTTTACAACAGTGTTCTCTCATTTCATCCTCATGTTTTCTTCACCTATAGATCAACAGAGAATGCAGCAATTTACTTCATATAAAAGGAAGAGTCTTACATTTTGGGTAATAAGTTTTCTTGCTGAGAGTTGGATCAGAAGACTGATACTACTCTCTTGTCTGTACATTTTATATGAAGCTAGAGCCAGTAGGCAATTAGCTTAGCTTAGCTTAACAGACCTGAAGCAGGGGGAAACGGCTAGCCCAGCTCTGAATAAAGTTTGTGCATGCAACTCATGTCGGTTTTACACTTCGGTTATTGTATGGATTAGACAAATGAGATGTAACGTGTTAATTTGTGAGCTTTAGAGGTGCTTAAAATTACTTTCAGGATTAATTTATTTAAAATCCTCATTCAATTTCAATTAAACACTTTATTTAAACCATCCATCTCTTGTTTTTCTGACATATTTGCCTCCCTTCGTCCTCACCGTGGTGGCAGCAGTGCTGGCTGTGTTTCTCTGGGACACGCTGGCGAACAGATCATTCTGACTGGCCCCCTTGGCTGTGCTGCTGCTGTCCCAGTTGTAATCGCTGGCCAACCGCACCCCTTCAGGAAGGGGGAGCGTTGCGCTGGTCAAGGTTGTGTCCGTGTCCTCCTCCCCCCAGTCGTTGCCCCAGCCTTCTTCGCCCGCAGAGCTCTGACCCTGCCCTTCCTTCTCATTGGACCAGCTGTCATCGGCGTCCCAGCCTGAGCTGCTCCAGTCAGAGCTCTGCTTTTTCACCGCCGTGGACGACGAGGACCGGCCCACCTGGATATCAGAGAGGTGATTAAAGATCGAAATGGAGACTATATGAACTAATATAAAAAGCAAAAATGTTATCCCCAGTAGAGAACATGGACTATGAAGTTCTTCACAAACTGACTAAGAAAAAAATCCTAAAAGAAATCCTGTTCACTGTGGATCACTTGTTCTCAATTTATTGATTGATAAATCCAAACTAAAAAGGGCTCATACTCCTCTGTCACTGGCCTTCTTTTTGGATGATACCATTCCTGACCAGTCTGAGTTCCAGTCATCTGGGTCAGTGTGTGCTTTCTCTGGGTCCTACATGAGAAACAGTCCACAATTTATGTGATTTAAAATTATAGACATGTAAAAACATAATCTCACACACACATGTGTATCTCTCTCTTTTTTTCTTCAGTAAAAAGTAGTGAAATCCTACCTCTAAACTTCCCCAATCCTCCTCCTCATCCCAGCGGTCACCTATTGGCTCGTCATCATTGTCTGTTACTTCAAGACTCTGTGATTGGTTGGCACAGCTAGAGGGAGGATGGCGAGTCACAGTGGCTTGTGGAGTTTTATGTTCAGAATCTACGATAGAAAGGAAAGTAAGAGATAATGTTTCAGATAGCATATTTGAGACTTCTTAAAGGAGAACTCAACCATTTATACACATCCAAGTGTGTTTGCACATTTTGGGGGTATACTATGTATTAAAAAATCAAATCAAATCCAATTTTGATCAGAAATTGCCTCGAGTGATGTTACTTGAGTCAGTATTGGTTAGGACTGAAGATAAGTTTGAAAATGAAATAAATCTGGGGGGGTGGTGTTAGAAAGAAGAGAGTTTACCAGACCTCTGTAGCTCACTCCTCATCTCTGCTTGATATTAGCGGCTCGAGGCTACTTTAGCTGCTTCTAGCATAATGCACCAGAATCTCTGATCAAACTGCCAACGGTCAAGTTGCACTATAATGTAAGGCGCCACTTTTTGGACAAATAATGGGCCTTTCCGAAACTGCTTGCTACTCCCTCTCCCTACCTACTTCCACCCAGTTTGCGCGTTCATGCGGCGGGTCCGCCACATTGAGTGCCCTCCGAAACCAACAAGGGCGTAGTGGTGGTGGGTTGTTAAACCCTTCAATGCCGGCTTGTTGAAGGTATGTAACACCCTTTGCTGCACGATGGGGGACCTTTCTTTCAAATGCGAGTTCCGTGTGACTTTGCCGGTTAACATGTAGGATTTTTAAATTCCAAAACTCCACTAACATTTCATATCACCATCCACAGGTTAACAACGCAGCCAAAATGTTATTTTGTGTTTAATAAAACACAATATAATTTGTTGTTTTCATTGAATCGTATTAATCTCATACGAAAATCTTCATCCAAAACAAAATAGCCTACAGAATAATAGAACATGGCACAACTAGATAGACTATACAGGGGGATCACGTAACAAGCAATAAAGGCATTAAAGAAAAATAGTGAAGTCTTTATAAATTTTAACTGTTTTAAATTCTTCAGACTACATAATACTTCAATATCATGTTTGATTTCTTTTGAAATGTTTTATTTGAGAATGTCGGCCTGTTATTTTTTAAAATAAGATAAAGGTGTTCAAATAGGCTTTTCTTTTACAATGTTTATTGTATGTATATTTTACAATCAATCTTTTCATAAAAGAACATAATTTATTTTCGTCATATTCTTAAAGAAATATTCAAAATCTAACCAAAATAATTTGGTTCATGAATAAACACAAAATAAGTGATAAATACTTTCAGTTTCGTTATTGTAAAAAACACTTTTCCTCAACATCAATCTTGAATCTTAATACAACTGTTGTTTATTTGATACACATATTATAGAAATGAGTGCAGCAGTAATGTCAGATCCAATTTACGCTGGGGAGAGGGTAGTTCATCGGAAAGTTGGCCAATGTATTTATACACTATGCGGGTTAGGGAGCTCAATTTGGCTGTGAGGGTGACTCCGACCAGAGTTCACTCCGTGTTGGAGTGGAAGTGGCAAGGGTCTAGTTTCGGAAAGGCCCAATGTGCTGAATAAATAAAAAAGTGATATCTGGGGTCCCCCTGCACAATTTTGATCCTCTTTTTAAAACTGCTCGTCGTGAGTTCAACAATGTTTTAGGAGTCAAGCAAATCAAATGTGATAACCCTACCAGGTGCAGGTGCACTGGTGGCATTGGTAGGGTTGCTGTCGCTGGCGGGCATGCTGCCGTCAGCTGCTGCACCCCCCTCTGTCCCTGGAGCGGTGCGGATCAGCTTGGACGTTAGTGAGGACACTCCAGTCACGGCCCAGCCGGCCCAGCTGGAAGAGGCACCTGCAGGCTGAGCACACGACGCTACGTCCTTTTCTGCAGGATGGGCAGAAGACATATTACTTTTTCTGTATATCAGTATATATACATTTTTCACACTGTAATATATTTATTTCACACTTGCTTTAACAATGTAAACATCAGTTTCCAATGCCAATAAAGCTTTGCAGCTCAGCGCAGTGTGTTGCAAACCTATATCAGCCAGCTTGGTGGGGTCTTCTGACACAGTCTCCAGCTTGGTCAGGAAACTTTTGATGGCTTTGAATGCCTGACAGAGAGAGAAAGGCAGGAGAGAAAATCCTGAGCAGAAATACATCAGTGTATACCAGTAAAAACAATAAATAGTGTAGAGAGGTTAAACATCAGTATACAAGGTTGAATTAATAGGCCATACAGAGGTGGTTAACCTGAGTTAAAACAACTGGTATCACAAGCCAGCTAAACTCTGAAGCCAATTATTGGATGTGACACCTCTCTGTCTCATCCAAGAATTTCACATGGGATAACTGCGTTTTAAAAGAAAGTCAAATCAATGTGGGTTGTATGAGATTGTGTGTCTAAACCTTGCCATACTGCTGGGGTCATGAGTCAAAAACATCAAGCTTAATGCTTCAGTGTTGACATTTTGCTGACAATGATATTCTGTTACTTTTGGAGGACAATACATAAAAGTACGCATCACATTACATCACAACCGTGACTATCTCTTCAGGACCACAAGGTTTACAGTAAATGAGGCATTTTCCTGCTGATAAATAACACTCTGAATGTTGTTGATATAGATCAATTAAAAAGTGAGTTCCTAAACCCCAAAGCAGAAGCAAACGGTTTCCTTTTCTCCACAGCAATGAATTTGTAGGCGTGCAAGCGCGAGATCAAAGAAACACCATGTAGTCACATATTCCCATCAGTCATGCGTACCTGGTCCCTGACGCTCTTGTCGGGGTCAACAGTAATGGCACAGAGGTTGGGCAGGATGCGGGCGGCGATCTCTGTTACGCTGTAGTAGTTGTGTGTGGCGGCGAAGCCCAGTACACCAGCAGAGCGGGAAGCCGGGAAGGGGTCTTTAGTGGCTCGTGAGAAGGCAGAAATCAGAACACGTTGTCGAGTCTGTGAACAGAGGGATAATCTTTCATTTAAACAGATTCTTTACTGAACTTTGGTGTAGGCATTTTTGCATTAAAGAAATGAAGCACAATGGTGTGGGTGGACTTTACCCCGGCATTGAGGTAGGAGGCGATCTTGCCCAGGCAGACGGTAGTGTTGCACCGGATTGGGCCTTGTTCGTCTTTGGCCTGCAGCCGGGCAAAGTGACGCATCAGCTCCTGGTTCAGGTTGGTCTCATTCAGCTTGGGAGCCAGCAGCAACATAGACTGTATCGGGAGGAGGAGAAACAGAAAAGAGTTACGGCTATGGCAGGCGGACAACATCCAGTACACAAGTAATCTATCCTGGTCTGTGGCCCTGTTTAAGCATGCACACTACCTTCACAGTCTGTTCTCTGATGGCAGGGTTGGTGTCTGTGAAGCCGTGAACGACGTGAGGGAAAATCTGGGAATTGACTGCTGCCTCGTTTAGATACTGAATGAACTGCTCCATCTGAGAGAGAGAGAGAGAGAGAGAGAGAGAGAGAGAAGAAAAATCAGAGCAAAGCAAATCAATGTTTTTATCCTTTAACAAAGGTTTAAAAACAGCACATAGGGATATGATTTCCTGCTAGCTTTTGGCTTTTACTAATTTTAACTGGTGTTTCTCTTTCCTTGCTCTAGTGCTGCAATGTTTTCTTGCTGGATAGTGCATAGGAAACCAACATGTCCACTGAATCACTGTGGGAGAGTGTCAGTGGCTAGATGAAACCAGGCCTTCCATACCTGCTGCAGCAGTCGTATCCTCATGGCTCTGTCTGTGGAGGAGAACATCTTCACGATCACAGGAATGATCTTCTGTTGGTACTCTTCTGCTGACAGGAACTTCCCAACCTTGCAGACAAACAGATGGAGATGAGAACAGGGAAAAGTGAGAAGAGGTGTTACTTTCAAATAAGGCCTGAAATGAAGTGTGCACTAATGTGTTAATACCAGTATAACAATGTCTTACTTAGATTTTGAAAAAGGTTTTGTTTATGTTTTACTTTGAAAATGATCAGAGATGCTTGCAGACCCTGTGGTCTTACATTTGATAAATGTGATGGAAATTCTTGTGAGCGAGTCAACTCTTATTGAAGGTTTCAGAAAACTCAGAACTGAGAACACAGTGTACTGCCAAACACAATGTGAAGATTGCCTCCTGGCCCACAATATTTATCCCGTAGAGTCTACGATATATCCCATACAAGGTCGTTCTTTACTGGCCAAAATATGTACTGCCACACTACTGGATGTTAGACTCAAATGCATTACCTAAGTAATGTTGGGAGCTGGAGGTCACATGTATTACATTCTAAGTGGAGACAGTCTGTAAACATCTAAGATTCAGGAAGTACACCAAGCACCCCATATCTCCTGTCCTTGCACTCCTCAACTCATTCCTGATCTACCCAACTTTGAACTTTGAACTACTGCTAGAGAGACAGAGGTCATTCTGTTTCTCGGACTGTGAGTGATCAAATCGTTACGTATATGTGTGTTACTCCTCAGCTTTCACCCACACTGAGCCCACTGAGGAAAATACCCTCACAATAAGGTGTAAAAGTTACGCGGGCAGGTAAGGATTCACCTTAAAGAGCGGTGTGAGGACGACAGCACCTGCATTGCCAAACTCGAAGGCGGTGAGCAGCTGAGGCAGGACCTTGTGTTTGCAGAAGTCTTCAGGGAAGGAGTCCAGATTGTCACTCAGATCCTGGAAGAACTGCTGCTTCTCAGCGGGCTCCTTGATCTGGAAATAGAGAACATTTCAATTCCACAATTATTATAATTTATTATGCTATTATTAGTTGCTTTAATATCATTAAATATACTATTATATTAAGACTTGATCTGCTTTACAATTAAAATAAAAGTCTAGGAAGCAAAGTAATCAAATGATTTGGGTGTATTAAGACAACTAACATCACACAGTTTCCAATAGCTGGTAATTGCTTCATCAAATTTATTGCATAATTATGTGCCATTAGAACTTGATACTGTTCTATCTTGATAGCGTTATGACTTTACTGACGAGATTTAATTTTAGCACTAATGCAAACATCACGGTTATACATGCTAAATGTGTGTGTTAATGCAAGTCTGCGGACCTGTATCTCTTCCAGGAAAAGGTTGCTCTCCACAAAGCTGTTGCTGAGGAACCCCCCGGGGGCTCTGCAGTTCTGGAGAAAGCGGGCTGGGTTGGGCCGAGCTCGGGGATTAGCCCCCACCAGTTCGCAGTAATGAGGGACCAGGGACTTGGGGACCTGTTGGCAAAAAAAGGGCACAAGAGAGAGAACACAACTCTGAACAAGACAAAGATTCCTTTTAACTGTAATGGAAACCACGAAGAAACTGTAGGTTATATTATTTGAGTCATTCACAGTCTCTACTAACTCTTCTCAAGTTCAGTTTGACAGTGCTTCTTCTTTACATGAGCATAATGTCTGCCCTTTAATGTAAAATAAACAATAGAATGATCTAAATGCTTCTAATTTCCAGTATTCCTCACACTACACATTTATCTGACTTCACTAAAACACTTGTACAATCCATTTAACAATAGAATATCAAAGTGGAAATACACCATCGTGCGGCAAGTACACAAAGGAAATGTCATACCTTTCCAAGGGAGCGAAGGGAGGATGTGCGAGGTAGTGGCCCGTTGAACACCTCCCAGATTAGGCAGCCCAGTCGCCACACCTCCCCTGCCCTGCAACAAACATGCACACAGTTCAATAGAAATGTTTCTACGAACACAAGGCAGTAATTTAAGGTTTAATATCTCATCAAAACTTAATTCAGGTATCTTTAAATAGTCCTATTGTGAACATCATTTCTGCACATTCTCCAGATAGTCTTATTGCTGCTCAGCCTTTTCTACCTGTTTAACATATTAAGCCTAATTCATGCTACATGATTTTTAGCCCGATTTGCCGCTCGGCGTTATGTGAACTACTAAACAACGCATCAAAACGGCTCCCTGACACATTTCTGACACATCGCCAACATCTGCTAGATATCTAGCATGCGAAATATCTGGAGGAGTCGGCTGACTCGACATCCACATCCAGTGTGAATGCCACAACGACTTCAAGACTCCCGTCACAAGACGGCAAGTTGTGTAGTGTGAAGCGTACAGCCATCGGCCGATGCTGAAAGTCATGTAGTCTGCACGAGCCTTTACTATTATTATTTCAACTAGCTATTTTAAGTGTGTTGTTGTTTTTCGTTGGGTTTTTTTTAACAACTCTCTCTCACCATTTCTCTCCACTGCTATTGGGCATCTCCGGTGGGTCATATTTCTCCATGTCTGGGTAAACAGCCTTGGGGGCAGGGAGTGAGACCCCGCTTGGGTCACCCTGCTCAGGGACCACATGGTCGAGGGCCCCAAGCTTCCACTCCCCAGCTCGATCGACAAAAACAGCCCATACACCCAAGTTGTTATGGAGCAGATGGCAGTCGTTGACCAGGAAGCTCAGAGCTTTCTGTGGGAGGAGGCAAACGGTAGCGGTGGAGTAAGGTCTTACAGAGGGCTGGTGACAGAAATGGCTCAACTATGGTTCCCCTCAAAGTATCATATGGTGCACTCTCCTATCCTTACCACTATCTGGTGCAGTCCCCAGGAGACCTCCAGGTCCCCAGCTCCACCCTTTTCTGCCTGGGCTTTCAGGTGGACTGACAAGGGCGTCACCTGCTCGGTAACCAGGTACAGGCTCTTCTCTGTCTGTGAAACAACCGCAAGTAAAATAAATGATTATTTTATGTGTATGTAATTATCGTGGAAATTTGTAAATTGCTGGAGAGGGATTAAGCAAATAATTGAGTAAAAACCAACCGTTGTCTTTGAAGAATTTATTAATAAGAGAATAAACAGAGTACTAAAACACATATACAGCTGGTCCAGAGACCTGCCGCCGAGGGCAGCTTCGGGCGAAAAAAGGGATGTATAATCATTTACGCAGTTTAGGTTTCTATGTTTTGGGGAACAGAGATCATCTCCTCTCCTTGAATGCACATTCAAGGAAAGGAGAGGAACAACAAGAGGGGAAAACACCAAAAAAATCTCACACCTCTGACCTAAACCCTAGTAAATGTGGACAAACTAACATAAGGAGTATAGAAGAAGGAAAGGTTAATGAAAAATGAAAAAAAACACAATACATATCTATAAGACATAATACTACTAATAATAATAATAGTAAAAGAACATGCATAAAAGATTAAATGTAAGAGGAAACAATTTTCGGCCATAACAGTTACTATTTTGTATGTTTATTGCACCAACTTCACGGCAAAAACACTCAACCCAAATACTATCACAATATCCATTTAAGCTACTAAACTAGTACGAGTGATTCAAACACAGCACAACCTTGCACACACATTAACATTTAAGAGGGATTTGTGGTAGGAATGATATTAAGCAAAGGAGTTTCCCAGTTGCTGTTGATCTTCAGGAGTATGATGAAGAATCTTCAGAATTAGGAATATGTACCCATCATAGACAAGGAGGAACCATAAATGCACACTGTCTTCCTAGCTTGCAATCAACTGTCACATTTTCCTTGATACATTTGATTTTCAATTCAAGATATACATAATAGATAAACCAACAGATGCACAGATTTCAAGTGTTTAATAGTACAGCATGACTGGACTACTGGACCTTGCTGAGCACACAAAAACTGATAAAACAATATAAGAAACTGTTTACATGATCTAGTACACAACTCACTACAACTTTTGTACAAATATCATAGGCCCACAACGGCTTAAAATCACACTTACCTCTATCTGAACATGACAACGTGACATGTAGGGAAAAGCAGATGGTGGGGATGAGACACTAATTATATGTTAGTTAAAGTTTAAACATTAAGATTTACTTTTAGTGTCAATTTACGCACGGCATCTGAAAAGTATCGTTTTGCATAACCCTCCCAGTTACACAAAAATACAGTCACCCACACACATGCATTTCATCAGAGAGGCCAGAGCGCAGGGTCGCCTTCAGGGTCTACCTCAAGGCCGCCTGGACCAGTTTTCTGGGGTTCAGTGACAAAGGCGCTTAGGCAGAGATGGTGGCCATGTGTGAGACCAGCCCTCCTTCAGACCTTTTTTTTTTTTTTTTTTACCTCATGTGCCTCACTTAACTAGCTGATTGATTTTATCCTCTCAACAATGTAAACAACGGTAGAGAGTGTGGAGATAAAGAAGACAGGTGCAAAATCACTCATACACAAAAACATACCTCCAATCCATCGACATAAGCCAGGATGTTAGGGTGCCGCAGGGTCTTCATGCGCTTGAAGGCGGCCTTGGCCAGCTGGGTTTGCTGCTCTGTTCCCTGTGCTACCTCGTACACAAACACGGACACTGGCTCGCCATTGGTCTGAGGAGACAGGATGGGGTGAAATGGCTCACTCATAAAGCTGACATGTGATATTTAAACCATTACCAAGTGTCACACTAAAGAATATCATGGATCTTGTAGACCATCCACTCCATAGTGTCCTTAAGACACTTGGCAGTTCCTTTAGTGGCCGACAGAAGATGCCCCGGTGTTCTACTGAACGGCTCAGATGGTCTTTTATTCCAACAGCAATTAGATCCTTTAATGCATATTTCTGATTTTAAGGTTTTCAGCTGGTCCTATTTGTAGCAACCTGTCAGCTCTAATCAGGATTCAAAGGGCTTTTAATGAGTGCATTGTTTTTTTTACTTGTCCTGTGTGTACAAACTGGTTGTCTTTTCTGTTTATGTTGTTTGATGTGAGCTGGTGGCAACTGAGTTTCCCCTTTGGTGATTAATACATTTTCTAATCTAATGTAATCTAACGTTTATGCTTAGTAATTAAATCTAACAGGAGTTGAAACATTAAATATAATATCCCACATAATTTTTAAATCTATTACAAAAAGCAGAATGCAATCAGGAAGCTGGTGCTTGGCTGTGATGATCTGGCCCTGCAGGGATGATGATGAAGACAGTCCAGACTGAGCTGCTCAACGAAAATAATAGGGACTGCGATTTATGTGAGATTTCTGTCAGTGATGAGGGACGACATCTTCATTAATTTGATAAAGCTTTGGCTTGAAAATAATTATAACAGCAGTTGTTAACTCGGCTAAAAACGGGGTGACGTGGCGAGGAATACGTGTCTGTCCCTCGGAGTAAACAAAGCCTGAGCTCACTGCATTAGCGAAGACGTACGATACTTAACGTTACAGCAAGCAGAACATTTTAATTTCGCACTGACACTGACTAAGCGAGGCAGATACGGACAGACATGACATGTAACCACGCCAATATAACACCGGACGTGTCGTGTGTAAAGGGATAATCAATAAATCAGTGAACTAACACTCTCCAGCCGGCTAAGTGACAGGCCTCCATAACGTCACGAGCTAACCATTAGCAGAGGATCGATAGCCTCTTTTTACCTTTCGCTTTCCCCGATGTAGACTCCATATTCCAGACTTTTCTTGGGTGTCTGGCAGAAGTTCATATGCAAAGTCTTTGACAGGATCCCGGGCAAAAAAGGACCACATCTCCTCTTTCCTCCACACCTCATCAAACACACACAGCGACAGGAAAGCTACACAGAAGAGCTAGAAGAGGCTAGCTGGCAAACGGCATGTAAAATGGCTCCGTGTGAACTTTGCTTCTGCACGTTGGTTCCGCAGTAGGTTTATTGTGGCGTGGTTAGTAAGAAGTACAAAATTTTACCTCAATGTCTTGGTAAAATCACAATTTGAAGTCTTTTTAAGCGAGTCACAAAATTATATTAATGAGGAAACCACAAATATTTCATTTAGAAATAGAATTCATCTTTGTACCAATGAACAGGGGTATTTCTGAACCACCATGTGGAATTTCAAGTCAATATCAAAGAATGAGGTTTATACATTATGGATTTTGATTTGAAAAGAAACACGACTAAGAGGGTAACAGCCCCCAAAGGCCCCTAATTAATTGCGTGTCAGTGGTTTGTAGTAATTACACATTTGTTTGTTTGAATGCACCACTAAAGTACAATATAAACTCAAATGATCAGGGTTTTTAGGCAGGCATTATCACCTGGCTAGTGCAGATGTCTTGTAGCAACCTCGTTATTAACCTTGTTTATATTGTTGTCATTGTGTACACTTGGATTTTGCATATATTATTGATATTTCTGCACTCTTTATATTTACACACATTCCTACTTTTTACTGCTGCACAAGGATTTCCCTCAGGACAAAGAAAGTTCTATCATATCTTGTAGAGGGACCCTGTGTCAAAATTTTAATGGTAAATGTGTTTAACCAAATGAAAACTACCTAGTTCCTCCACTGTATCCAAATCATGAAGGTATCATTATGATGGTCTCTGTGTAGTTAGTTTTTTTTTTTTTCCCCAGTGGGTCTTTTCACTGAGCCATTTGACTCTCCAACAAGAAATGTTACCAAAAGTGAGACTTTGGCTCCGGGACCCCTTCTGATCCTTTGAGCCATGTTAGACCAGGACTTGATAAGCGGTCATGCATCTTGATGGCTTGTTAGAAATAGAACATTTTCAAATGATGTCATAAATGTCCCTAAGGTGGACTAGGTGAACTGGAGACAGCGTCACAACAACCAGAACAAAGTAAAGGGCAGATGCAAAGTAGTGCATGATCACCAGAAACGTGGCTTTATTTACAGACTATTAACACATTTTACATTGAAGAGTTCTCTAAACATCCTCTACTGGAATTGGTCATGTACCAACTGCTTAGAACTCCAAACACTACTGTGCCACAAAGCTGGTCTTAAGTTTTGACTCTTGTTTAAGATGGTCGCTAAGTTGTATTTGAATTGCTTTTCAGTTTAATGCATTACTCTTTAGTGGTAGTTTTATGCTCACGCATTTTGTTCAATATGACATTCGATTAGTGAGTGAAGGCACATCACAAAACTGTTACAGAAATAAGTAGAGCTTCAATTTCACGCAAAATATCTTTGCGTCTCATGCTGTTCAGGTTGTGTTACTGTGTAGCTTTACCAAAATGGACAGCTAACAGGGAACAAACTGCATCGCTGAGGGAGAAACGAATGCAGTTGCTTCGTGCCATACAGGTATCGTGCTCTGTACACTTTACAATCATGCTCTTAAATACTCAGCATGTGCATTAAAGCCGTTCTGATGACTCATCTAGGCAACTTTATTTTTCATTCCCTTGAACACATTCATATGTAGCAAACTATTTTTTTTAATTATGTATGTCATTTTACATGACCTCTGACCAACTACAGTATCAGGGTATTTAAATTCAGTTTAGGACCACATGGGATGCTGTTAAACACCCATTTCAATTGTACTGGTCAATAAGGTCTAAAAATGTTTAATTCAGTACATGGATTTAATGACATCAAAGAAGTACAGACTAAAGTTATAAGTATAGTTTCCAATATATTGATAATCTGACCTCATGAGGTCAGAGTCAACTCTGAAATTTCACAGCCTATAGTCAATAGTGTATAAGAGGGAAATTTCCAGTTTGTAGGACAGGGTAAGGATAAGAGAGTTTTATTACACATTCCTAAGTATTTTTTACATCCATCTTTCAGAACATACAATTCACATTTCAATTACACAAGGAAGTTATCATTTTACAAGACAGGATTGAGGTGATTGTAGTTCACTTGGCGCTACTCACAAGTGTTGATATACAGAAAATTATAGGAATAAAATTTACATTGTGCAGTGCTGAGGGTGGAAAATTACCCCGTTGCCTACAAGTCTTGTCAAATGCATTCTTACAGTCTCCTATAACAAAAAAACCAACATTTGTGCGCAACTTCATGGTATGTACAAATTGTACACGTTTGCGTGCTCAACATCCCTACTAACAACTAAACGGTACACCAAGTCTATAAAAGGGGTGTGATAACATTATAACATTCGATTTCATCCTGTAGGTTTTTTTATTTTTTTTATTTAAAGAGTGGCTAAAACAGGATATGAAACCCATTTTTAAAATGACACGAAATTATCCTTAAGACTAAAATCAGTTTTGCCCCAACGTGTAAAAAAAAAAAGCAGGACACCGCAGGGATTTGAACCCCGTCCCGACAATGTCAGGAGTGCCAACCACCGGAGTCTTTTGCTTTTTGTTACTGTATTAAGGGCAAAAGCAAAACATGGAGGAACAAACCCAGAGGTTTGTTCCTCCAGGAAAAGAAAACCCTCAACACCTGGTTGCTATTTTATCCTTTCACCACATGGGGATCTCTTGGTCACGAGGCTGAAACTAGAAGAAAGAGACAACTGTTTCCCCAATCCCCAGCATTCCCCACGACAGTATTGTGTGACCGATTCCACGAGATCCTTTTATCCACATTATAAAAGCCACGATACCAGCATCCCTGGCGATACCCAAAGCGGTTTTCCCTTTGCAATTCAGCAGCACTCGCGGGTCAAACAGACAGGTGGCTTTCTTGCCGAGATTACAGCTGTAATGGAAAGAAGACAGACAATTTAAGCCTCGCCCCCCCCCCCCCATATATAAATCCCACACTTGTGCCAATACGACAATTTATGCCAACATGGTCATGTTTACCGCGACTGACGTAGCAGGATTTACCACAGCTATTCTTCTGCAGTGATGCTCAATTCTTTGAAGTATTAAAAGATTGTACCCTAGAGGCTGGCTGTACCAAGTCCTCCATGACTCCCTGCAGAGGTTTAAGTCGCCTGGCTCAGTACCAAGTTAAGCTGAATGAGAAATCTGAAAAGGAGAGAAGAGTGTTGCCCCCCCCCCCCCCCCCCCCC
>NC_060168.1:19144634-19186560 GCF_021292245.1 Micropterus dolomieu
TGTCTTCAATATTGAACCTTTTCACAATATTCTAATTTTCTGAGATATTGATTTTGGGGTTTTCATTAGTTGTCAGTTATAATCATCAAAATTAAAAGGAATGAACACTTGAAATATATCAGTCTGTGTGGAATGAATGTATACATTATACAAGTTTCACTTTTTGAATGGAATTACTGAAATAAATAAACTTTTTGATGATATTCTAATATGACCAGCACCTGTATTTTCCTGTAGTTTAAAAACTAAATATAGATATGCAGAGTCAGCAAATACAGCAGTAACACAGTGGGAAATTTACAGTACATTTACTGATCTATGGGAAGCCATCTGGACTGCATTTCATGAAAATAAACAAGCCCTCAGTCTTTAATAGCAGGTGTTTTTATTTCATATGCTGCCTAATATGGTTGAAATTGGACTGAGGTTTTCAAAATGAATGGCAAAACCTGACTTTTGGTTTTTATAAACATTATAGAAATACTTCCATTCATCTTTAACTGCCTTCACACAGCCTGGCCAGACTGTCATTGCTTACAAATGTGTTTACTAGAGAAAGAGTGCTTCTATAATTCATATCAATCCAGGAAGTTGCAGGTCCATTTTTAAGAGCTGAATATTCTCTGCTCAGTAAACAGAGGACTGTTGCAGGATGATGGTGTTATCTCCGTGAGCCAGCATCTCAGATAGATGGAAATTCACTGTACTCCCGCACATTGAGAGAAGCAGTCGTATAAATGCACAACCTCTAAAATATGTCAAAATGTGAATAGGCTGGCTGTTATACAGTGTATGTAAACACTTTGTATCTCTTCTAGGTGGGATGAATGACAATGGCTAAACATTCAATGTCAGCCTAAAATCATTACATATCTCTCCTTAGATGCTAAGTAAACTAGCCAAACATTAGCATACTGGTAAATAAATTCCAGATGCTAATGCTAAATTTAAATAGACAACCTATTAACATTATGCACCATGAGTAATGATGCTAATCTGACAGCAACATAAAGTGAAAGCTGACCTTTATCTAACATGATATCTTTTCTCATAAGCTTTCAACCAAATTCAATAGAAATGATTAATAGATAGCTAGTCTGTGCTTTTTTTCCTGCTTTCATGTTTATTGATCACTACGGATTCAAAGGCTGTTGGCAGCTGTATTGACATCTTTACCTACAAGATATTTTAAATTTTACCATTTCTGCTTAAACATTTGACTATTTCCTTCAAGGGAAAATTACTCTGATAAGGTTATACTGTGTGTTTGTGTTGCCGCCTCAGGTTAGCAGCGGAACCAGCGGGGATCACACTGCTGCCCAGTGCCCTGTCAACCAGTGCCAGCTTCACCATCAGTCTGTTCCAAATGATTAATTACTCAGTAGTGTACCTACACTGCGATCTCAGTGTCTGCCTGAGGAACGGCTCTGACTGTGAAAGGGTAAGGCTGCAGTGGGTGCAGTGTAATGAACGTGAGAGGATAAGAGAATGAGCAGCTGAGAGTGATTTAAATTTAGTGTCAAGGGGTGTGACACTGTGAAAACAAGTTGATGTAAATGGGCTGGGGAGATGAACAAGACGGGTGACTAAGGTGGGTGAGGAACTGGAGAAGAGGTAAATTAATATATGGCCAAATACGATAGAAAAAGTAGGAGAGGAATTAATATTTGCAAGCAAGAGATACAAGGAAGGTGTATTATAATTAAAATATCCCGCCAGAGGTACAGAAAGCGCTTTCTAAATGTGAAGAGAGGGAGCTCTACCTAGTATGACTGAGACTGACAGCCAAAGACACGCAAACTTAAATATCCATCATGTCATTATGTAGGAACAGAAGAACAGAAGTTTCAGAATAACACTTGCAGAGTAGCATAGCATGCTTATACCGACTGCTGTCTCCTGTTGTGGGAATGTGGTCCCTGATTTAATGGGAAAAACTGAGTCATCTGACATTTACACATGAGAGGGGAGAGCTGAAACAAAGGATAAACTCTGGAGACTCATTGTGATGTTTCCCTTTGCGGAGCACTTCTTCTCTTCTCTTGATGATGTTTCTAGTGTCTGCCCTGTTTTCTAGTACTGCAAAGACTAGTATTTGTTTGTTTGCTTTTTGCGGCGGGTAACGGCCATAATAGGTGCTTGCGCTGGTTTACTGATGTTGAAAATGCATTGCTATAACAAGACATATATACTTAGAGTGTGAACTGTCATGTTTTTCCACATAATCCGCAACATTTCTTTGTGTACATCCATCGTTCCTTGAAATTGTGTTTCTTTCTTGGCACTTGATGTCAGGCTACATATTTTCCTGACACATTTCATTTACATAAGAGCTATATATTATATTTCAACTACCTTCTTTGAACTGCTCCAACTCAGAGTGGGCCGCTTAGATTAAAAGAGAGAGTGTTGCTTTCAAGCTAAAATCCTATTTCCAGCTCTCTATTTGAAACAGATGTTTCTTCTCCTGCCCTTTTATCCCCCCAAAAATACCACAAGGAAAACAGATTTGGGCCATATTTATCAGAGACGTGCACCTGTACTATTTCAATTACTACTTCTGTGCATTGTTCCCTCGATTTTCAATGATAATCATGAACACCATCCTTCTTCCAAAAAGTTAATTACCTGTTTGTGACTTCATCATTTTTCATACTCACATGCGACATATTTCCCTTGTCTTTTTAAAGCAGTGCCTTCAGCAGAGGAGTGCATTTTCCTTAGAGGGTCCAGAGGCTGTTGTCACCAATCTCAGGAATCGTATATCCTTTGGTCCCATGTTGAAAGACGTGAAGAATTCTACTGTCCCGGAGGAGATAGGTAATTATTAGCTGTGCCTTAAAACAAAAACGATCAACTGGCGATAACAGAGCATGCACGGAAGATGCTGCAGGACAGGAAATGAGCGATGACCATGCCATTTATCTATAGTATGTGAGGAGAAGAGCCATATTGATTAGTGACTCACTGTGTCCAAATCAATCCATGGGTTTATCGTGGAAAGCTGTACTCTATTTTCACACGCACATCTATTCTATTCAGGTCAAAATTAATTGCAGATACTTTCTGTTTCACAAGGATTTGCAAAACTGTAGAATGTTCCCTTTATAAATTATCTTCTATTTTACAAAAAAAAAATTCTTAAAGGGAGCATTTTACAGTGTAAAAGAAGCTACTCCACACTATCAGAGACATTTGCAAGTCAGAGCAGGCAGGGTGACAGTGGATGGTTTTTTCTCCATTACAGTTTTACAAAATTGCTAAGTCACATTTCTTGAAACCTTCACCCATTTTCTCAAAACTTTAAACACAAAACCTAATGTTTAAACTACATTCACAAAACCTCTGACTGTTCTGGCAAAGTCAAACAATGCTTTCAGAACATAAACACAGCCAGTAAATATATAAACACTATAGCGCATTCATTAGACACTACCTCGAAAAATTGAGAACACAGCCTCCAGGGCATGTGGTTACTGACAAAAGATATCTCTTTTTTTGTGTGTATAGGAAATCCATTTTGCAAATTTAAAAAAGTATAGTAATCACAACTTACAGTTCTTCTCGATTGCTTAAACACATTTCTTGAAACTATGCCTCTCCTTCTCAAAACACTAAACACAAATCCACAACTTCTCAACCAATTCCCCAAAAATCCTATTTTCAGGTCTAAATGAAGCTCTCCACTCAAAACCATTCAATCTTGCTGAAAAACTCAGACATAACACACAAGCCCTCAAAAACACATGCTGCAACACAGTGTGCTGTACAGTACAACACACCAAACAAGAAATTATTCTGCCCCAGCATCCTGTCTTTGGTCTGAAACAGGCCAGAAATTCTTGTTCTCCACCTCCTACTCCTCCTCCCTCTACCTTCTCCACCTCCTTCTTTACCTCCTCCTCCCTCCTCTGCCCTACTCCTGCTCCACCTCCTCCTCATCTTACTCCTATCCCACCTCCTCCAACTCCTACTGTTCCTCTTCCTTCACCCCTGCTCCTCTTGATACTGCTCTTCCTCCTCCTCCTCTCTGGTGTCCTCTACCTCTTCCTACAGATTTCTCTGGATCCATTGTTCCAAAACTGAATGTACTGACTCTGGTGTGTTATCAATTTTGACTGTTTGTTTCCACCTTGGTATCTGTGTGCTAATTGAGCTCAACCTGTGCTGATTGATTGAACAATGTTGAATGTTAGTGCTTTCTCTCTTTTAGTTCAAAAGCCTGCTTATAGTGTTTAAGTAATGGAGAAAAACTGTAGTACAGTGAAATATTATAGACTATAGGCACTGCAAGTAAACTGCACACACAAAATGCAAAATGCCTCATAAGTCCTTCATAATAAAACACTCCATTCACAATGCCATACACATTTCTCACAATAAAGCATTTGCATCAAATCACAAACACTTTTAATATTACATTTTTGGATATGCCATGCCACACAGTTGTTCTAAATCTAAAGTCCTTTTGTCTTTCATAGGGTTTTGTGTACAATTCCATACAATGTTGTAGAGTGAAAGTAATCTGCTAAAATGTGCTGGGAAGTACACTGTAAACACCAATGAAACAGCACATATATTTTTGGCAAAACATTACAGTTGTAACAGTAGCACAGTGTTGTATCCAGCAGCATACAAGGAAAGGAAACCATATGTAAACCAAAAGTATAATTTCTACCTTTATTGCCAAAAATTTATATTTACAGTACTGTACTGCACTGATTGTTGCAACCTGTTCTAATTTCTGAAGGTTCAAATTATGGATCCCACTGTAAAGCAATTCTAGTTTGGCTTCTCTCATTGTCAACCTGTGGTTCATCACGTGATCAATAAGTGTGGCCCTGATCTCATCATTGATGGTTCTCTTTCCTTCTCTTCTTTGCCATCGTCCTCCTCCTCTTCAAACTCTTCCTCCTTGAACTTGTCCTCGTTGTCGTCCCCTGCCTCTCCCTCCTACTCTCCTTGCTCTCTGTCCATTGTTGGCATCCATTGTTCAAAACAGGAAATCTGACCTTTGATCTATGTATAGGTTTACTGTATACTAAAGTAGTGATTAGTTATTGATCAGTAAAGCATTTAGTGTCTGCACATGTGAGGAGTGGCTGCATGACCTGGGGAGAGTTCAGTACCGGCAAAACGTGTGTTTTTTGTGATTTCTTTTTTTTTTTTTTTTTTCAACGGAAACGTTGTTGCCTCGAACACCCTGTTGTGTACGCAAGCACACTGCATTTCCCTGCCTTCATAACACCGTTGTGTTTACAAACTTGTAGCAGCTGATTGGGTAACACCTATGACACGCCCACCAAATAGGAGAAAACCTCGAAGCCCAATGCGGAATGTTGCACAACGTTGCAAGGAAGCATGTTGTTCAATCCGAAAATGTTGCAAACCGGTGCAAAACGTTTTGAGATTGTACTCGCCCCTGGTGAAGAAGTGTAGCATTTTGATTGGTTGTTTGGAAAAGGAAAGCAGGTCACTTCCTGTTGGATTTTTGTGTCTTAGGTAGAGAATTGTGTGTAGTATTTTGAAAAAAGTGTTAGTGTAAGCAGTTGTAAAGAGAACTCTAAATGAAAAGCACATTACACCCAAAAATGTTGCACAGCTGCATAATCAAAGTCAATGAGAGATTCATTCTGCCTCAGCATCACGTCTTTATGCTGGGTCCGGCCAGAGGACTTTGTTCACATCACATGCAACCGTGTCCCTTTCCAGGTAACGGTGGAAAAACCCTCTGGTGTGCTGGATTCAGCCAGTGTCTAACTACCTGAACTTAAGAATTTGGTTCAGAGAGTGGGGTTTAGAGTTTTAACAATTCCGAAAAACTTATCACTGTAGCGTAATGTCAGATTATTTCTTTGTTGTATTTTCAGACCCATCAGAGCTGGACTTGGTTCTGGTCATTGTTAGCTTGGTGGCTGGCTCCTCAGTGGTCACAGTGACACTGCTGCTGGTGTGGCTGGCCTACCGTCGCCGGGCAATCTGGCTGCTCCACTCGGCAGCGCCGCCACGAGCCTGCTGTGGCTGTCTGCGCCCAGGAGGTGACTTGATCCTACCGTGACCAAGGAGGAACCACTGCCAATTACACTGATCACGTCCTCACCAAAATAGCAGCCGACAATTACATTAGTCAACAGACAGTGGAGCAGTCAATCATATTATCCATAGAGCAGAGGCGGCCAGTCAGCCGGTATAGGCCAGACTAGATGATGAGAAGCAATCCAATTTACACCTCCTCTCATAGGTGACACAGCTGTTGCAGTTGAATTCCACACTTAACCACGAGCAGTCTATTATCATTCACTGGAAATAAACACCATCCTCAAATAGAAAATCTACTCTGATACCTTTTATTTTCCCTCAGTGTCAACAAATCAATACTCTTTGTATCTGACTTTGAGATTGATTGCTCATTAATACTGGTTTAAAATAATCTATGCATTCGTGGCTTGATAGTTATTTTTTAAGCTCCTGTGATAGACTGTTGAAGGAAAATGTCTGGGTTAGGAAAAAGGTAATGTATTATTGCAAGAATACATGAAGAACCCTCTGTGACGTTGGCTTTCTTTTTAAATGTCCAATCAAAATGACTTATCATATTGCTCCAGTATATCTTATTATGATATGACAAATAGTGTCAAATGTATAGTCATTGTCTACCATTTAAGAATCGAATAAATATGTATAACAGTTCTTCTGTAAAGAAAGTTAATTCACTAGTCTGAATCCTTAATCATTACAATGAAATGATACATAATGCAAAAGCTGTCTATTTTGCGCATTAGTTCTCACATCATATATCTTCATCCATTTTTAAGTTATCAGTGAAAAAACATTTACTTTTAACACTATCAACACTGTGATCTCACTATGTGTGTAGGTGCACAGCTTTTCAGAGAGCTAAACACACTTTCAATAAAAGGTTGAAGGCAGCAGTTGGCTTTTGAGGTTTTCACTGGTAGCAATTGTGAAACAATGAAAACAGTACTGGACAACAAATTCAGTGATAGTGATTGCAAATCTCAAAACAAAGACGTTCCATTAACAAGAATTCATACAGTAGAAAGGAAACCCTTTTCACAAAAATATAGACCGAAGGTGGCAGTATACTGTTTGTCGGATGGTCGTTGGTAGGAAACACCCCTCCTTCCACACCTTTCCAATGTCAGAATTGGGCGGCCTGCGTCTGTCAATTTCTGTGACTTTCTGAAACTGACAAGCCAACATTCACACCTACTTCATGCAGTGATTGGACAGGTTTGTGGAGGTGAGAAAGTAAAAAATAATCCTGAATTATCCCTTTAACTGCTATAGCACAGCAGGTGTTGCTACCAGCAACAAAATGCTATTTTGGTGGCAGAATAGGGATTCGGAGATATTTTGCCTCATGACCACGGAAATGAATGAATATTCTTTATATAAACGTCCACGCAGCAGACAAAGTTTATCCCTAAAAATATATCCAGAGAAATCAAAACAGATACTGCTAAGTGAGGTTTACATTTCAAAGGATTCTAAATTAGATACCCAGATGTGGACCAGTGCGCACAAGAGAAATTTATATTATCAGTGATTAGTTACGTGATTTAATTATAAAAAAATGTTACTGGGAAAAATGGGTAATTAAATTACAGTTGAAATGTCCATGATTACATTGGGGATTACATCTGAATATTTTCTGTAAAAAGCTAAGATGAATAATATTCATTTTGTTGCTTTACATGTTTTTCGTGTGCACAATGTCTTCCTTTGCCATTTCCAGCAACAGCCGTTTAGTAAAGTTTGACATGATTCTGATGCTTTTGATGGGTTCTCATGTTTGAATTTGAAGCGCCACCCATCTGCCAGTTAAATTGCCTCTCAAACTGTCTTTTGAAAAAAGTTAACAGTTAAAAATATTCATTAGAAATTTAGAAGGTAATCAAAAAGTAATTAAATGTAATATGTTACATTGCTTTGATAAAATAATTGAAATAGTTACACTACTATTACATTTTAAATAGGGTAACTTGTAATCGGTAACCTATCACATTTTGAAAGTAGCCTTCCCAACACTGATTATCATATTACAATCTTTTTCCAATCACAAGTAAATCCTGTAAATCCTGTGACTCTAGTGACTAGATTACAATACACCATGTTCCTGCGGTCTCTCACGTACCTTGCATGTTTGTAATTCTGTGGGAATACAAGTGGTAAAATATCTGCATAAGATAAGGATTTGATTAAAAAGCGTTCAATGCTCTTCAGAGATACACAGAACCAATTAATTTCCAGTCTAAAACACACAGCTTACATTCTCCAGCATTTATCACAGCACATAGCAGGTTAGACAACCTGTCCACCTCGATGCCCCCCACTCTTTCATTTGGTTTGGTTATGTATGGCACTTTCTATGCTCACAGAATATGGATCAGAGACACTGGAGTTAAGCCTGTTAGTTATTAGAGAACATGAGGGGCAATGGAAAAGCTGTTGGCTCTAGCCAGTCAACTTACCCAGTGTGGTGGAGCCTGTTAATGCGATTGGCTGAGCTGCGAGATGTGGGTTCCATCAATGAAGACAGACTTCTCCCCTCAGGTAGCCTATCAGGAATCTGATCACGAGCGCCTGCTTTTCATTGGAACATCAATCCATGAGTCTGTCCTCAATAATAGTGTGAGTTAGTGAAGCATGAAACTATGGCTGTCAGTGAATGTTAAATTCATTTAGTACAATGCCCGCATACATAGATAGATGGATAGGTTTGGGGTGTTAAGGAGAGCATTGTGTATCAAGTAGTTCTGCAGAGTATCGCCCACTAAAAACACCACAAACAGCGCAGATTCTGTGAATATGTGTGATAGTAACAAGTTTTAATGCCACTGTATAACGTATGTGGGGAGAAAAGCATTCAAAAACAAAACTGACGCTGTATTAATATTGATGCCCTTTGATGTTTTAAAGATTGGTTATTCTGCTGTCTTCTCAAATTTTAGCTAAAAACCTAATGACAGCACACCGTACAGCATAATGAACCACAGTGCTGCAAAGTAATACTAGTACTCTGTAATCACAGAAAATCTCGCAATAATATGTATATAACAGACATACAGGCCATGGGAGATTTCTAAATGCAAATCATCCCACAGATGTGCATGCGTTCCCTACCACAGCCCTGCAGGGTGAGCCAATAGATTTAAAAGAAGCATGGAGGGGAAAATCCTATTGAAGTGGAATTATTAATAAAAATTTCTAAACTCCTCTTTGAAATGAAAGCCTGAACAATGAGCCACTTCAGAGCATAGAAGAAGGGAAGATATGACAGGAAAAATCGTGACCTGTAGTTGCTCTCTCATGAGACATACAATATGGAGTGAAATCTTAATGGATCACATTACATTAAGAGTTTATAAAAGCTATAGAGAAAGCCAGAGACAATGATGGGCGGCTGCCCGGTGAGGATTGCACACAATTGTGAGTTTGTGGTGGAGATTTGCATCATGCTCTCAGCAGGAACCATATTAAATCTAAATGTGCTATCTGCAATGAATGAAGAAACCCAAGAGAGATGGCCCAAATATTTAAATGACTCCCAAAGCTAGTGGCACACAGGAACAATTTATATAAATATGCGTGTGCATGTCTATAAATGTATTTATCTGAGTTCATCTCTTTCTATAACATCAGAACATATCCCTAGACAAATTCAGCCGTAAAGGGGGCTGAGTGGTGGTAAAATATAACTAATGAGCCTATAAAACAGAACAGCAGGTCCGGATAAAATGGAAGGAGATAGAGGACATCTTTGTTTCCTCATCTTCTTGAATGAGTTTCCTATTACCCTAATCCCTTCACATAAGCCAGGCAGTTTAAATCTTTCCTCTCAAATACCACACTGCTGACACAGAAAGACACACACTGCTGATGCAGAAAGACGCAGAAAGACGAATTCCACAATTTCGAGGTCTAACAGGAAGTCAAGGTAGAAAGCAATAAATTCCTTGACAAAAAACGTAATGCAAACGAAACAATTCCTTTCTTCGTGTCAGTTGAAAACAATAAGCCTCCACACACAGATCAGTTCAAAAGCTTTTAATCTCATTTTGTTTTCTCTATGTTTTAAACAGAGCAGGGAAAACCAGCCAGTAAGCAATTATTTAGAGAGATGAGTCTAGTCTCACAGTAGATACTTTACAGATGCTTAACAAATGCTTGAGCTTTGCCAACAAAGTATTCAGGTACATATTCAACACAATTTAAGGCAATTTACAAACCAATTTACGGCTTTAAGTGATGAAAAAGTACAACATGTTCTATGAATAGGATTATTTTGACTTGGTTTGAATCTTCCTGTTTTAACTTAATTTTTTT
The DNA here is from genome assembly GCF_021292245.1 of Micropterus dolomieu. Classification (NCBI taxonomy): domain Eukaryota; kingdom Metazoa; phylum Chordata; class Actinopteri; order Centrarchiformes; family Centrarchidae; genus Micropterus; species Micropterus dolomieu. Next base: position 19,154,985 of record NC_060168.1, read on the forward strand.
GGTATTGTTACATGACACTGCATGATAAGAACAAAGTAATATTAATGTGTTTGCACATTGGTATGGAAAACTTTATTTTAACAACTTGGAATCACTTTGATATCACTTCCAGTCACAGAGAAATCAGTACAAAGAAACCTTCTGAAAAAGAGCTACACTTTAAAGGAATAGTTTGATATTTTGGGATTTGCTGTCTTGTTACAGTAGATTTGTTATTGATGCCACTCATGGTAAAAATGAATATATAGACAACAGTGGGTTAGCTTATCTTCACACAAAAACAGGGTTAAACAGCCGTGTTCTGTCTAAAGGTAACAAAATCCATTATAATGGGCCAGATTTCTTGGCCGGGAAAGGTGATTTCTTGGAGTCTCTGCTGGCTGCCTCAAAGTGACAACGGTCCCAGGAAATTACTGTGCTAGGCTTAGAAATAGATAACACATAATCCCCTCTAAAACCACAATGTGATGAGCTTTAGTGGTCCTAGTAGGCAGATTTTGTTGCCTTTGGATAGAGCCAGGCTAGCTATTTCACCATATTTCCAGATTTCCTGCTAAGCAAGGAAGTGAATAAGTGTATTTTCCAAAGTGTAAAACTATTTCCAGGACATGACCAGACTTGTCATAAATTAACCTTATTTCTGTTTTTGTTTTCTTCTAATTAATCAAGTTATGTTACAGTATGTAGATGTTACTAGCATAGGTTGTACACACACACACACACACACACACACACACACACACTCTCACACAGTAATGGTGGTATAGACTACTGAGCCGTTCCACTGGAGCTGCTGGGGGTTAAGTGCCTTGTTAAAGTGCAGTTTGACAGAAGTGAATGGTTCATTAGGCAGTTCATTTACTGTACATACAGACCCACAATTGACATATCTTTCATATCAACTATCCTAACTGACACTCTGTTTGTGCTGAATCCATACATTTCTTGGGAATCGCTTAGCTTTTCTTTCAGATGGATGTGGGTCAGTCTCGGTATTGGAGGTAAAAGTCACACAGTATGTCTGGAAGGCTGAAAGCTATGCAACTAGTCTTGGCAGCTTCAAACAAGATTTGCAACATTGCAGTGCAAACAAGTTCTGCGCCTCAGCTCCTCCCACAGATCTGGTATGTATGTGACTCCACATCCATGTTCAACGAATTTCTCTTTCACCGTGTGAGACTCGAGCTCCTGCGGTGCCACTGATCGACGCTGATCTGAAGAATAAACCCTGTTTAAGCGTAAGACAGTGAGTGTGTTTCAGGGTCTCTGTATGCATCTCTGTACTCATGGATTGCCTTGATGGATCTCAGCTCAAGAACTTCACGAAGGATGACTTTGAGGCTGACTGGATTAAGGTGGCAGAATGCAGATTTGGTCAGGTGTACCAGGTCAAGCTCAAGCTCTGGCGGGTAAATTGTGCCCTGAAAAGCTTTGACACAACCTTGTCTGCAAACAACTTTTACAGGTGGGACAATGAATACTAGCACAAATTGCTTTCCATCCTGCCGTCAGATATAAGGAACTGTCTAAATTTACAGCAATGTTTTAGCATATTGGCACGGTTGTGTACTTGGAATTAATTTTGAACTTTACAAAGATCTTGTGGTTATTTTATGTCTAAAATGTTTGATACCGGAAAGAATGTTTCCTGTTTCATTGACCATTTTTGTCCCATCACAGGAGAATAAAAGATGAGGCATCCAACATAGCCAAATTGAAATTCAAGTACATTGTGCCTGTCTACGGACTGTGCAGCGAAGGGACTTCTGTGGTGATGGAGTACATGAGTAATGGATCGCTGAACAATCTCCTAGCCAGTCACAATTTGATGTGGCCAAAGAAGTTCCAGATAATTCATGAGGCCTCCATGGGCATGAATTTCCTCCACAGCATGAAGCCTCCACTACTCCATCTTAACCTCAAGACGTCCAACATCCTACTAGACGATCATCTCCATGCCAAGGTCAGTGAAACTCAGTGAAAACATGCTGTAGAGTAATCTCTCGACATTTGCTCGGTGCAGCAATGTATGCTCATCATGTACTACTCTGAAATTCTTGTTTTTCTAGATTGCTGATTTTGGTTTTATTCACTGGGAAGAGGGCATGAGCAAGACATTGTTCATGGAGCATCTGACAGCGAGAGGGAATATAAGTTACATTCCCCCAGAGACCTTCACTCAGAGCCTTGATCCTCCAGAAACTAGCTTTGATGTTTACAGGTGACTTGCCAAGAGCATTTTCAAAATTGCACCTTCAGAGTCACTGCTCTTTTCTGATTCAGTGCACAATCGGCAAATTCACGCAGTGTAACCTTGCTCTTTATTATATATATTTTTATTCTGGGTCACCAGGTCATGTTCTATATATTATACTCATGTCTGACTCACTCTTTCTACCCTTTAGTAGTGACTGATTTTTTTTATCATAAAAGGCATAATGTCACAAAACAAAAACAACTTATTTTCTACATAGAAGAGGCTTTCATATAAAAGAGGGACAATGTTTACTGAATACAGGAGATGCAAAGGTGAGAAAATTAGGACTGAAGTGCCACTCTCTGCTTTGATCTACAGCTTTGGAATTGTAATTTGGGAGATACTGACACAGCAGAAACCATACGCAGGTAGGAATGAATTCATTTGAAATGCATCACAACCTCATAGAAAATGTGTTAGTTTAACAAAGACTCACATTAGCAATCTCAGTATTTCTAGAACTGACTTTCACAGTGTTACGATTTATAATGACTTGAACCCAGAAGCAGACTCGGACACAGAGAATTGTGATACAACAGAAGAGTATTTATTGCAGACAGGGTTAATAAGGGGTTGGATAGTAATGTTGCAATCTTGCAGGAGAAGGCAGCGGGTGGTGAGTAATGGCGGGTGGATCAGGCAGAGAGAATGAGTGAGTCTGGCGTGGCCGGCAGAGAGCCGGCAGGCACAGGAATGTAATCCTGAGGCACAAGGAAAACAGAGTTACTCAGAGAAGCCAACAAACAACAACAAGAAATTCCAGAGACTAACAGAAACTCACTAGTAGGCCTGAAGGTACTGCCACAGAAACAGTTATGATTTGTAATGAGTGCCTGGAAGACCGGGTTTGATATACTGCAGGGCTGATAAGCTGATGAGACGCAGGTGTGTGTCATTGGCAGGTAACCAGGATCCACAGAGAAGGGAGAGAGATTGCCACACCCACAGCACACAGGGACAGCAAGACAGACAAAACACACAAGTGGGGACCAGAGAAGGGGAAAATATAAACGACAAACTGAAATCACGGCCAAGACCGTGACACACACAGTTGCTTTTTAAAATAAGTATGTAAAGTGCATAGCACAAAAGGTGGGGAAAACATTTTCCTCCCAAATATCTGTTAATGTTTAGCAATGGGCAGTATTTCATTGAAATAACATGCTGACCGGTATATAGGTGCACAGATTACAATAACCGGCAGGACCATACTGTCCATCGTCCTTTAAATCAATTCATGGTACTCATTTAGTCATGGTTAGTTTTCTCAGCAACCATTTATTTAACTCAAACCTTGACCTTAAATTAACTGTTGCTGAACCTTTTTATGTGAACTTAACTGCAGCCCTTGTCAAGTTCTAATTATCTGAACCTAACCCACAACTCAGCTCCAATATTTTGTTGCATTCACTTAAACACAGCTAACATTTTAACATTTTAAAGAAATAGTTTGACCTTCTGGGAAATGGCTTATTTTCTTTCTTGGAGAGAGTTAGATGAGATCAATAACATTCTCATGTCTGCCCATTAAGCATGAAGTTACAGCGGAAGAAAATAATGTTCTCATAAATCAAGTGCACAACATAATTTATCTCGGTGCCCCTCTTACAAAATGTTTTGAAACTAAAGTGAACCCGCTTTTGCAGCTGTGGTCACTCTCTGCATGTGTTGATCTACAATGATCCTTGTGTCTGACATCTGTTTTGTGAACCCAGGGTGCAATGTGACCACAGTGCTCCTACAGGTGTCACATGGTAAGAGACCCAGCATGGAGATGATACCCGAACAGAGACCCGATGAGTGTGATCAGATGATAGGCATCATGAGGCAGTGCTGGGACCAGGACCAGAGCAAGAGGCCACAGTTCTCAGGTACAGAAGTCAAAAAGAAAAAAAAGAAAGAAAAAGGTTTTCAACCAACTTTCTAATTTAGATTTAAAGCTATCAGTGAATCTGCAGCTCTTTAAGTCATCCACTGAGTTCCCAAAGCTTTGTAAAAGGTTCCTTAACAGAAAAGGCTGATTCCCAAAATATATTGTGATGGAAAAGAACAGTTTCTAACTCGTACAAACGAGATTTAACAATTAATGAAACAGAGGAGGGTCCCGGTCACTCAAAACCTTGCATGCATGTACACAAGTTATACAATTTTAAAATGGTCTAAACTAGAGGACTTCTCTTTCTCCAAAAACATGGGATAATGACATACCAGACAACACTTATTTGTACAAAGACTGATCACCAATCTGCCCTTAAGATACATTTGGGAATAGATCGTGGCACGCACAGTATCTTGGCTGCATGCATAGAAAGATGATGTGCAATTTGCAAATATGTCTGATGTTGTCGTTGATGTGTTTAATTGTTTTTGCCATTTGGTGTCTCATCAAAATACTTGTGTAAAATGATGCCAAGATAATTAGTAACAATATAATTTTTTTTCCCTTAATGAGAATGTCAACATTATGAACTGCTACATAACTGCTATGAAACACTGCACTCAAGGAAATGGGTGTTTCAAGCAAATAACACATGTATTTAATATGAGACATGCAGACTCTCGCACACTAAAGCATGAACAAGGGCCAAATGATTGAATGTTTCGACATGTTGAAACACAAGTGTTCTAATCAGCCTATGTGGCAGCCAAATGAGTTCTCACATGTTCATAGAGAACACGTTCTGCTGCTGGGAATGCTTGAGGAGTGAAATGCATATATCCAAATTAGATTGACACTTATACACAAAGTACGAACAAGCACTTAATGAATGGTTTGTATTAAAGAGGTCATATTATGCTCATTTTCAGGTTCAAAATTTTATTTAGGGGTTGTACCAGAACAGGTTTACATGGTTTTATCTTCAGAAAACACCATATTTTTTGACATACTGCACATTGCTGCAGCACCATTTTTCACCCTGTGTTTTGAACGCTTCGTTTTAGCTACAGAGTGAGGCATCTCACTTCTATTTGATCTTGGTTGGGAGTTGCACATGCGCAGTTCCTAGGTAAGTACTACTAGCCAATCAGAAGCAGAAAAGGGCGGGTCCTGAAAAGCCAGTAAACACGGCTTTGGTTCAGCTGTATTTGTTCCACTTACGAACTTAGCAAACTATAGTGACTCTTGTCACTGTGTGTGTTGCAGCTCAGTGTGTTTTTCCACTGGCGTGCCTGACTAGCCGTTAGGCGAACATTATGACACGTGTTTTCTTGTGACGTCACAAGAAAGAGGAAGAGATGGCTGGACTACAACGAGCTGTTTTCAGGCAGTTCAGAGCAGTGTTCTGTGGTGCGATGGGAACTCCCTTTGGGGTGGACTTTGGGCTTTTTCACTTTGCAAACCTATTACATGTACAAAAAAGGTATATAACGCAATAAAGGAGAGGGGAAAAATCTAATTGCATAATATGACCTCTTTAATGAATGTGTATTCATAAACAGCAGCTATTCCAGTTTGTAATGTTATCGTATCTGTGAAAGAATTAACTGTAATTCAAGCATGTTCATTTACTGCAGTGATGCAATTATAAGAAGAGCCCACTGGGTGTTGGAGCTACGAGCCCAGCAATACATTTGTTTGATTAGACAAATTCAGAACAATCCTTTCCTTGACTGCTGTTTTGTGTGCAGACACTGTGAAGAAAACCGAGTCCCTGAGTGACATCCTGAAGATCCCAGGACCAATGAATCGTCACAAAAGTGGTGACGAGGGACAGAAACCAAATTTTCCCTGGCTGGTTTCCCCAATACATAAGGTTAGTTCTGCTTAATGCTCTGCTTGAATGGTACTTTAGTAACTACTGTATCTACTCCACCTTTGACATAATAAGCAGTTCAGGTTAATGGTATTACCAAGGTACTACAAGAAAGAGTTTGGGGGAAAGTACAGTAGTTAACACAACAAAAAGACTACATCCACGCTAGGGCTTCTGTGATGAGGATTTTTTTTGCTTTGTTTTGTTTCTAGATGAATAGTCAGGGAATCACTAAAACTGTTAGTCTCCATGGATATAGGCACCATACCAGATTTTATTTTATTTTTAGCTGCTAGTGTGTCTATAAAGAGAAAAGTACACAAATACTATACAAATGCAAATGGGGCAAATGATGTATCAGGTTATTAATAATACTGAAACAATGAGGGAGCTGTTCAGGTGTTGCATCATTTATATGCTTTATATTGATTAATATGTGTCCTTATTAACCACTTGTGATGATTGATGTCACAGCGAATAACTTGTAATATATCCTTTATTTCTTTTCCATTTTAGATTGCTTTGCCTGAAAGGCCTGACCTTCCCTCAGGTAATCACATGGGTCGGATGGAAAATCAGTACAAAGTACAAAGCCTGGAGAGCTGACATTTAAAAAGTGCTATTTACAGTGTTGTCACATTTTTAACATTACCTTTAGTTTTGAAAAACAGAATTAACTATCAGTGCAAGGTAGAATAAAAGAAACATTCATTCTCTGAAATGTTGACTAGATTATTGAATAGATGATTCACAATCATTTTATTATATCCCTTGTATACTCCATTGTCACTTCCCATTCAAATGGAAATGTATAGGTACATTTGTTCAAACACTAATAAACGAAGAAAACATTTCACACCAAGGAGACACAACTTCAGTACAACAAAATTCATCAATATAGAAGTTCCTGTGACACATACCAGTAATCACCATTTCTGCAACTCTTTTTCTCATATTATGCCCTTTGCCTTACATTAACAGATGGCCAACATGACAAGGACATCATTCTCTCTCTGCTGTCCAAAAAAGATTTTGGTAATTTCAGACAGTCTGTAAAAAAAGAACACGTAGACACACAGTTTTCCGATAACAAGAGCCTCCTCCACTACACAGTAGCCAGCAAGGATGCAGAGAGTGTCGAGCGTGTCCTGAGTCTCGGTGCTGAAGTCAACTGTATGACTGCCAGAGGTTACACTCCTCTTATTATTGCTGTTCTGCACAGGTCTGTATAAAAATATATTAACAAACATTTTGCTATTTTGATAATGCCTAGAGTTCTAAGGTTAACCAAAGACTTTCTAATCCTAAATTCAAAGTTAAAAGAATAGGTTGATATTGTGGGAAATACTATTATTTACTTTCTTGCTGAAAGATAGATGAGAACATTGATACCACTGTCATGTTTGTATGATAAATAGTATGCCCTGGTTGGCCAGCAACCTCACGGTGATCACAAGAGTCAGTAATACTGTACCCTATGAATTCAACTTTTTTTTTTACAGGCTTCATGACATCATCTCTTTGTTGCTGGAACATGGTGCAGTTACCACCCAGGGAGATGAGGACCAGTGGACACCGCTCCATTTTGCTGCTCAGAATGGCGATGACAAGACTGCCCGTCTCCTGTTGGACAAAGGAGCAGTGGCGGATGCCCGGGAAAAAGCCGGTTGGATGCCCCTCCACCTGGCCTGCCAGAATGGCCATGAAACAGTGGTGCGCCTGTTGCTTTCACGGCTGTCAAAGGAAGCAGTCGGAGAACGGGAAGCACAAGGGAGGACACCGCTCCACCTTGCCTCCGCCTACGGACATCAGAATATTGCCAAGCTCCTCCTCTCCCAGGGAGCAGATCCCAATGCTATCGACTGCTCTCTGTCCACTGCTCTTCACTTATCAGCTGAGGAAGGCCATAACAGAGTAGTCAGACAGTTGCTACAGAGTGGGGTGATTGTTGACAGTGCAGACAGCAGAGGATACACTCCACTTCACCTGGCTGCTCAGAAGGGTCATACAGGTATATGCAGGCAGCTGTTGTCAAAAGGGGCCAGCCCGGACTCCAGGACCCTCCAAGGCTGGACTCCCATGCACCTGGCTGCCCTAAGGGGACATGAAGCCATTGTTGTCCAGCTGGATAGTCACGGTGGTTGTGTAAATGCTAGAGGTGATAATGGATGGACCCCGCTCCACCTCGCCTGCCACCACAGTGAGCCGGAAGTTGTAGCAAAGCTCTTGGCAGCCAAAGCCGACCCAAACGTGTCAGAGGACAGTGAAGGATGGACGCCACTACATGTAGCTTGTGCCAGTGTCAGTTTCCCAAGTGTCCTCCATTTGATATCACATCATGCCGATGTCAATGCAATAAACTCAGGAAAGGCAACACCTTTACACCTGGCTTCCAAGCATGGCTGTGTGCCTATTGTAAAGGCTCTGCTGCTGAATGGAGCAGACAGGACTCTGCCGGACTCTTCTGGATCCACAGCTTTAAATGTGGCCCAGAGGTGTGAAAAATTGGAAATAGTGCAACTATTGGAGAATTAGTTGCACTATTTTACAGTACAATGAAACCATCAATTACACAGTTGGAATATTATCCTTTTGAGAGGGGCTCTTTTAAAGCAACTTAAAAGCTTTGAATTTTTTAAAAATGTGGATTTACAAAAACAGTGGATTTCATTTATTTTACAAAACCCCTAACAATGTGGATGTTCTCAAATTATTATATAATAATAAAAAAAAAAAGATTCTTCTAATGTGTCTAATTCTTCCAGTAATTATTTTGCTGTAAGTTACAACCGATGCATCTTCGGATGCCAAATCCGGCATTCAAGTAAAAGTGAATGACACAAAAGTTTGTAGAATCCTACAGGGACATGATAGAAAATGTCAGGGAGCCAAAACATGAGTTCAGAATTGGGTGAGGTACCCTATAAGTACAGAACACCTATTGATTCTCCATTTGAATCATTTTTGCTTCTCATGTGTGCTTTCCTTGTGGAATTATTCTTATTATTCTGCTGCCACATATGGGTGAAAATGAACATAAAAGAGCTGTTGTTACAATGACTTATAGAGGCATTCATTAAATTAAACCTGTCACACATTATGATGGTTATTTGTCTAATAATCCATTTAAAACTGGCATCTTTTAGATGTCTCTATTGAACTCTTAGTTCCTTTACCACAGTGACACCTGATTCAAATGAAATTCAACGCATGGATTCAGGAGCTGTCTTGACCTGCATGTTCACAGGGATTTTCCTGGAACCACAGGAGACTGACTCAGATGGAGGGGTGGGAGTTGAGCCAGATCAATTTCCTGTAAATGAACAGAACAACTTCTATTTTAGAAGTTAGCTTGCTTGGGTTGTTCCCCTTAAATTTTAGTTTGACAACAGTGAATCATCTATCCATCTACCTTTATACCTAGGGCGATTAGAAGAATTTAAAAAGGCATGCTATGTGTGTTGGACATTTAAGGTTCACTAAATTTCAAGATGTGTCACATCATTGTTCACATGACTGTCCAAATGCTGATGGCAGATGCTGCCAATGCTGTCCAAATACAGACTTACACTAACTTCTAACCTCAACATCAACATAACTAACCTATATTAAACTTTGACCAGGAAGTATTTATTTACATTAACATGATGATAGCATTGTTTACTAATTTTAGGTAGTATTTTTTTCCAATAATAATAATTGTGTTATATTTATTTTTTAATCATTTTTAGACAGCTATCAGGAAGCTGCACTAACTTTGCCTGCCTTACATTTAGATAAGCAAAATCCTGACTTATAACGTCATATGACTTACATCAGGAGCCTGAGTTTGAAATGCAGCTATCACATTCACGCTCTCTAGAGAGGATTGCGTATTTACATTGGGTAGAATGATTTAAACTTGAAAATGTCCTTTTTCCTGCACCAAACTCCCATTTGAAATTTATGAGGCACACAATGTCTCAAAAATTGGAAGCAAACCACATTTGTGCAATTGTTATCTAAAGTCAACAGATGGGGATGACACACATCTGTGGAATCCACAGAGCTGTGTCATTGTCTAACCTGTCTAACAGCATTTTTGTCCTAACGTTCAAATGAAACAAGCCTGTGTTTAACGACACCATTGTTCTAATTCCAGTTTCATAAACATTAAACTCACTTTCCCAACAACATCTAATCCGGCCTACCTAAATCAATGGTGCTGCCCCAACCTTTTTACACATACGGTGACACATCAGCTACCTTCTATCAGACAGTAATTGGGTTTGCAGGCGCCTAAACTAATTTTATTTTCTAAGAGGGAGACAAGCCGGAAGAAGATAATGTCATGTAAGTTGCTTGTGCCATAAACACCAGGAGCTAAGGAAAGAAAGACGAGAGTAGCAATGTTGTTTGCTTAATTGAAAGAGCCTCAATGTTCTGCTATATTATTTAATAACTTCATTTAATAACTGTACTTATGTAACACACACACATGCCCATATTGTTTTAAATGAAACAGAAAGTTCCTAATTACGTTAACTGTATCCAAAGTCTTTGTTATAAAACTAATCTGGAGCAATTTGCATACATAAAAATTAGATATCTTGTATATGGGCCTGCTATGGATGAGCTGTTTGATCACATTCTCTGATTTTACCAAAACCCCTATTCAGTGTTCAGCCTGTTTACTAGAGTTTACACAGATGTTGTGTTTGCATAAAGTTGCATTCTTTTTGCACTCAGTCCTCTGAGACACTTTTAAAAATGTGACATTCACCACTCTCATCTTAATGGTAAGATGTAATCTGGCTACTTATCGGTGTATTTAGCTTCTCAGAGGAGGGCCATTACAAGCTCTCTACAGAGCCCCTCTTAACTGGCAGGGTTAAACTCACCATTGAGCTGTGCCCTGTGGTGTTAAGCAGCTTCAATCATGACTGATGCAGCTGTGCCTTTTGATTCCAGATGTGCCACCTCAGCAGGGCCAAGCAAGCATCTTGGTAGGCATCTCTGGTCCTTGCCACGATAATTGATTGAGTAATCGACCATCTCCTGAGGGATGATTTTTTTCTCCCAGACGGGTGATTTGGAAAACATTTTCACCACTATCATCTTAGCATCTCTCACTCTGCAGTATGACAGTGGAAAAACACCCCATCTCGGTCTCTCTAAATCCCCAAGGTTGTTGCTTGCTGTTGTGCAAGTGACTGCTCTTTTTCACCTCTGTGAACCTCCATTCAGGTTACTGAGTGAAAGCATTTTGGGCAGCACTGTAAATACTTTCTCATCGCATAAACACTTTAAATAAGTCACCTGCGTAAAGACACATTAGTCTTTAAAAAGATTATTCTTAATTGCCTGGCGGATTTTAAAATGGTGATATACTCCTATACTGCAGAACGTATTCTCAGAACTATTTAACTATTGCAATTGAATGATCTTGTTTTATCCAGAGTATTCTTATTATCCCTCCTGCTTCTCCTTGGTGTTGTCATGTTCCTATAAAATGATTAATGGTGGATCTCCCTCCTATCTCCTTTGCACAGACCAGAAAGCCCCCAACACATAGCTTTACGCCATTTGAATACCCTTGACAGAAGGGGAGAGCGGGGTAAGTTGTAACATGTGTAACTTTGTCAAACTGCTCATAACTACAACACAAGAGGCTCTATCTCAAAAATCAAATAGCCACTTTGTGTGACTTCTTGTTCTATGTTCAACTTCCTGTTCACATGTGGTCAAGGTCACTCTAATCTGAGGTGAGCACAATTTTCGTATTTTTTTCCTTCAAAAGAAAAACTTTTGCACTTTACATTTTATGCAATACACCTTTGTTAGGTATTAATGTTCAAAATGATAACTTTCCACAAAGTAGAGGAAACAATAACGTGTCTTTTGATACTTCAGCTGAAGAGCTGTGTTGAGCTAACTTTGAGATTTAGCCAACATTAGCACAAAGGTTTGGGGCAAGTTGTCTCAATGACTTTGGCGCAAGTCGTTAGATGTCACAACTTGCCCTAGTACAAATAAACACATAACATGCTCAAAAAACATTGTGATATTGTGTACTACCTCTGACACCAGTGTTAAATGATACTGTAAATAGAATATTATACACTTTAGCTTACAGTAGCAGCAGCCATATGCCTGGACTACACAAGACTCTATTCATGACACTGTATGAAGTAGTGTGTGCGTGTGGGTATAGTCTCATACTGTAGGCATGTAGTGTATTATTAGACACAAACACACACACTACTTTATACAGTCATTAATTTAGTTAGGCAACTATGATAGTAGACAGATGAAACTGTAATTTATTTGTAATTGCAAGAAGGAAATGTGTTTATAAAAGGAAGGAAGGACGATTATTATGAATTATCAACAGAAGAAAGAGAATGGGAGTATACCACCTGACAAAATGTTAAAAGCAGTCTGGCAGGTGAGGTTGAAGAACAAATCGATCAGAAGTAGTAGTAGTAGTATGTTAAGTATTTTAACATAAATTATCATACTCTGACTTTGTATTGTGATTTGGAAAAGCAGCTTGTTGATTATATTACTAGGTCAGCTGACATCTCTTTTGGCTTCATCTGTGTGGAGCCATTTTCAAACAGTTATTCCAAAGGAGATGTGATTTAAGTGTGAAATGCAACAAATGGGCCCACGATGCCTTCACCTCATGCCAGGCTATTTATGTGTGCCAGAACTGTGATTCTGAATACATGTCTGATTAGTCAGATACAGATGTATGTCGTACAAAAATGCACATTAGTTGCATTAGTGTGTTTAAACTACCAATCTGTTTTTGTTAAGAATTTATACATTTAAGCAAGTTATCTGCAGCATTCCATTCAATTACCATAGATCTATTTGCACTCCAGAAAACGTTTGATTTAAGAGTTCAAAGTAAAGAGGTTGTGCCACTTAATGTGTGCTCTGCCAGCATTTTTATTTACCAGCCTATTTCTCTAGGCTTTATTGTTTTTATTTTTAGTTCTGGTTTCACAATTAAGTGTTCTAATTGTTTGATAATCCAGTGTGACAACTTAACTGCCGATGGGGTAAATTGACACAAGTGCACACTCTCTACTCAACAATCTACAGCAGCATAATGAGATAATACAAAATATGTGCCCTAGACTTCCTTCTTTCATTTGGTATGACATTTGTACCATTGTGATGTACAGTGTCCAGTAAATATTAGACAGTGTGAAAAGTGTGACAACATTCCCTGCTCTCCCCTACATAGAGTTTAGCAGCATATCACACTTGGGAGGATAATAATAATAATAATAATAATGAGAATACATTTTATTTATAGGTGCCTTTCTGAACACTCAAGGTCACCTCACAAAACATAATAAAACAGTACAGCAATAATCGATAAAATTAACAACTATAATTACAGTGCATAAAATCAGGGTACAAAACAACTGTAAACAAAGATTGAGAAAGAGTGATCACGTGGGATATGCCAGTTTAAAAAGAGTATCAGGGTTTATGGAAAGAGTCAATGCGGATGTCTGGTGGAAGAGCGTTCCAGAGACGAGGGGCAGAGGCTGAAGGCTCTGAACCCCATGGTGGTCAAATGAGCAGGAGGTACAGTGAGGTGAATAGAAGAAGATGACCTAAGAGTACGGGTGTGTGTGAAGAGAATTACAATATTCAATGCGGGATGTGACCAGTGTGTGAACGAGAATGGCTGTACTCGTGGATGAGAGAGACGGTCGGAGGCGATTAATGTTACGTAAATGGAAGTATGCAGACCGAGTGGTATTATTAATGTGAGCTTGAAATGAAAGTGTGCTGTCGAGGATCACACCCATACTCTTGACCTGAGGGGAGGGGGAAACTGTGGAGTTATAAATGGTGAGAGAAAAACTGTCAGATTTAGTCAAAGTGGATTTGGTGCCAATGAGGAGAACCTCGGTTTCGTCACTGTTAAGTTTGAGGAAGTTGCAAGAGAACCAGGATTTGATTTCCGTTAGGCTAGCAGAGAGGGAGGTGGGAGGGAGAGATGTGGTAGGTTTGGTGGACAGGTAGAGCTGGGTGTCATCCGCATAGCAGTGGAAATGGATGTTAAATTTACGAAAGGTATGGCTGATTTTAGAGACGAGGGAACAATATCAGAGGTGAGAGAGGAATGTTTAATGGTATTTATTTGGGAAGAGATAGAGGCCAAGCAGACTTTTACTAAGAGAAGGAAGAGGGTCAAGCTGACAAGTAGTTGGTTTCGAATTTCTAATAATGTCCAATATTTCAGCAACATAGGGAAGCGAGAATCTTGAAAATGAACAAGAAAGAGGAGTCGGGAGAACTGAAAAAGACAGACTGTGAGAGGTGATTAGTGTGATTAGTAGTCATTTGATGGTGAATCTTGTGTACTTTGGAATTAAAAAATGGCATTAAGGAATTACAGTAAGCAGATGAGTACAGATGAGGTGCGAGAGAGTCTGGTGGTCATAGTATGTTGTTGACCATGGAGAACACGGTTCTGTATTACCTTCGCCTGAACTGATTATATCTGCATAATGGTAATAATAGGTGGATTTGGCTGTAGAAAGAGCGTCCTTGTAGTGGAGAATGTGGTTTTTGTACAATTCTTGGTGCACAACAAGTCCAGGTTTCTTGTAAAGACATTCTAGGTGACTACCTTTTACCTTGGTGTAGTTCTGATGTGAACTACACCAAGTGTCATGGGGCAGAATGGGTGAAGGAAACAGTCCGGACTTTTAAAGGAGCCGGAGAATTTAAAATGTTTTGTAGGCCATCGTTGTAATGAAAAACCAGATCATCAGGGTTGGAAAAACAGTTTATACTGGGGAGGCAGTAAATTTCAGTAGAGAGAGTGTTTAAATTAATTACCTTAATATTTCTGAATGAAATGACACGTGGCAGTTTTATTTTGGACAGTGTTAGTTTAACATTAAAAGAAATTAACGTGATCAGAAATGGGGAGGTCGGCCGCAGTCCAGCCATGAGGAGTGACACCAGAGCAGCAAACCAAGTGCAAAACATGACCTTTGGAGTGAGTGTGATAGTGAATATGTTGCTCCAGTCCAAAACTGTCCAAGATGTAAATTCCCTTGTGTATGCTTTAGAGGTATTGTCCATATGTATATTAAAATCCCCCAGCAGTACTAAGTTAGGGGAGAGTGAGCAGATAAATGTGAGAAAAGAAGCAATAGTATGTCCCATGTCTAATAAGATGGTTTGTAAGAGTGTGAATGTGTGTTAATTTCATGCATCACGCCCCAGAAAATGATCTCATTTGAGTCTTTCATGATAAAAAATTATGCATAGTTTCCTTTTTTCTATCTCAAAATGATTTGTGGTTCAAAGAAGAGCAAATCCCATAATTAAGTAAACTGAAAAAATAAATTAGCATGTCTAGATATACAGTCCCCTCCAAAAGTATTGGAGCGGTAAGGCAAATTCATTTGTTGTTGTTGTTCACTGAAGACATTTGGGTTTAAGATCAAAAGATGAGTATGAGACAAAAGTTCAGAATTTCAGTTCTCATTTCCTGGTATTCACAATTTAGGACATATCACTGTTTGTATTAGACCACAGCCTTCTTAGGTGAGCAAAAGTAATGGAACAAATAATCTTAAAGTAAATAACATTTAATATTTGGCGGCATAACCCTTGCTTGCAATAACTGCCTCAAGCCTGCAACCCATCAACATCACCAAACATTCATTTGTGATGCTATTCCAGGCTTTTACCGCAGCTTCTTTCAGTTCTTGTTTGTTTCGGGGTGTTTCTCCCTTCAGTCTCCTCTTAAGGAGGTGAAATGCATGCTCTATTGGGTTAAGGTCAGCTGATTGACTTGGCCAGTCTAAAACCTTCCACTTTTCCCCCCTGATGAAGTCCTTTGTTTTGTTTGCAGTGTGCTTTGGGTCATTGTCCTGCTGCATGATAAACTTCCTCCCGATTAGTTTCAATGCATTTCTCCATAAATTGGCAGACAAAATGTTTATGTACACTTATGAATTCATTCTGCTGCTACCATCATCAGTTACATGATCAATAAATATTAATTAGCCTGTTACAGAAGCAGCCATGCACGCCCAAGCCATGACATTACCTCCACCATGCTTCACAGATGAGCTTGTATGCTTCGGATCATAAGCAGTTCCTTTCTTTCTCCACACTTTGGCCTTTTCATCACTTTGGTAGAGATTAATCTTGGTCTCATCAGTCCATAAGACTCTGTACTTCTTTGCAAAATTCCTGCTGATGAGTGGTTTGCATCTTGTGGTGTGGCCTCTATATTTCTGCTCTCTGAGTCTTCTTCCAACAGTGGATTGTGATACCTTCACCCCTGCACCCCACCCTTTCTGTTTTAACCTTGTTTTTTTGTTGATTTTATTATTGGGAGTAAGGACGAGTTTTGTGCAAAGTCATCACAGAGATGTTTTTTAACGCCACTGTCTGAGATTTAAAAAAAAAAAATCAAGCAAGTGTCTCGACATTAGAACTAATGTTACTGTTTTGCACATGCATTTATAAGAGGGATATTTATGCTTTTACAAAACACAAAACGCCACTCTCTCCTGCCTAGTGGATGCATCACTGGCAGTAGCTGCCGGAGTTTCTTTCTACAGGCTAAGTTTCATGTTGCTGTGCTGTTTTAGCAGATGCTTCAATACAAAATCGTTTGCAGTTGAAAGCTTTTTGCTGGTCGCACAGCGTTTACAATGGACGACAATGTTATTTGCATCTTTGACTGTGACACAGCTAGGCTTAATGGCAGTACTTACAGCTGTGGAAATAATGCCTGTCTCCATCCTTCTCAATTCTTCCTTTAGCTTTTTGGCTAGCATATTAATATGCAAAATGAAACACAAACAAACAGAACCAACTCTGAAAAGGCGGTGTATTATTGAGTCAACAAGAATTTACAAACTATGTGTAATCTACACTGATTACAGTGGTTGGCAGTGGATGTTCACAGAGTGGAGCTGAGAGCTGCATCTGGCACACGCTGCATCTGATGGTCTCGCAAGCACTGACTATAAGGGTTGCGACCGGCTCCGGCAGCAGCGGTGCAGCAGAAACATGCAGACTCGTGGACTTTGCTGTCTACTTTGGACTGTAGAAGCAGGATGGTGCGTGCAGCCAAATCACCCCCCTTGGCTGTAAGTTTAGGAAGCATCTGATTTGATATGCAGCAGAGTTTTCCATGAGCGGAGCACACATTTGAAACAGCGATATTGCTGTCAATCATCTTCATTTAATTGTGGGAAGCTAAAATTGTAATCGCGATCAATATTCGATTAATTGTGCAGCCCTAGTTCAGACCTCCTCGGTTCATATAAACGGCTAAATTGGCTTGCCACTCCTGCTGGACTAGGGGCACAGTATTAGCACTGAGAAGCAACAGAAGATGTCCACCCTCCTCCGAAAATGTTGAATCCACACAAAATCATAGGAAGAATAAAGACAAACCCAGCCTGAATAAGACAAAAAGGAGGAGAAATTAGTCACTCTCTGGATTTACCATAAAATGCATAATAACCTGAAATGAACATTAGGTCATTAGTCTTAGATAAACATCACTGTGTGAATCAGTTGCTCTGACCAAAACTACTCTCACTCTTATCTTTACCACCACATTTTAGAATACATGCAGCCATGGTGTCATACTGCATATTTATACATTGACTTCAGAGCCGGTCCTAGACCTTTAAAAATTTAATTGGAGGCCCCTCTGAGTATTGGGCATTGTCAGTATATTGGCGTTTTTCAATTAAAAGTACCATATCAACTTGCCTTGACTTGACTCGACTCGACTCGGTTTGGCCTTCCTCCGTTTTCCATTGCAGATAGTACCCAGAGATAGTACCTCTTAATGTAGCTGGTCGTCATAGCAATGCCACACACAACTGCCGCAACATAATGTTTAATGCGACACACACACCAGGGACCCACACACAGCTGTCTCTTGATTTAAGTTAAAACGTTTCAACATTACTCAAAATGTAAAGACAGATAAGCAGTATGAAAACCTTACAGCTGTGTTTTCCTCTGCCGTTGCTGCAGCAGTCTATGTGACAGAGGGACCAGAGGGCTCTGTGAGCGGGCGGCTAGCCAGCCTTAGGAGCTCCTGCTGCGGGTTGCCGCAGGCTTCCCCCGCCGCCACTTGTGGAGCTCCTCAACAACGAAAACATTCAAGCACATTTTTGTTCAGCCATCACTTCTCGTAAAGGAGATGATACGAAAAAAAGGTACCTGGAAGCACGTACAGGTACAACTTTTCCGCAATGGAAAACCAAAAAAAGGCGAGGCAAGTCGAGCTGGTACCATGCAGTGGAAAAGGGGCTTATATGACACAGAAAAATCTCTTGTTTTTTAATAAGACCGAATAAATCTTTCTTATATTCTTAAACCTGCTATGTTTGTTTAGCACAAAAACATCAAAGCAAATTTCTTAAACCTACTTGGCAATAAAGCTGATTCTGATTAAAAACAACAACCAGACTTTTCTCTATATTATTATATCTACTATGTTTGATGTCAAACAGGAAACATATGAGACCACCAGTGCTACTGAGCTTAATGGCAGTGCAAGACCCAGTAGACACTGATGAACTTAATTCTGAATAAAAAGACTGATAAACTGAAATAAACTAATAACAGCCAAACAAGACTTTAAGAGAAAAACTACAAAACAGTTGATAGCATCCTTTTTCTCAACCTGCTTCTTTATGAGCGATCTAAACATGTAATGATAGAAAAGTCTTTTTGTGTCTTTAGTGTCTTTTTGGAAAAGTCAAAATGTCTCTCTCAACCTGTGATGGTTTCCTGCTCACCACATCAACATGTAACTGGTCATTAAGGACTGATGGCCAGTCAGCTGGATCGACTGGAGGAGTAGAAACTGGAGAGCCAGGTGTGGTATTAAGCGATGGTACTGCTCTCCACTTCAGTAAGCACAGGTAGACCTATGGAGAAGATTAACACAGAAAATAAGTAATTTTAGTAAGTTGACATGTTCGGTGTTCCTAGAGGTTTTGTTCATTTATTGTTGATGTAGGCCTAACAAAAATAAATAAATAAATTGAATTGAATTGAAATGACTTGTCTTCTTAGCTTAGATCTGGGGGATCTTATCATGCAAGACAATCTGCAAGAGTTTGATGCTGTCTCCTTTTAAAAAGTGATTTTAGATAAGATGTCTTTTCAACACTGGCAGCTTTGGAGGAGCTACTACACACTCTTTACCTGACAGATCTGATTTATAATCAAACAAGGCATCACTATAGGTTTAACTAAAACACATAACTTACCAGCAGTGTCAGCTTTTTGGGTGACATGACCGTGTTGAAACCTGGCCTATCTGGTATGGTATCTAAAACTATCCCAATTTTATGCAGTTCATAAAAGATGTGATGCTAATTGCGGTTAGCATGTTAGCATGTTAGCAAGTATAGCGTTAGCATTGTTAATACCAGCGTGGCTAACTAAGGCTAATGTAAGACCTTTAGTTCAGATTTTCTAAAAATCCAGGCATATGAAAATGGAGCCTGTGGGATTACGTACCTTTATGTTCTTGCCTCCTCTCTTCTTCGAGGCTCTTCTGTTGTCTTTTTACATGTCCAGACAAATACAATCTTCTCTTGTCAGACATCAAGCCTGACTGATCCAGCACAACGAGTGACGTAACAGGGTCAGTCAGGGGGGCCTTTCTCAATCTGTGTTCTTGTCTGTACCTGTGTTCTTGTGAAATGTCATCTTTTGTGGCCAAAGTACTGTCCCAATACTTACTATACAGAGCTTCAGGTCTGAAATGCGAAGCCAATGCGGAAGTCCCTTAAACCTGCATTCAATTGAATGGCCAGCAGGGGACAACTCTTCTGGTTGCAAAAAGAAGTCTGGTTCCATTAGAAATAATGGTAAAATTACCCTACTTCTCAGCTGATTTATTAACTAAGTAAACCCTTTCCTAATGAGTTTATGTTCTCAGTTGCTAGTTTCACGTCTTCTTCAATACAACATGATGTTCATTTAGTAAATTGTGGTCCCATTTACAGGAAAATAGACAATAAAGCAGAGTATGCTTCAGGGCGGGATTATCTATGATTGACAAGTTGTTACCATGGTGACTCGTACCCGCTGTGTAAATTTAACCAGCACCGTTGAAATAGCGTATTAGGATATGGCTGTTCACCTTCTCTGGTGAGTACATTTAGTTTTAAGACTGTTGTACGCTAGACAAAATTGTCAGCCTTGTTAAATTGATAGTTAACGTGAATTACAGATGCACCTAGCTAAGCAAGCAAGCTAGCTCTGCACGCAGCCATTATCTCCACCGTCTCCGGGCACTTCCTGGCTGCAAAAATTCAACATGGTGGCGCCCTATCGGCCAAACTCGAGGCTTCAAAACGGCAGTCCATAAACCAACGGGTGACGTCACGATGACTACTTCCACTTCTTTTATACAGTCTATGCCCAATACACAAGTTTGCATTTTGGCAAGAACGGTTAAAATTCCCGGAAGTGTTCTTGACACGCCCATTTTACCGAGGATGCAATGGTTGGTAACTTGTGTGAACTTGATGGCACAGATACTGTTTACTATTTACTATTTTCGTACGTTATTTCATCACTAAATCAACTTCTGAGAAGTTTTGATGCGAGAAATCAACTGTGTAGATGCCGAATATTGGCAGTTTTAATAAAAATGATGGCAAATCGAAAATGTGCTCTGATGTTTTCGGAAGCTAATGAACCAGCCAGCAGGGGGAAGCTAACAAGCTGGCCGGCCAGACCCCTCAACAGACACACAGACCACTGCCACCAACACAGCAGAGAGTCCAGCAACAACGGCAGAGTAAAGGCACAGCTGTAAGATAGTGTTAACGTTCAGGTTTTCACTTAAATCAAGAGACATCTGGCTTGTGATGTACGGAAAAATGGTGATGTACAGAAAAATCAGGTCTTGTGAAATTTCAAATAATAAACAAAAAAATAAATAAAAATAGTATAAAAGGGGACTGTCTTCACTTTATTATTATCTAAAGTTAATATTTTATCACAAACAAAAAACTACACATTTTGGGCAAAACCAACCTGATGAGAGTGCTGAATATGTCTAGCATCTGACAACTGCTGTCACACATTACACTGGTACATTAGAGATCCCAATATCATAACGTCCAAACACTTCTCTTCTTGGACAAGCAGCTAGGAGGGCCGACCCAACAGTGAATTAAACACCACTCAGATATGTATCTGTTTCATTTCCTCCTGCCTTCACCTTTTGGCCTTCAGACTTCAGTAAAGATTATATCCAACCTCTGCAGATGAACAAAAATTGTTTTCATCACAAGCCTCTCCTTCCCTTCAAACAACACACCTCAAACCAGCAGTTAATGCTGCTTCTCACTTCCTGTCACCCTTAACAAGCTCTTCAGTTACTTGCTGTATGCATTATTGAGTACAAGTCAGAGATGGCATGCAGGCATGTCGACCAGCATGCACGCATGCACACAAATTTACTGCACTAGATGGGGCAGATATGATGGCACAGCATGATTCAATTAAGCCCAAGATTTTAATCAGAAATGTGTTCTTTAAACGAAATGATGCAGTCACAGGTTAAACAAAAATTCAGGCCCTATACATACAACTATACAGCAAATCTAACGTGTAGGTTTTGCCCATCACACCCCTTTTTTGCAGTATCATACAGCTGATGACTGTAGAGTTATGCTGCCACAGTCAATTAGGATTAGTTTAGTGCTTTTTAAAGACATACTTAAACATGTAGACTGCAGTTCCTCTTTGAATTGCTGCATTTTCAGCAGTGGGATTGAGTGCTGCGGACCAGTCTACTCCTGCTTATGTCCGGTTACAGGAACATAAAATGGATGAAATAAGACTCCGGCTAACTCAGCAGAAGTAAATCAGAGACTGCTGTGCCCTCATCTTTACTGAGATCTGGCTGACAGAACACAATACTCTGGTAAGACCTGAGGAGGTGGGCTCTGTGTTTACATAAATGATGCTTGGTGCTCAAACTCAAATGGATGTGCCAGATGTGAATTTTTATTGTTTATTGTTATACATATACATACAAAACAACCAGATGATGTTTTTATTGTGGCTGGTGATTTTAATCAAACAGACCTCAGACCTTAATTCCACCAGCAAAAATATAATACACATATTACACACTACATTTCTCTGCTTCTCCTGCCCACTAACACACAGCTAAACAATTTAAAGTACGGACAGATGAGGCTACAGCAGCTTTACAGGACTGTTTTGAGTGCACAGACTGGCATATGTTCAGAGAGGCTGCAACCCAGGACAAACACATCAAACTTGAGGACTATACATCATACTTGTGACATCATACATCAGCAAATGTGTTGATGATGTGGTGACGACAAAGACAATACAATCATTCCCCAACAAGAAAGCCAGGATGAATGGAGTTGAGGGCTCTATCCACGGCCAAAAAGGCTGCTTTTCAGTCCAGTGACAAGAAAACATGTATTGCCAGAGCGAGACTGAAAGTTGGCATCCAGAACGTAAAGCGGAGACATCAGCAGAGACTACAGAGAATATATGTGGCAGGCCATCAAAAACATCATAGGCTACAAAAGCAGGATCTTCATGTGTGAGGCCACATTATCAGACGAGTTAAACACCTTTCTTGCTTGCTTTGATCTCCTCAACAGAGAGTCAACTGTCAAGTCCACTCCGCCTCCAGAGGACCACCCACTGTCAGTATCCGCTCCAGATGTGAGAAGATCCTGCTGAATATGGGTAAACATCCCTAGTCGTATAACAAAAACATGTACCAATCAGTTACTTGATGTTATTACTGACATTTTTAAGGGAGTGTTCCCACCTACTTCAAGACAGCCACCATCTTTTCTGTAGTAAAAAGTCTGCCCCATGGCACTCGCCCTCACTCTGAAGTGCTCTAAGAAAATAGTTCTCTAGCACATAAAGAATAACATCACAGTCAGCCTGGACCCTGACCAGTTTGCTTTCAGTACCAACGGATCCACAGAGGATGGTTTCCTCATTCATTAAATTATTGTGCAAGAAAATTGCTCTACATGGTGGTCTGGGTTAGGGTCAGTCTCTGATTTAATACTAATTTGTCAGAAATCATAACCATTTATGCAGAACAACAAGTTCAACAATTCAAAAGTTTACTTATTGGTGTCAACAAGGTTGTCACTTTGTGTCGAAAAGTGGTGGGGACATAAGGGCTCAGATTAGGGGTGTGACAATACACTTTGGTCACGAGAACAAAACGAGAAGATATTTTAACAGTATTTTGAAGAGAAATTTGCTGGTAAAATATACGAATGGGGGGTCTGTGGGTCTTCCCCCAGAAGATTTTGAGCATTAAACTCTTAAATTACTGCATTCTGGAGACATTTTCTGCACCAATTTATGATGGAAATGTCTTTATTTATATGAAGGGAAACAAAAAATGGCAGGTGACTATACAAAATATAATAGAATATAATGCAGTAATCAGCTTGTTTTATATTAGCTGAAGATTTTTCGACAATGCACATTTGTTTCTTCTATATTTAAGTTGCTTGTTTTCTTATTGTCCAAATAAACCTTTCTCGAAACAGTTTCATTAGTTATATAACATTTCTCATTGCAACCTATTTTTCAGAACATTTTTAACAAATGCTTTCAAAAAGTGTTGGGGACAGTCTGATTCAGACATTAACGAACTACTTTATGCACAGGGCTGCAGGAAAGGCACCCAAGCTTCTCCCTCGACTCTCTCCGCCAACAGAGATTAGCGGGCAGGTGAGAACGGGAACAGGTGAGTGTCAAGTGTCACAGTGTCCAGAGAACCTGATATGGAGGGTGCAGAAAAGAGGACTGGCAGTTTGGGAGAAGTGCTGGTACGCATGAAAAGGTATGCCAATGAGTAAATATACAAGTACTGGTACTGTGTACTGGTGTGTACTGGCCCACTTCAAGCACTGCCTCCACTCAGTTTTCACATATCTCAAGAAAAGTAACACCTACAAATTTCCTGCAGGCTCGAATGTTACATGCACAGTAGCTAGAAGCTAATGCTAGCTAATGCTAGTTCACAAATATCATAATAATGTTAGCAACAAGCTGACTGGTGAATATATGAAGTCAGTGTTTACTTACTGTAGAAGTTGTTTCAGGTGAAACACAATTCTACTGCATCTGTTTGCTAATGTTAGCTTCTGTTTCAACTTTCAAGCTAGCGTAAACATTACAGTTACTTCTGGTTACATTAGCACTACTGAAATTCAGGTGGCAGTCCCTCATTAGGTGGAAAGTGAAGAAAACGCCTTATGAAGTTAAGAAAGAGTACAGTGACATTTCACCTTCACCTTCTAAAAAACCCAAACCCGTAATGATAGCTTATTTTTTTTTATCTGTGTTGACTATGTGGCCTCCATTTTTACCTTCATCTATAATCCCAAAAAGGTCATATTTTATCTTACTTACATTTTTCCAATACATCTCCTTCAAAAGCACCACCGAAATCCCATTGCTATTCTTTGCAGCAAGGTGAAAAAAAATGAATTGAGAATAGGTGATCTGTTATAATCCTTCCAGACTCCTTCATACCTGTCATAATGCCAGGTTCTAGAAGAGAAAATTAATCAGCATGCACTGTCTGTTTAGATATAATGCATTCTTAAACATATCCTCAACATTTCGAATAGTTAGGATGATGGGTTTTAATATAAAGCACTTCCCAATGCATTTTATTAGAAAAACATTTTCAAAAAGGCTCACATAGAATCATTCAGATAATGGTGTTTAATGTGTTTCCTTTTCTCTCTTTTTTCTTTTCTATCAGGATGTCACTTAAACACATAGGTGACAGTTATGTCATAGCAAATCACTCACTTGCCTCACTAATGTCAAGCAGTATCTGTGATACCTTAGCCGCAAGGATTTTGATGTGGTCTCTATGTGGATAGCTGAAAAGCAAAGGCTCTCAAACTTTATGCTAAGGACCCTAGAGGAACCCAGAGAGTGTCTAAGATGGGAGGACAAGCAACAGTCAAAGTCCCAAAGCTGATAATTGCTTTTAAAATTTAATTAATTTACTATATTTACTATATTGGTTACTATATTGAAATTTTACTGATTGCATAAAATATAATATAAAATTCTTTCTGATATTATATTGCAGCCTTATCAGGGTAGCAAAGCTTTAAGGTCTTCCTCTGATTTATCTTCTGCTGTTTTACATGTTCTACTTTGTGATCAGTGAATCAATAAGGAATATTGGCCTTAACTTGATTCACATTTTGTGAGATTTGGTGGGATGTGAGTCTTCCTTGACTTGCACTTAATTGGAATGGACAAGAGTCAACTGGGAAAAGAAACCATTAAATTATTTAATTGCTTTCTTTTTTTGGAAATAGTTGCCCACTGTGTTTCTGTAATTCTTCTCCACACTACCCAAAATTAAATTCTTGCGGAAAATGTAATCCATCACTTGTTAATATTTTGTTAACCTAAAAGTAGTCCATTTTAAATGTATTGTATTGACCCCGAAATTGACCCAGAAATGAAAAGTTAACTGATTTAAGCTGGACGTTGTCAGTTTTCTCTGTCTTAAACTCCCACTAGCTAGTGGCACATGGATGGTTCTTGCCAAAATGCACCCTGGGAGTTAATTAATCTGTTTAATAATACAGAGTAAAGAAATCCCTATTAAAAATACCAAGGACATAATTTCATTGTGCTCAAAGGTAGCTATAGTGATGTCAGGAACACTTGCCCCAAACCAGCAACCTAACTAACTAACTAACAAACTAATTGACTAAATGACTATATAAATAAATGAATAACTAAATAAAACGTAAGTCTTTCTATTTTTGTGGGTTAAGTGCACCCCAATTCTTCCCCTGTTTCTGATTGTAGATGGGAATGAAGAGGGTAAATGACTTGGAAGAGCAGTGTGCAAAAGCAGAAAGTGGAAGAATTGCGAGAGAGAGAGAGAGAGAGAGAGAAGAAGGACTTATCTCCCCAAGAATGTGATTATGACCTTCCGCAACAAGAGAGCTCTCCAATGTCTCACTTTCACTCCCAACACAATTAACAACACATCACGCTGTTCCTATACCAGTCCCAGGCTTCTGATTTGATAGATTGATACTCTGCCTATGGGGGATAAATGATTGCAAATGACTCTGACCCATCTTTGCAGACCTCCACTAAAGCAGAGAGGCAGCAGGTGGAATCAGTTGGTAAGAAAGAGTAGGGAAGGGGATGGGGCTGAGTTGAAAAGCTCAGCTCACTGAACTTCAGTCATTTGCTTTCAACATCATTCTGTCATGCATATCAAAAGTTTGAAGAATCAGAGAAGAAACCAGATGTGAAGCATATCCAGTGGATCCAATCATATCCATTGCAATATTTTCCTTGTCTTACAATTTCCCCCCTTAAGGCAAACTTTGAGATTAAACGACTTCCACGTTTTGAAGCTTCACTGTGTTCTTGTTTGACACTTTTGACTTGCCTTCACCGTACAATTGATTTGGTGCAGCCACTGTGGAAGAGGGACTACTTCCTCCCTAATGGCATCATGAATGGCTAGGCTTCATTTCTTCTAAAGAGGAAAAGATTGAGTGTGAATGCAGATGAACAGATATATTGTAAGTACCATTCATCTTGACAAACACCTTGCAACATTATGTGAATAATTTGGAAAGTATGCCTTAATAAGTCAAGCAGGAAATGTTTATTGCAGACATAAATAGTAAGTGAGCCAAGTATGGTATTTAAACTTTGTACATATGTTTTATCTTGATACATTTTATGGCACCAGTATTTTGTAGTATTTTGATACATTTATTTGAGGGGTATTTTGTAATGAGATACATTTTAATGTATCTTTGTCCATTTCTGCACATACAGAGAGGAAACTCAAAGCTCCCACTTTACATACTCTTTTGAACATGTGTGTTCATGCCCGTGCACACAGAACATATGGGGGCAGAACAAAGAAACAGACACACATTCTTTCTGGTGTGCCCGACATGTGCACACACACACACACACACACACACACATACACACAATATAATCATGGATGTATTCTTGTATTATGATTTCATCAATTCAATTTGAAGGAAGTAATAGCTATATAGTAAAACGTATTGGAACTGGTATTTGCAATAATGGCCCTTTTATTCCAAGATAAAGAAAGCAAGGGATGTATATAATAAAGCCTTGGCGGGCGGGAGGGGATCAACCCCCCTTTGGGGCGCTCTAATAAGTGGCACAATGAGGCAGGGATAATTTCAATGGTCATCACTAAACCTTACATTCTATATGTTGGGGATTTTGACAGGGTTACTGCACAAAACATCCGAGAGCAGAGGAGAAAACTGAGAGCAGAAGCTTCACGAGTGCACAGAAGCAGCCTGAGCTTAAGCTGGAGTGCAGCAAATCTGTGCAAACAACAATATCAATAGTTCAAGCGCACAGTGTGAGCATAAGCAGAGCAAATCTAAGCGCTGGCAGGGGCTGTTTGAGTGTGAGGACAGAGTTTTGAGGGAACACATCTCAATGTGAAATCAAGTCATGCTCTCAAATCCTAAGACCACGCTCTCAAATGAAGATAGGAAAATTGTATATAGACCAGCATATACATGCTGGTCTATTTATGTTGCACAAGAGTGAATGCTGCCAACTGCTATTATTTAGAACTTCAAAACCCTTCAACCTTTACTATGTTATTCATGTCAACGATTGATATGGTAATTTTGGTTGTAGTTATTAATTTAATTATTAATCAAGTTTCAAGAGTTACAAATGTATTGTTTCTTATTTGATTAGACTGATTTAAGAGATCAAATTAAATTGCTATAAATTTTTCCTTTTGGGGTGGTCCATAGAGATTCATTTAATATTAGTTAACTTCTGTCATTCAAACATATACTGATTACTCCTGAGCTGGAAGTGAGTGTAAATCCTCTACTTCCTCTCAATTCATGTACTGCAATATTTTAATGCCTTTTTATGCACCTACGCTAGAAAACAACATTCACTGAAGTTGTTAGTTGTTTCATCTTTTCAAAATTATATTTTATCCACCATCCTTTTAGTGGAGACAGTTTTATAAAATGTGAATACGTGTGAGAATCGTGAGGTAAATACAAGATTCAAATCAGTAATTGCCATAATCAAAAGTTGTGACAAGGGGGAGATTATTCATACTTTTAACAGGCATTTCATTCAACATCCAAATTAATGCAATAATGCAATAATTGCTAATATCCTGGAGGGGTGCTCAAACAGCTACTACAACAAAGACATATTTCAAAAAGGTCATGAGAAGAGCTGTTCAGAGTGGCGCGAGTGTATCATTGGAGCCTGAGTGATGATAAGAGTGCACAGGCAGCTGTGCTTCAAAGCAGCCTTCTTCAAATGCCATATCAGCTTCTTGAGTAAGTGTGGGCAGAGCGGCTGACTGCTTCACTAACAGCAAATAGTCCATGCTGTAACAATGGTAATACTGAAATATTTCAGAATTATATCATGCTCAAAATAATAAACAGACAGATCCTAAGGAACCAAAAGCATAGGTTTTATTTTAACTGTAACCACAGTGGCCAAAAGTTGAAGCAAGTGCGGAAGTGCACGAAAAAACATTTGGCTACCAATGCAGAACCTAGTGGTGTTTTTAAAAACCACGTGTACAGAATTGCATTTTATTAGGAGATTAAAGACATAAAAATAATTGCAACAGCTTATTTAAGCAAAAACGCATGGAAATGGTGACTGAATTCCATAAAAACCTAGATGTGACTCATAACTAACACATACCTCTCAGAAAGCAGAGAAGTAGCCTCTTTTACATTTCCTCTTTGTGTCTCTTGAGCAGGCAGAACAATGAAGTTTGCCACTCTTTGAATTTCTTCCATAGGTATTACCATATTGTGCCACTTTGTCTCACTAAGCACATACCCTTTAGGGCATGGGCCGAGAATAAATGCTGCTGGTTGAAGGTCCAGCAGTAATCACTCTTAAGTTCCTTGGTAAAAGAAGATTTTAATAATTCAGGAAAGCTATCATGATTCAGTTAATTAAAGAGTCTCCTTATTGCTTGAACATGCAGTACACACCATCCCACTTCTTTTTGAACTCTCCTTCTCCAACCTCTGGGACTATTTTTGGACATGCCTATCACTGAGTGCTGCATCGCCAGAGACTGCACAGAGGTGATGAGGGAAAACACCCAGTGGAGATTGAAATGAGAAGAGAAGGGGAAGACAGACACAAGGAAGTCTCTTCTCAGAGACCTTGTGCTTTGTGCTGCAGCATCTCCCGTCAACAACTGACTGCCAAGGTTACCTTTTTTCTTATCGAAGATTGATATTTGTTGCAGCAAAATCTATTATATGGTGTGTAACATAACTCACATATGACTACTACTGATTGATCATGTGTCATTTCAGATGGGGTATTAAGAGACAGGCCAGAGATTGACGGGGACAAGAGAGGGTGTGTGGATGTGTTGGTCTCAGAGCGTGGGCCTGTGTTGTGGGTAACACTATCGTTGAAAGGAGTTTCAGTATATCAGTGATGCTTGAGTTGGAGCCCATGGGGGATGCAGACTGAGTGACACTAGGGGCAGGCTGGCGAGCATTCAGAGATTTCTCCTGATGTAATCAGAAAATGAATCAGAAACAAGGAGCTGCCCTGTGGCAACAAAGCAAAAAGGGGGATCAAAACCACAACAGTGTATAGACTGACAAAAAAGAATCAGTACAAAAAGAATGCATTATTGTTGCGAAGAATTACCACTTAAAATGCTTATATACTGTATGTGCGATTGTGTTCTTATGATTGCAATCCTGTGTTTGTCAGTGTGAATTACAATTTGATTCTTGCATTCACTGTGTTTACACTCTGCACTCTTACTTATTCATAAATTCCAATGTGATTCTGGTGTTAAATCTCCAGTGAATTTTTCAGTGATACTAAATTAAGAAACATGTCAAAGAGAGTTATGTTAATAATTTAATACCTAACAAACACCACACATTTGAAAGAGGGCGTTCAAAGATCTAAATAGTAATGAAATAATATTTATATATTAATAAAAGCAGCAAAACATGAAAATTGGGTGCTTTAAGGCTATACTATAGCTTTACATATGTACTTTAAGGCCCCTCATAACTTAGCCCCTTTCCATCTTTCTACACTCCTTCATATCTATACATCTTCCTGTACTCTCAGATCCTCTTTTGCTATAAAACTGACCACACCAGCTGTCTGCATGACTACCCTGGGGTCTAGAGTATGTTCTATCTTCTGCCTTTGGAACCAGGGATGTACTGGGACTTAAATTCAGCCTGGGACTTTGAGACGGAGCGCCGTGTGGGGGCGTGCAGAAATATTTTTGCAGTTTTCAAAAAAAAATAGTGATGTACTTCTATACAGTCAATTTCATTATGGTAAAGACCTTCAAGAAACTTTTTTGACACCCGCCTTTTTAGTTTGTATAATCAAGGCACCACGGCACTGAACAAGACCAGGTCAGGCAAGCCTGAGTCGGTCAGAATGCTAAAATAGTTAAATATATTCAAAAACTACAATGCAGTCCCATAAAATAGAGCAGTGTACGTGTGTGCATAAAAATCAAATCCCTCAGCTTCAGCTCTGAGTAGGCCTATCCCTGGCTCAGATCCCCTGTGCTGGACCCTGACTCTGCTTGTACTGATTGTGCAGCTACATAGGAATGAGAAGAACATCAGTAATAAATATAACTAACTAACAATAATCCATTTTCTTATTTCTTATTATCTTTGGATGATTGCCTACCCAGCCCTGCACAGGCCCCTGTACCTGTCACTGTTTCTGGTTCCATTGTCCTTCTCCTCCTGCTGCTTATTTTCCTTGTCCTTCTCCTACATCTCCTCCTGTTCCTCCCTCAGGGAAATTTTGATCATTAAACACTTCATTTCCTGCATTCTGGTAAAAGTTTCTGCACCAATTTATGGTGGAAATGTTTTTATTTATGTAAAAGGAAACAAAAAATTCAGGTAGCTCGTTACATTTCAAAATACTTAAATATAATAGAATATAATGCAGTGCAGCTCTGAGGCATTCCATATTGCTTTCAGATCTGTTTCTCCTGTAGATCAACTTTTCTCTTGTAATATCATCCCTGCTGAGTCAACACAAATGCAGGCATGATAGTCTTCACTCCTCTTTTGTCATGTTCATAGGGAGAGAACGGAAAACTTGGCCGAAAAGAAATTGGTTTAAGATGCTGTTAAAGTTACTGATTGGTGCATGCACATTTTTGGTTCATTTTATCAGTAGCTTGTTTTTTTTAGCTTAAGTTACTTTTGTTGGACAATGCACATTTGTTTCATCTATATATTAATTGCACTGCATGTTTTTTAATGAGCTAATAAACCTTTCTAAAAGCATCCAACGAAGGTTAAAATGAAGGGCAACTGGACTTGGTTGAAGCTACTGGAAGACGTTTCGTCCCTTATCCAAAGGACTTCTTCAGTTCTGACTGACTGGCAGGGAAACTCAGCTATTTAACCTCAGTGGGGTC
>NC_060168.1:19186580-19254165 GCF_021292245.1 Micropterus dolomieu
GTTTCCCCCCCCCCCCCCCCAAAAAACCCTGACCAAAATACTACTGCAATGTTTGACAACGACTTCATGAACATTATGTTGTGTATTACGAATGTTATGCAGAGCTGATGTGCATGCAACACGTTGAGTTACACATTAAAGCCATGGTATGTTAAAGAAAAAAAATCAAGGGAACCGAAATTACTTAACTGAGCACCCAATGAGACTGAAGTGATGCAGTATTAGCGAGACAAGCTTGCAGCTCTTGATCTTAATGTGACTGGATTCTCAGTGTTCCACCACGGGTTAGGTCGTCCCAGATGACAAATTAAGACTTTTTTAAAAGGTAATTTGACCTGAGAAACCAAGAGGGAAAGAAAAGAGGCACACACAAACACAGAGCAGGGCTTCTGCGAAGGACGTCAGGGGGAAGGGTTCAGATTTAAGCTTAAGCGCACAAGGGGTGGTTGGGACTTCATTCAGGGGCCACACTCATATTCGCTGACAGCTTCCACAGATGGCTTTGCATTCAGGGGCAGGCGATTTCGGAGCGGACAGACGAGAATGATCTGAAACAAAGAGTGATCTACACAAGACACCCACCACACAATACTTAAAAGATACGGGTTCTACTCATCTTATATAGTTTAAGATGCAAAGCAATAGGGCCCTGAGGCCAAAGAGGAATATGCTAGTAAAGCATTGCTGTTACTGATGATTTGAGGTTAACATAAGCCAGTTCCAAGATGTCATTTTGTCAACTACAACATTGCAGAAGTTTATTTAGAAAAGTTAAGCCAACATCTTACTACATGCTCCAGGTTAGAGGACTTCGCCTGAACCTTCATCTTGCACTCTGATTTCTGTGAAGAGAAGTGATACGCCCAACCAAATCCAATGCACACTAAAGCAACACATTTGCGCTGCATTTCAGACCAAATCAAAGCTGCGCCATGCACAGCTTTCCTCAGCTACTTAAATCTTTTGAAAAATTCACACAGTTGCGCGATTGAGTAATTTCATGTGACCAAACTGCCACTTGCACAGTTGCGCGAGGGCTAGCAGCTGAGGGCTAATTGCTCCAATCTATATACACACATATGAGACACAACCTGACTCCACTTGCTCAAACTGTGTGTTGGTTGATTTCAAAGGGCAGGATGATTCCTGTGTTGTCCTAGGTAGACTGCATTCTTCCTTTGGACTGTTCTGAAAGATCAAAGAGGCAGACAACACACACCCCTGTCCCCCGCCCCCCCGACACAGTATCGTAGAACTGACTATTGTTATCCTTACCCAAATGCTTTACTGCAGATATCAGAATCAAGGTCCATCAAATCTTCCCATTATCACAAGAGACTTGTTAAGAAAGCACAGCAGTGCCATTTCTATAGTCAAGTTGCTTCATTTCAAGAATAATGAGGGCAGTTGAGCCCATTCAAAGAAGTGACCCCTCTAGGGTTGATATTTTCTGCTTTCCAACATCAATATTTGATGGATTCAACTTATCTGCCTTCAATTTCCACTTTGAAAAGGATGTCTTTCGAGCCCAGGTCACATCCGTGCTCTACAAAGCTCCAAGTTTTAGTCATACCTGAAAAAGCACAAGAAAAGCTCCCCCACACAAGCCCCCAAAAAGAACAAATGCATACCAAAACTGTTTTCAAAAATCACAACAAGCTATGCATTTATTATGCAATAAGAAAATCCTTTACAGATAGTTCACTCATTGTATTATCAATACAAGGCATAGTAACTAATTGCAAAGGAATTGCAATGGAGGCATTTAGCCAGACAATGAATGTTAAGAGAAATGAGACATTTAGTGACCTTACGTGATGCTCGATGCGCAAGGAAACTTGTACATACAATGAGTTAGGAGAGTTCCTGATGGTCTCGGGTATTGGAAAGCGCACAGGACACAGCACACTGAAAAATGCAAAGGAAAAAAGCCTCTCTTCCCACAATACCCCATCCAAAGAAGCAGTACAGAACTACAAGACAATGCTGGCATTACAATACTGCCTTTGTAAGGACAACTTCGTGACTATGAATACAATTCACAAAAGATTGAATCGATTTTCCAGAAGAAGCATTCAAATACCGCAAGACTGAACGCGAGGGATTCCTTCCTTATGAACTGTAGACTTGGATGTAGATTTTTGAAGGGTGGGCCATATAACTTAATCTGCAAGAGTCACAAATAAACAGCCCCCTCCCAACCCCACAAAGAAACTTGGAGCCTGTATAGAATTGATGACTTCTAGTAAAGAGACTTTACCACACTCCCTGGGAAAAAACCCGAGCTTCTTGCTACATCAGGAGACTAGTTTTGAGGTCGCTATCCTGCGAGGCAAAGTGTCCACTTGAATCTTGTTCGGTGCACCTGGATGTTTCTTACTCAAGCCATTTTGCGTTGTAACATGGAGCTGTGAAGTCTAGGAAGAGACTGATTAAGGCCCCACAACCCACCCTCCCATTACCCACAAAATGTGCATGAACCCCCATTTTAAAAAACACATGTTCCAAATGGTGTAGAATGAATAAAATCTAATAGATTTAACACCAAATACCTTCCTACATCTCTTTAAACAGCAGTGGATGCACATGATCCCGATCCATAGCACTATAGTAAATAAGATGAGCTCAGCTGTACCGAGCTGCTAGCACGGGGGGGTTCTTTCGATGATCAGCTTTAGGGGACCATGCCTGTGAAAAGAAAAACTCGAAACACGTTTTTAAATCCCCCCCACCCATTCCAAATCTTTACTAGCCAGGATCAACTGCCATTTCAATACAATTTCTCTTGATTGTAAAAAAATACTGCATACAGTAGACAGCATTGGCAATGATGAGTTAATGTACAGGATAGTTACACCCACATGTACATCATTTCATGCATTAACTCACTGCTCGGGTTAAGAGGTAGATGAGGGATCTGTACCACTGAAGCGCAGCTGAAGCACTGAAGGGTTGCTGTATACACACACCCCCATCAAATCGGCCAGACGGGAGACCATCGAATCTCACACTCCAATGCTGAAAACTTCTTTGGGGGAAGACCTATTGAACAACAAAGGGACTGCCTCTCCCTCCGGCTGGGTGAACTACTTCTGATTGCAGGGGGGGTAGAGAAGTCCAATAAGATGTTCCTCTCGCCAGCACACTACCAAGGCATTCACCACAGCAGACACCACCACACTCATGTCAGTGCACAACGGGAGGGGTGACCACGGTACGAAACGACTTACACGGCTTGCCTGAAAAAGGAAGAGAAATCTGTGCGAGAAATTGTGTTCTACAACAGTTGTTTCTAGAAAGTGGTTTAAAAGCTAAATACCTGAGTGTGTTACAGAGATACCTCTACCCAATATACAAACCAATGCCTTGCTTTAAACGTGTGAAGCTAGAAGACACTTGTGCGCCCTGTCCCACCCACTCATCACTGGCTGGCTTGCTCTGGAACTGCTTCAGCGATGGCCACTGTGCTGCTACCCTGCCCTGTGCCTCTGGCTCCCTCTGGTGTACACTTTCGGCGACAGCTGCTGCAGCTTCTTGCTCTTGGGCCCCCTCTGCTTTCCCCTCTGGTCCTGTCCTGCCTGGATCAACTCTGGTCCTCCCACGCCCTCTGGTCCTGTCCTGCCTGGATCAACTCTGGTCCTCCCACGCCCTCTGGTCCTGTCCTGCCTGGATCAACTCTGGTCCTCCCACGCCCTCTGGTCCTGTCCTGCCTGGATCAACTCTGGTCCTCCCCCTGGTCCCATGGCCTCACGCCGCGCTGGTCCTGCGATCTTCCGCTAATATCTAAGTCCATTCGTTCTCATAACTCAGTCCATTTCACCGGAAAAAAAAAAAAAAAAAAAAAACCACAATCTTCTGTCTTCTCTAAAGACTTTTACATGTAGATGAATAAAACAAAGTCCATACAGAATCATCTGAGCCTGTGGTTGCTTAAGCTACTGCTCTGGCAACATAAGCTTTGACTCCTTCCAAGCTGCACTAAAACAGTAAAGCAGTTTCTTCTGTTATTTTTTGTTTTAAAAGAGTTAAATCTTCAAAACACTACCACTAAGACAAGTGCATGATTACTAAAACTGGAGTAACTCCAGAACTTAAAAAAGTATATATGCCTCATTGAATTTCAAAATGTTTGCCTCAATCGCATAACGTTAGACTGAGATTTAAGTCTGTGCCTCATCCACCATCTTTTTTTGGATTGTCTTGATTGCATCTTTGGTTTACAAACATTTGAGGAGTAACAGTTTAACCAGCTGCCCTACATTGGGTCTATTTAGTCTCAAACTGGCTTCTGTCTTTATTATTACTCTAATTGATATAACTTCGTCTCTTTAAATAACACACAGCTTGCATGTTTCTCACATTAACGTTAATGCACTTGCTATTTAAAGCTCTCTGGAGAAATCCTTGCCTGCTGCCTAGTCTGCTTTACTTGATTGACTTCGGTAACATGACGACCTTTCTATTCTGAGAGGTTGCTTTAAGGCCACGTCACTGGACTCTTGACACAAACCTAGCGCCTCACGTCACTGCCATGTTAACTTCAAAACAACAATCTCGTCGATTACAGTAGTGTAACTTTAAGCTGCCACTTAGTTATTTAAGAGGCATTTTCCTATTAAGAGTAATTAAAATACTTGCGGTTAGCATCGAGGCTGGTGCATTTCTGCCCGCTCCCTTTCCATCAAATGACGTCACGCATAACTCAAATCAACCAATAGCCGACATTTACAGAAAGCTAAGTCACTGCCGCCATCTTGGGCCAACAACCGTTACGAAGAAAGAAAACTTGGATTCGATTTCTTTATAAAAAAAAATATATATTATATATGACGTAAGAGGTTTTGTTTGATTAAGTTATTTTCTAACGTTCTGACAACGTCGGTATTTAAATTAGCCTATATTTGAGTCGCTTAACCTGCTGTTAGCTCGCTAGCCAACAAAAACTATTAAGCTTCGGTTTTAGATCAAGGCAAATTTTTGTTGACATTTGCCAACAGAAAAGTATATAAAAAAAAA
The DNA here is from genome assembly GCF_021292245.1 of Micropterus dolomieu. NCBI lineage: Eukaryota > Metazoa > Chordata > Actinopteri > Centrarchiformes > Centrarchidae > Micropterus > Micropterus dolomieu. Next base: position 19,191,597 of record NC_060168.1, read on the forward strand.
TATATATATATATAGATGGTAAAACTCTTGATTAAGAAAAACCCAAGTACTAACGGCAACGTTACAACGCGTCTCTTGATATGGAAGCTAACGTTATTTGCTGTCGAAACAGGGCCTAAATTAATGTTACCGCTCTGACTTTGATTAAAACACACTAAAGTCAAACACTTAACAGCTATCAAGCTAGGTAGAACAAATCTAACGTTACAAGTCTTCAATCCTAACATTCGAATCTCTAAGTATAAAAGAAAAACAAACAAACTGGGTTTAACCTGCGACGCCCCATACCGCGACGAATTCGTACCAGTGCAATCTGAGTTACAATGGCGTCACTTACGCAATATATACTGTTTGGGTGATTCGTCTATGACAAGAGGAGGTGTTCATCCGATGAAAAAGGTAGTCCCACTTTAACACACAAAGCGCTTACAAATGCTGATTTGGGCTTTAGAGTCTAATAATAAATCAATAAATGTGAGAAAATAAATGATAAATAGGGCACTCTGCCTACATTCAGTATTAATACATGAAGGGGTGCTCCCATTCAACCTGGCCTAGACAAGACAATGAGTTACTAAGTGTGATTGTGTGTTAGCATTAACAGTAATACTCACTATTTATAATCACATGAAAGAGTGTAGTAAATAATATTTCAATAAACACATTTCAACCCATTTTAGCTATTAAAACAGCTGACGTCACGGTAACGGCTGCGCGGATTCATCTCTTCTTGTGTGTGACACGGTCAGACAAACCGGATCAAACTAGATTATGTTTGAGTTGCCGGATCTACTTCCCTTTAACCGCAATGATATGCTGTTTGTGACTGACAAACAATACAAAAACAGCCAACTCATCTGGTTTCACATGGCTTATGTTCAGTAACGGGTTTTTTCCTTTTGACAGATTACTAGTAGTTTCTGCAAAAGATCCTGGTACTTTTTTCATCAAATGTAGCATGTATTATATTAATGTAGTTGTACACATTGTACACACCTTCATTATGTTAGTCTAATCTTTACCGTCCAATTCAACCTGTACATAGAGTGATACATACATTACAGTGTTCGTGTTGGCTGAAGAGTGTACGTGATAAAACTAGAAATATCCAGAAACATCCAGTGCCATAAAGTGTGCAGCTGTGGCAGGGTGGAAATTTACCAGGACTGAAGGCCAAAATGTGAGTTACTTTTATTCACCAGCAGAGGGTGCAGTGAGAAGACGTGCCATTTGTCACGTCTGTTTTTATGTACAGTCTATGGTCCTAATACATGAAATCTCCATTTCCCTATCATGTGTTTTCATCTACTGAACTGGTTTCATCATTGATTACAGTCTACCCTGGACAAGTCTGGGCAGCCTCCCTTATGTAACTATTCTCATCATACCTCTATGTCATTGATCAGCAACGGCCTTGTGTAGGGTGTTGTTCTCTGCATGAGTTTCAGCCCCTCCCAGCCTCAATGAATTGATCTTTTTCATGGTTGTTAGACAGGGTATTGTCCGTGCCGACACACACATCAGAGAAAGAGGCATCCTATTTCTTGTGATAACCATGCCACACCAAGGCCTTTCATGCTAAAGGCTCATCAAACCTTTGTGTGATACTTGCTAATCAAATCATTACAAAGGAGTTGTTCAGTGACTCAGGGGTGTTACAAGTTGGGAAGCCTATTCAATTGTAATAATGATTATATTATTATTATGTACTGCTGTTTCCTACATTATCAATAGCTTACGTCATGTTGACCACAATGTATTGATTCTCTGTTGTATAGTCTTACCCCCAGTGTTGGGAAGGTTACTTTGGTTACCGATAGGTTACCGATTACAAGTTACCCTATATAAAATGTAAATAGTAGTGTAACTATTTCAAATATTTTATCAAAGTAATATAACTTATTACATATAAATTACTTTTTGGTTACTTTTTTAAATTTCTAATGAATGTAACTGTAAACCATTTTCAAAAGACAGCTTAAGAGGCAAATTTAACTGGCAGACGGATGGCGCTGCAAATTCAAACATGAAAACCAAAACATCAGAATAGCATCAAACTGAACTAAATGGCTGTGACTGGAAATGGCAAAGGAAGACATTGAGCATCTGCGCGTAAGTTCATTGCATAAGTCACTACATGCAAAATGGTAGAACATGTTGTAATTTTTTCTGTTGTGCTATACAGTGCTGTAAAACTGTCCTATCCTTTTCTTTTCTGTATCACAATGTACAAACAGTAAAAGCATAACTGTGAATCCAATCTCTTGCAATGTATAACTTTGTACTGTTGAAATTTATATATGCCATACTGAACAACTGCAATGATTGAGAAAAACTGATACACTAAAGGGTTAGATGCCACAGTTAAAATAATATGACTTATAAATAATATGATAAATTACAAATTTATAACATCATATCACTCTCCCCTTGTAAATGTAATTATGTAGGCATCAGCCAGATGGTTATAGGAAACTTCTCAAAATCAATGGGGTAGCTGTGCTCATAGCTTTTTGTAGTAAAATTAATAACCATAGTGGAAAACAATGTAAATAAAAAATGCCACACAAGACATGAAGTTGAAGCACGCAGCAACACAAACATATGGGCAAACCCCACTTGTGCAAGTTACGTCAGTGGGATAAATGATCCCTGGTATAGATCCTGTGCCACAGGGCTCGGTTCGATTGTCTCCTGGATCAGGACAAAGGTCTTGCTCTTTCAGCTGGTCCAATGAGCGTCCAGCTCTTACATCAGGCGTGATGCAAAATCAAGCCACCATTCAGGAATTCATACATTCCTGCTCACAGGCCGTGATTGCATTATTCTGCAGCAAGCTGTTGAGGGAGACAAACTTATTCATGTAGGTAGAAACAAATCAACAACTGGATACTTTGCTGAAACACCTGGAGGTGTATCTTCTATAGAGACTATTGTGAGCAAACATTTTAAGGACTGAATCCCTTATTAGCTTGTTTAGAATATAATTTATTTTTCAGAACACCTCACCACACGCTGTACCTATTTGTTTGGTCAGAAACAGCAGTAAATTATTGTCTCGTCTCAAGTGAGGATCTCTGACATCGACAGACAATTTGTAGCCTTATAGAGAAAAAGATTGTCCGAAAAAAATCAAACTACAGCTGCAGAGCAGAGGAACCAGCTGAGTACCAACTTGGATCACCATCACCATCATCCTGTATAATCAACCATACCAGGACGGCATCCACAGCCTACCACCAGGGAAGAGACAGGTGATGGAGAAATTTTTTAAGCCTGTTCACAGCCCCTCTGACCCAGACGAGGTTAAGCCGCGGAAGCACCACCACCATCATCCTCTTCACCATCACCAAGACCCTCAGTCACACAGGTAGGACGGTTCATTCAAGTCTGCCACTTTCATGTCCACTGAGAGAGGTATTAAGAAATAACAGTCACATACATCCTGCAAATTGCCTTTATAGAGAAAAAGCTACATACATTATGACGTCATCTGCATTTAGAAATGAAACACTAAAGATTCTGGCAATAGGTTAATTTATATTATTTATTGTACAAAACATGTTATCTGCACATTTAATACTGATTGGTATTGGTATAAAGTTGCTCATATTCCTGTGTCCTTGTGTTGTAGGTACACAATGTTTGATGACACAGACAGAAATACAGATGGAAGCCATGGGCACCACCGTCACCACCAACATGGTCACCAGGTCCATGACAGCCCTCATCACGATGCCCACCATCACCATCAAACACAGCAGTTTCACCACAGTGAAGAGGATGAGATACATTACAACTGTGAAACACATGTAACTCTCTCCAGGGCTTCTTCCTCTTCCCTCTCTTCCTCTTCTTCCTACTCCTCTTTTTCCTCTTGGCACACAGAGGCGAGTGCAAATGATCCCTTCTCTCTCCGTCATGCTGAGCAGCCACAGCATTCCCTGTCCTGCTCCAACATCACAGATGTGCGCAGGGGCTTCAGGGAAGACCTCAGCACCGAGCCCATTGTCTTTGCTAGCATCAAACATGACAAGAAAGGCAGTGTTTGTAGTGAGTTAGGGAACACACAAAAGAGGGGAAAGCGGGGTTTTCATACTCTTGACCGATGTCACAGCAGAAGTGATGAAGCCCTTCTGCAGGGTAATGAAAGTGATGGAGAACGATCCAAGGTACCGCACATGAACTATGGACCTCTGTATAAGACAGCTAGTTTGAACAGAAGCCTGGCTTTCAGTGAAGAGGATATTCTGTTAGGGGTCTCCAGGGGCCCCAAAAGAGCGGTGTCCTCCATCCAGCTACCTGTCAAAAGCATCCTCAAAAACAAGGAGCCTCATGGTGACATTCGTAAGGCGAAGTCGATGGAGGTGCTGTCCCCAAGAGTTTCGAAAGGACAAGATCCCAGTGGACAGAAGGGGAGGGGTGCCACTCAAGTCCAGGTAGAGCAAGCTAGGACAAATTTTGTGCAGGGAAAATTACAATTCTCAGCCTTTCTAGATGAGATTACAAAACAGGTTATAAGTCCCTCAGCTCTCACCATCTTGGGTGTGAACAAAAATAAAATTACTGGGAAGACACCTGCTGCCCCAGCCCAAACCCCTGGCCCAGTCAAGCCTCAACTCCCACCCAAGAAGCACAAAGAGAGCTCAAGGGAGGAGAGGGAGCAGCACCTGAAACAGCACAGCAGACAGGAAAAAGCTGCTAACAGCAGCTCCTGGAAACACTCAGACTACTCCAATCATGGCAAACTGATCTCATATGCAGCTAAGAACCACCACAGTAGCCCCCCGCCTCATCATTACCCCGACTCCCCCAGTCAAAATACTCACCACGGAAACAGCCGTAAAGACAGGAGGCCGTCGCCCACTGGGAGCTCTGTGTCAGGGGACAGATATGGTAGATGTGGCCCTCACTTCACAGATGACACCAGCACCAGCCCTGAGCCCAGCCAGCCCAAACAACACCACCACCGCAAACAGCAGCAACATACCCAGAACTTCCCTCAGCACCAGCCTCAACAGGAGCACCCTGGCCTTGGGCACAGAGGGCCCACCAGCTCCCCTCCATCCTCAGCCCAGGGTGTAGGGCCAGGTCTGGGATCTGAATCTTCCTCCACAAAATCTGATTCACCCAGGGCCAGAGACACGGCCTCCACAGCTACCAGTCACAGCTCTAACATGAGTGGTCGACACCATTCACAGCATGTGGGGCACTCTAAACAACGCAGGGTGAGTCTAATTTAAGGTACAATAACATGAGACAGGAATGACAAATTTCAGGCCTCAGATCATGAATCTGAAAGTGAATCAATACAGCGCACATATCTTATTGCAGTCTATAAAAGTCAGGAAACATGAATAAGAATAAGGGCTTTGGTTGCTAACATCATGGTTGAAAACATATACATGTGTTTATATAGCCCACATATATCCAGTCCTAAATACATTATTATTTTGTTATACCTTTATAAGCTTGTTTGACTACTGTAATATGCCAATCTTTGATTGGCATATGACATCCAGTTTTGGATCACAGTGGAAATAAGTCAGAATAAGTGACAAATAAGGAATGTGTTATCCCTATGTCTTAGTCTGCTAATACAATTCATTTATATTCAGATAGGTGGTCATTTTAAAACATTAATCAAATAATAACATTGAAATTAAACAAAGGAAAACCTTAGCATTAAACCACAAATGGCCTTCAAATGGGGCATTTGTGAGAAAGACATGAATCAAATTGTGTGATGTGAGTCAGACTGCTGAAAAAGAAATCTGAAGGCATAGCACTTCACTGAAGAGAATATATCTCTCTGTAGAAAGAACAGGATGAGCATAAATGAAGTGTTTGCTGCTCTGTTGCAGAGACAGTACAGCTGAGTCACAGGCTGTGTGGGACGTGTTAAACACTGCGCATTACAAGCTGAGTCATTCTTCAGCAATGCAGCAGATGATAGTCTGTGCTTTTAGGGGAAACTTCCTTATAAACTACCCGATTTATCAGTTTAAATGCTATTATTGTTATGAAGGATCAGCCATGAGCTACTGTATGTTCTATAAATTGACAATGTAGGCAGAGAAAGTAACAATACACATCCACTGAGACAAACCTCTCACACTAGCTTGCAGTCGCAACAGCACTAGGCAAAATATGAGAGTGAGCTGGTGAACAACTATCACGTTACTCTTATGCAAGAATCTGCTCCAGCTCACACTCTCATGTACTAATAAACACACACACACACACACACACACACACACACACACACACACACACACACACACAGAGCAATAAATAACATTGCCTCTTTCAGTGTTGTTGCTATCCAGCATTTGCTCTCGCAGAGTTCAATGAATTCACCATACACTCATACAAAGGGGAAAAATCCCGGCTACAGTGTAGCTTCACAGAACAAATCGATTCTAGTTGAGTCCATTTCCGGACATCGGTCTGTTATAACTCAATAGTTTATTAAATCTGTCATGTCCTCAGTAATGGACTGACAACACATCCTGGGTGTACTCTGCCTTTACTGTAACACAATGCATGCTGGGTTAGGCTTCCATGTTCAGTAACCCTGAATAATAATAAGTGTATATAGAAAATGTCCTTATTCTTACTTTTTATTGTTTATTTTCTTTATATGTCTATGCTGTTTCACCTGCAGCACCAAACCTGGAGTCATTTCTGCAAATGTTGCTTATATGTTCTTGCAGATTTAGGGACTGGAATCAGCAACTTGAAATAGCTTTGTTGGACTCTTAAATATCTACCGTGCATGTTGTATTTAGGTAGTGACATGTTTTTCATTGTGTTGGCTCTACTCCAGCACGCTGGAATTCAAATGAAACAGTGACGTTGAGGGTGAAGTTGTAACGTTCAGAAGGGGTGCTTAGGGAGTGTTCACATTCATATTGGGTGAACAGTAGAGAACTTGTCGTCTATGTAAAACATGGGCCGCAAGTTTTACACAAGTCATGGAAAGTGGCTGTAAACACCCTCAAATAAAAGCTTCACGTCATTGTTTAATTTTCAATCCAACGTGCTTGAGCACAGTGCCAAAACAAGACTGTCCAAATATTTCTGGACTGCTCTGTCGGGCTGATCTTTGCACTGTATGAACAGTAGATAGACAGAAAAGATAGATAGATAAACAGATAGATAGAATCTTTACTGTAAATACTGTACATACATGTGTAATGCTGTGTGGTAAACAAGTAAACGCTAGTATTTAACCCTAAATAACCTAATGTCTCCTGTATTATGAGTATTAATTACATTTCTCTTTATTCTTCTATTCTTTTTCTAGGACACACTGTGTGATGCTGACTATCTACAGTAAGTATGTAATAATATCTCATTCTGTCCTCTCTCTGTGTGTCTTGTGATGCGTCAGTGATTATTGATCACACTAATGAGCATCCTCTCTCCCTCCACGCCTGTTTTAACAGGAGGAAGAGTAGTTATGGAACACATTTATATAACCCACTCTATGTCATTAGTAAAAAGTATGACAGAGAAACTAAAGAAAAGATAACATAAGCACCAAATGAAAACCCTCCTATATGTAATACATGCACATGTCCACTGATGCAGTCTTTCCGGACTAATCCTCTAAAATAAATTTGTGGGTTCTTTTTGGTGTTGGGCCAGAAATCTTTTGAGTCTTTGTTATTTTCATTAAAAAAAACACATAGATGCTGAAGTGCTGATTGACACACGTCTGTAGTTCTGTAGCTGAAATATTACTGGAATACAACTTATATAGCAGCCATCTTTGAGTTTGTTTGAGAGTCAGAGCCATTTTCATGAGGTATTTATATAATTTTTAAGTCTTATCTTGGATAAATGGATTTTAAATAGATTCATAAAATGGAGGCATATAAGAGAAGGCCTCACCTTGAATGGTTCTTGGGGTTATTACTGCCAAATGATTGACTGTGTAAATTCTGGGCCTACTGTATATTTATATAATATATAAAAACAGCAAACATTTGAAAATATTGGTCTGGATGCAAGAAGGCAACACTTCTAAATAATCTATATTCTGTGACAAAACACCATCTCCCAACATTCCTCTGTGTTCAGGGCGCTGCAGGAGGAGAATACAGATCTTCACCAAAACTTGTTGCAGACTGTGGTTTGCATCGAAAGCCTGGAGATGGAGTTGCAGAGGACTAGGGATGAGCTCAGCCATGTCAAGGAGAAATATAAAAGGTTTGTGATCGTAAACAGAACTAAATTCCACATGCATGATGAATTAACATTACAGATATGCCTATGACTAGTGTGCACAAATATATACTGTAGATTACTTGGGGCAGGAAAGCATGCCATTATGATGTGATGTGAACACCATACACATATTGACTCCAGAGCCAACTGTAATCAATAGTCAACATATGGTTTAACACAACAGTTTCAATAGATAAACTGATCCATGGAACATACAGCATAAAGGCCACACATTCTTCCCTGTGCATTTCTGTGGGTGATTTGGTTCTGCATTGGCATGTTTCACCTGGCCAACAGAGACAGGCGGACCTGTCTTTTACAGGCATCTGTCCTTTCCCTTCACACTCACCAGTGTGACTCTTGTTGTGACCTGAGCCCTATCAAGCCAGTATTTGTCACTGCACACAACCGGTGCAGCCCACCAGGCACATACCACACATTCTTCAACAGACCAGAGCAACCAGTCACCACAATGGTCCCCAGTTTGGTGTCAACTGTTAATAATTCAGTGGGAGAGTTTGTGGCTGCCATTTGGCCTGACAAACAACTGTCTTTCATACTAGTGCTTTGACATCATACTAATACTAGGTCTTGTAGCGTTGAAGGTCTTATGGTGGTCTTTTCTTATTTTTTCTCTTTTGTATCTTATAGCCTTCTAGAGACCCACTCTGGGACCAAGGAGGCCAATAACCTGCTGGGAGAACACTTGCATATAGCGGTGAGAAAGCTTGCATGGAGATGAGATTGCCACATGCAAAATGATAAAAGAGGGATCTTGTCTCACTACATTAACAAAACATTAGGTATTGTCATGTAAATGTCACCCTATTGTATGTGTGTGTGTGTGTGTGTGTGTGTGTGTGTGTGGACAGTCAGAGAGCCTGAGCAGTGAGAGGAAGTACCTACTAAACCGTGTGTCTCAGCTGAGCTCAGAGTTGGAGGATGCCCACAGGACCATGGCAGCCCTGGAGAACATCAATGTGAGCACACTGCCATCTGCTGGACATCAAGCACACTTCCACATACAATAAATGTCAACAGATAGCACTTAACTAAATACATCATTATGATGGATCAGTCTTCTTTAATCCTTGGTTAGATGGGTCATTTCAATATTTGAAATTTAATATTATGAAACCACACCACCCCGTGTCCCTATTTTCACAAAAGGATATGTTTCAAACACAGACATGTTTGCAACTGAACTTGTGTTTAAGCCTGCTCCTCCTAGTATCTCAATTTGATCTCAAAGTAGTAGCCACCATGAGACCATTGTTTTGTATACCCAGAACTCTATACCCATGTGTGTGAAAGCATGAATGGATTATTGAACAGGCCTGCTGGTCACAGGCCTAGAGGACCTATGTATGACAGGCCCCCAAAGATAGAGATTTATTTATATTTGCCTATATTTTGTATTCCTAAATGAAACCGCTGCACAGTGCTTTCTTAAGCTAAGCCTACATTAATATTAGTAAATCATATAATCTGCACCACGTGTTTCCTTACTCTATCTACTAATTCTGCAGTAAAATATCCCTGACTGTGACTGATACGTTATATATGACTTTATCAGATTGTTAATACTTGTGCATCAATGTGTGAGCATCATTTTACTGTCTTAGCTGGTTGAGGTGGAGCTAGTTTAAAGTATTTTATATAGAGTTTGCTTTAGTCCAGTGGTTCCTAACCAAAGGGCCCTTCCTGAGGGTCACAAGATAAATCTGAGGGCTCCTGAGATCATTCATGGGAGTGGAAAAACAAAAAACATTTCTACTAATCCCTAGTCCTCTAATCAAATTGATATTTTCTCAACTTTTTGTGTCAAATATTTGATCTTTTGAACAGGTACTAAAAATGAAACCATGTGAGAATAGAGATACAGGATATCTCTTTAGTAGAAGTGGTAACAACTCATAGACCTCTTAAAGCTGTAACATGTAGTGGAGTATCTCAAAATTAAGAACAATACTAAATCTACTTTCCACCACTGGAAGTTTTCAAACAATAGCAGCATATTAGATAACCAAATATGGAGAGATGCAATGCAAGGGTAGTTACGAGGGGAGTTTCATTTGTCTGTGCCCAGGGGCCAGTCTCATAATCTGTTCTTGTGTGCAAGAGTGAATGAATTTCCATCCATGTGATGTGACCTGTTCCAAGTGTTGTATCTGAGGTTGCACTCCACTCCTGAAATGACACCGTAGGTCAAACAAGTATTTCAAAACAATTGAGGCAATCAAAACTGATCGTGCGCTGGAGGAGATCCATTACAGAAAACTCTCAGACATTTATGAAGTGATGTTTTTCCTTCTTTTGCATGGCTTGAATTCAGAGTAAATGTTGGTATTTGGTGTCTCAACCTCAGGTACCGTGCTTAATAAAGGAGTTACTGGAGAAGCACTTTGATTCAGCTGAGGCCATACAGAAGTTTCTGACGACCTCTGCTCCAATCAGATATCCTGACACCTCTCCACAAGCACACGGCCAATCCCACGCTCCTCAAGTGGAAGAAGCAGCACCTGATTGGTTGATGAAATCAGAGGCAGGTCCGCAGAGGGTCACAGCTTTCATACCATTTAAACAGGGAGTGCAAACAGCAGGAACTGAAAATAGTCTCTTAGGCCAGCATGAGTCTAGCCACAGCCCACCTTTCTCTGTAGCTGACATCAGTACTGCTATCTATAAGAAAATGGCTGCCAGTTATGGTGCCAGGCCACAGTCTCTCTATCCCCAAAGCCAACCACAGCCTCAACTGGGCACTAACCACGCTGACACCCCTCCAAATTTCCAGCAGGCCAATATGGGTAGTGACAGCTGGGGTGGGAAGGGAGGGGTGAAGGTAACGCTTTTGGAGCAGGACGTTGTGGATGTGACCTCCATGTCAGCCCAGCAGATCCTGGATGAGTTCATGCAGCAGCTGCAGACCCGTAACGAGGCGGGTGCAGGGAAGGAGCAGCAGGGTGGGCAGGAGTGGGTGGGAGGAGCAGAACAAACAGGCAAAGTGGCAGACTGAAAATGTAATGGAACAACATGGCAGGATGAATGTCTATTCTTATCTCACTGCATTGAAATATATACAGTATTTATTCATATTTGTCATTGCTGTCAAATGCAAACATAGCAAAGTAGCAGTTTTGCTGAAGCTGAGACAGTTTTGTTGTGTAAATATAATGTACTTTAAGGTGCTCAGAGAATTTTATAGACCAGCATCCAGAAAGGAAAAGGAAGGAAATTCTTTGCGTGATGAAACTAGAATTTTCCAACATTTGTACGAGTACAAGAGTTTCACAAACAAAAAAAGAACCATATTAGAAAAGCAACTCACATGCAAAGAAAAAATCTGCATGAAGAAAATTGCAACAGACCAATTAAATGCCAAAATATAAAAAGAAATATAGAAAAGTAACATGCAGTAATGTAGAAGATAAACTATAGCTAGCTATTTCTAAATATGCTTTCTAAATATATCTCCATTTAAGTGGTCATTTTAACAATGTTATTTACTATTTTTGTTCCTTTCCCCTGTCCCCCAGACAGCATGTTGATCAAATGAAATGTCATCTGAATACAGAGTCTTCATTTTCACTATTGACTGAGAATGAAAATTGCCTCTGTGCTTAGAATGGTGCCGGTGTGAAGAGGTGAAATGACAAAATACTCATCCAGTGTTATCTGTCAATTGACATCATGTTGATGTGAAGAATCACCTTTTTTTTACAAAAAAAAAAATGCCATTTTAAATAAATACATGATTTGTTTTGAATTGAAGCAGTTCTTCATTTCGGCCCTTCAGACATAACAGCACAATGAAAGAGAAGATAGGAGACGTCAAGGTCTTCTGTAATTGGTGTACTTAATAACAACAGGTCTGAGGTTAGCATACAGTATTATTCAGCAACAGTAGCCTCTTCTCAAGGTAGCTAAAAACAATTGTATGTGAGATGAATCAGTTGATATAATTCAATAAATTGCTGTTGAATGACGAAGACTGATATAACTACCTGAAGAATGATGCTAACATCCTTTTCAAATCCAGCACAAGGCTGAGAGTCCCACTAGAAGTTACATGTCTGCTTTCACACTCTTATCAGTGAGTTCATATTAGTCATCTTTAAACAACAACCTGTTGTACCATGAATGGAAATTCCTTTTTGTATTTTACTTTTATTAATCATCACAAAACTAGGCAGAAATAGCTCTTTAAGTATTAACACAGACATAATCTCATTTGTGTTTGTTCTGTATATTTGTGAAGAACACGTCTTGAAATGGGGGAAGCACATTGGCTGCTGATATTCAGAACCAATCAAGGAAAACTGCTAAACTGATATGGAGTTAAGAACATTTACTGATTTATGTGAAATTTAATTTTAAATTAGTAGAAAATGTAAACTGTATTACTTTGTGTAAATATTTCACTCTGTGTATGTGTATATATGAAATATAAAATGTGGTGGCCCCTTCCTTTCTAAAAAATAATGTAGTAAGATGTAGTAAGTTCAACAAAAGTATGCAATTAAGAGACATGAAGTTGTAATTATGCAAAGGTATTGTTTCAGTGCAGATTGGATAGAGTGCAGCAGCAACATATTAATGTTATTTTAATCTGTATAGCCTCCATCTCTCATTTATGTTCATTTTACCTTCTGAATTATGCAACTATGAATGCTGCTAGTCTACATCAATTCAACATGTAACTGTGTTATTACAGCTGTTCTACCAATAAAAATAATCATCTTAAATTAATGCAACATCTCAGATTACAGACGTCTGTTCATTATTCATGCTTCTCTTTCTTCAACAATCATAAGGAATAATCTCTCTAAATGTAACAAACAACAAATGGGCATCTTTGATATTCTTACCCTTGATCTTAGCTGCAGTAAAAAATATATTTATACTTAATTTGCTGCAAGAAAGAAATGTTGGGATCTCCAAAATCCCCAAGACGTATTTGCTGAGGGTCTTGAATATCCATTTTGTTAAAACCAACATTTCCATCTCTCCCACTAAAGTAGTGGTTTTCTGTCATGCCTCCCTTCAGAAGACAAAAAAAGTTCTTTCCCTGCCCCACCCCAGCAAAAGTGAATTTCATTTTTTGTCAATGGTTAACAATGTAGGCGATTGAAATAAACAACATTAAGGTTAAGAAAATAACCTTGCCAGCATCAGAGCACTTATGTTTCTTTATGTCACCATATAAATGCAACTTAAGATCTGCTCAACATCCACGGCCGCCCCAAAGTGGCCCTCCGACCCCCAAGGGGGGCCCACCGCTGTTTGAGAAACACTGCACTAGAGGGCTAAACAACCTTACCAAATGTCTCAATCAATCTCACTATTTAAAGACATCACTGGAATGTGATTAATGGAGGTGCGGTAAAAGAACATTATAGCTGATTTATGCATACGAGGTGAGACTTTGATTTATTTCTTTTTTTGTTTGGTGTGTCATAAGAGGTGGCAGCACAAAACTGACTTCAACCTAACTATAGCTCTGACTCAAGTTGTCATAAATACTTATAATAACAGTTTAATCCTGTTGATCCAGCCCCACCAAGCCTCCCTGTTGCACTGTATTCATAATCCCATACAAGCATAACTCTCCTCTCCAGTGTGTTACTTTACCTCTACATGACCTAGCCTCTGCCTAACCCTCCTCTGCACAATCAACACTTCATTTATGTCACGTCATTAATCAGTGGATTTGTGGTGTAAAAATCAATACAGGTTTGTGTATCAGAACTTTATTTTTCTTCTCCCAGTTATTATCTCAGGATCCCTCTCCATCCTTTATATTGTGACCCTTTGGTGGTGCCTGACCCACAGGTTGGGAACCACCAGAATAAACTACCTCACTGTATATAACGTAGCTAAAATAATTCTTCCCCTAAACCAGCTAAGTAAAAATGCTGCTTACAAATTGATGCATCAATACTTACAATTTAATAATGTCATACACATATAAGATACAGTTTTTCTCAGTCGCTTTGGGGCATGTCTCGAATCATCCTCAACATTTGCAAAACAGTAAGTGCATTTCTCGAAAACAAGTAGTACAAACGGCACATCACAGTGGATTACCCGCAAAAGCCCTTAACTTGCTCAAAATCCTTAGTCTATCTCTCAAAAGTAAATATTTAGGTCAGTGAACTTATCAGTGCCATCAGAATCACAAGTCCTTGTGTCATTGTTTACGAACAAGATAGTCAAAATCTTTAGCCATGTTGTCAATATAACAGTGTATTCTGTATTTTCTGATGTACACTTTGTACAAGTTTTTGATGACAATGATTTAAAATGCACAAGGCTGGAATCACAGAAAGACAAGACTGATATACAGCACTGCATAGCACAATGGTAAAAATTACTACATTAGAAATGTAAGCATGGGTTACACCCCTTAGGCTGACGTTCCTGTCTGTTGGGTCATGGATTCTCTTCATTCTATCTATCTATCTATCTATCTATACACACACACACACACACACACACACACACACAGACACACACACACACACACTCATTGACTGACTATTTGCACTATTCAATGCTCACTATGTATTGCTTCTGTTTACTGTGTGTGCTATTGTAGTATGTTGTGATATGTTGTCTATTCTTACTTTGTTTATGATCTGTACGAAACAACATTTCGTTCAGCTGTATACTTGTATTTGAAGAATGACAATACAGTTTGACTTTATTTAACTTTGATTTTTGATAATGTGTTCAACTGTTTTGCATGTAGTGACTTACACAATGAACTTGTGCCTAGATGTTTTGGGGGGTAAGATTATTCAACAGAGAACTGGTATAATACATTGACATCAGCATGACATAAGCAACTGATAATGCAGGAAACAGCAGACAATTGTACATAATCATTTGCATCAGTGTGTCAAAGCATTTGATGTGATGTGCGCAAGTGAATAGATGATGTGGAGGTTGAACAATTAGTTTTGTGAAATTTCAATTCTAATCTTAGAAATGCAAAAAACTGTAATATATCAGTTACAGGATTTTCTGCAGAATGAGTACTTTTACTTTTGATACTGTAAGTTAATTTAGGATTCTGATGTAGGACTCATACTTGTACTGTTAGCTTCTGCTCTGGTCTATTGCACTTCCTACTGTCTATTGCACCTTGGCAATTTGCACTATTTACTGCATTATTATTACTGTTTACTGTGATTGTTACTGTTTACTGTGTATTTTATTGTGTGTATTGCGTTAATGGTTGATGGCTGTACTGCTCTGTCTATTGTAGTATATTATGATTTGTTGTTGTTTATTCTTGGTCTGTACGAAGCAACATTTTGTTAAGCTGTATGTGGAAGAATGGCAATAGCATGTAGACAGAAGTTGACTTGACTTGTATTTTCACACTGTGTACTGACACTGAACATTTGCCAGCAAATGAAGTCAACCCTGGGACTTTAGCGCTGTTTGAATGTAAATAAATTAGATTTGCTCACTCATTGTCCCACACTCCCACATCTCATGATATTGCAACAATTTAGCCTCAGCTAACTGTTTCTATGATATCTACTCTGTCTCTGAGGCCTGTGCAGATGAGTTTCAGGTAAATCCACCTGTCATAATAGTCCAGCAGTCCCTCCCATACTACGTGTCTATTAGAACAAGTTTGCTGATCAGACACTGGCCTGCTTTCCCATTGGCCCCTGGATTTTAATAGGATCCCAGGGACTCGGTTGGGGGGATTACGGCTCCAAACTCTCGACTTTGGCCAGTCTCTGTGTCCTCCAACCATGGGTACAGCGGTTTAGGGGGGCGCCGCACATGCACAGACCCAGAGGGGCGCCATCAAAAGACAACATCACGTCAAGACGAAGAAATCATTGGTTTCAGCTTGAAGGGGGGGCTTCGGCTGTGTGACCAATCAACTTTGGGGGAATAACTGTCATCTCTGGAAAAAGGAATATCTCTTTTGTTTCATATCTCATAATTTGACAACTTACTGACACATTCCCATGGTTTTGCTGCTCTGACTTGGATCATAAAACATCTTTTTGGGACAATTTCAGCATCCAAGTGAAAGCTTTTGGATTATCCTCTGAGGTTGACTGTGTCCCATCTAAGGGATCTATCTGCTTATCCCCTCCACCTGGAACAACTTAGATGAGCTCAACCTGCTAATAACTCACCAAACAACAAGTGCAAGGCCTGCATTGACCACTGTATTTCTGCAACATTGAAAGCACCTGCTTGTGACCTCTGTCGGGTTTGTCTCTTTACATGAAGCTGGCCTCCTCTGGATTGGCACTTTTAAAAAATATTTTTGATCAGATTTTACTGAACACCATCCTCTTATTCCTTCTACTTTCCTCTTCTGTCTTTGTGTTGATTAGTGCATAGTAGTGAGCCATGGTGCTGTTGAAGATGAAGTTCACCCAGCAGCGGCGGGTGCGTCTGGCCCAGGGCCTGTGGCTGCTGTCCTGGCTGGCAGTGTTTTGCGGGACCTTCATCTTTTGTCTGGGGGTTTACCTCAAGACAGAGCTGCTCCGTAGGGCCGAGGTAGAGAAAAGGAAATATACTCACAAACACACACAGAGGAATGCAGTGCCAATTGAAAGACTAGAGAGCCACGTCTAAAAGCACTGGCATTAATTATACAAACATGACTTTATGTGCTTAGACTTATGCCTTTGCTCCTGGTGGTTTACTGAGTCTGCTGTGCTGCCGCTTATCAGTGACTTTTATTCAAACTCAGCTCTAGAGTTAAATCCACAAACACAAACATGCAGCACACAAAATACTAGTGTAAACACACACAGAGTGACACTCAGGCACATTCGTGCATGGTAAGTCATGAGGACATAGTGTGTTAAATGATTTTGTATATATGAAAAAAATCCCCCCAAAGTCATTGGGGTTCAGTGTGTATTGAATTTGGATAATGTGACTAGCAGGTGAAGGTCATGACCTCTACAAGGATGCGTTTGTTCAAGGCAACCAGGCATTGGGCTAGATTGATCCCTGATTAATTTGGATAGGTTGGATGCATTGATATCCAGCGGGCCACACAGGAAAGCTGCAGGCCATGAACACAGATAGTTATTGATGTCCAGCGAGAGAACCAGATTCCAACTCTGTTGTTGAGTTAGTGTAGAGATGGCTTAGATGAGTGAAACTGCATTGTGACCAACAGAATAGTGTCAGGATGTGTCAACGATTCACAACAGCTTAATCGTCTTTTATACTATCTAAATACAATTCATTCATTTAGACAGTTTGTTTTGCACTCTTGCACTTTTATGTGCAAAAAGATCATTGACAAAACTGATTATTCACCATTGAGCTGAAACGATTTCATCTCAACGAGCACCCAGAGGCTGAGATGATTTGTCCTCACTGCCACAGTTGGCTGGACAGATATTACAGGATCATTATGTTAGAAGGTGACTGTATTGGGCTGAATTTTTTAATGGCAATTTTAAAACAACACATTGAAGCAAAGGTGCTTTTACGGGTGACAGCCTTTTGAAAACTCAGCCAATAATAAACTCAGTCCATAATTGACTTTTGCTGCATCCAGGGCAATGAATTAAATGTGTCATCATATTGCTGTAGTAGCCTTTGCATCCAGTATATCAGCAGCTAATTGAATCACTTGGCTGCCAAGGTCATTTTTGGAATAGATAAGGCTAATTGAATGCAGGAGTATTACCTGCTAAAGTGGGTAGAGGAAATGGCAAAGTGACCTGTGGTTGGCTGCTGCTCTTGTGGCTGCTATTATCTTTGACTGTGCTCTTCCTTTCTTGAGGTGATGGACAACACAGAGATCCACGTGGTTCCCAACATCCTGATGGTGGTGGGCCTGGCCTCCATCGGCACCAACTGGGTTGCAAGTCGTGTGTGTCAGGACTCCTTGGACGCAAGCCGCTTCCCCCGTTGGAAAGTTCTCCTGCTGGCTTGGTTTGCTGTAGCTGCACTACTCTGTTGTCTGCTCATCGCCGTGGTGGTGCTCAGCTATGCCCTGCAAGGACGATTGGAGGAGTCACTGAAGGTGGGGTCACTAGGCCGGGTAATGATTAGAGGGTGACTGGGCAAGTGGTAGAGTAGGTGTCAGTGGGTGGCCTTCTGGTAAAGAGATACATCCCATAACAAGATAGTATTTTCTGATCCTAAAGCAAAACACAAAACGAAACTCTCAACCCACTAACTTGCTGTGGCTGAAAGAAAGAGCTGACTGTCTAAAACGAATGATGAACATGGGGGAGTTTAGGGGATTTGGGCAAGAAAGAAAATGACTATCCCATATTCCTGTAAACTGAGCAATGGGTGCAGATAAGAATAAGAAGAAAAAGAAACGGAAAAGAAAATTAAACCAAAACAGTGCAAAACTATGTGTGCATTTATTAGTATTTAAGAAAACAGAAAAATGTTCACCATTTGTTGTCATTTCAAATGTATTTCTGAAGACATTTAACCTACAGTGTAGTGAAGAATGGGAGCTCTTGAAAACAACATTTTTGCCCTAAAGTGGAGTAAAACCATTTCCAAAAACATCAGAATCACCCCCCTCCCATCCCCTTTCTATTTTACTTTCTCTCTCTGCTGTCAGGTCGGCCTGAGGAATGGTATTCGGTTCTACAAGGACACAGACGTGCCAGGCCGCTGTTTTCAGAAAGAGACCATCGATCGTCTGCAGATGGAGTTTCGCTGTTGTGGGAACACCAACTTCAGGGATTGGTTTGAAGTTCAGTGGGTCAGCAACAGATACCTGGACTTCACCTCCAAGGAAGTCAAGGAGTGAGTGAATCACAATAAGGGGATGAGCAAATTGTGAGATGATGAACTAGAAAGAGAAGAAACTGGACTGATGAAGGGTACACAAGAAAGAGAAGAGATAGAGGTCTAGATTAATGACTGATAAATAAACTTCACATCCAAAAAGGTCAGACAATATGTTATAGAGGAAGGATGGAGGGATGCTGGGAAAAAAAGAATGATGTAAATGTAGAAGAAGAGTGCTTTAAAAATGGATCTGGCCTTTTCTTTTGGAGAGAATGACAATTAGATGAAAAGGTTGGTCATGAAGCAAGCAGAGGAAGGTTGGTCAAAGATGAAATAAGTGAAAAGGAATGAGTAAACAGAAAGGATGTGACATGATGACACTTGTGTAGAGGCACTGCTCATTTCTCACTAATATTAAGTGTGTATGGAGCTAGAAGTCAGTCAGGCCTTTAACCTGTCTGAACATTTCTGTGCTTTACCACCCATATAATGGATGTACCTTCTTCTTTCCTTCCTTTCTTTGTCTCCTCTCTACTCTCTCCCATTCTGTCTTCTTCTAATCTGTTTCCATCATCTGTTTTCTCTCCATCCCTCCCTCCTCTTTCTCTAGTCGTATCCGGAGTAACGTGGACGGTCGTTACCTGTTGGATGCCGTTCCGTACAGCTGCTGTAACCCCGCCTCCCCTCGTCCCTGCCTGCAGTACCACCTAACAGATAACAGCGCACACCACAACTATGACTTCCAAACAGAGGACCTGAACCTGTATAGTCGCGGCTGCAGGCAGGCTCTGGTCGACTACTACATGGGCTTGATGAATTCAACTGGTCCTGGTGTGCTGTCAGTCATCTTAATTCAGGTGGGATACATGATGGCATAAACAACACTTTAGCTATTGTGTAACTGTGGTAAAATATAGGAAACAGCACAGTATACAGAATTTTCCCGGGGCACAGAGTGTTCATTGGTTTGATGTTTGATGACCCCCAGAATTTTAAATAATGGTTGTCTACTGACGCACAGAGTACCATGACAACCGACAGAAAGAAAACCTCCCTGACACACACTGAGCTCTATCGTTCAGTTTTTTTGCCAAATGTGTTGATGGCACATTCTCTTCAAATAACAAGCAAGACCTCAGGCTGGAACAGGGCGCTCACATACATATTTAACAGTGCATCATTACACACCACCTACAGCTCATCAAACAATCTATACCTTTAAATGCAACAACTCAGTATGGTGGTTTTTCTAGTCCACCATGAGAGGGATAGATGGCTGCCATGTGAAGAGTAAAAAGGCCTCAAGCTGAGCTGGACAGCGTCTGATTTTCAAGCAAAAGCCAAAACCTGCTTTGAATCATGCAGCCCCAGATCAAATGAAAGAGGGAAGAGGAAGCATTGATCAAACTAAAAATATGTTGTACAGCACTGACTGTGTCAGAGCTTTTTTTATTTTTTGCTTTATTAGGACTGCAGCAGTGCTTACACTTCAGTGTTTGGATGTCAAAGTATGGAGACGTGAAAACATTTTGTTTAAGGGACTGCATGAACATTATTGGTGTGGGGAGGGCAGGTTTGACCTCATGTTATAGTTGATGCAGACTTTTGTGAATGTGAAGTTTTCCCTGACCTTAACCTTTACATTTAACCTTAATATGTAAAGGTTAAGCTTTTGTTTGACTCTCTATCTCATCTTCGTGTATGCAATCCTGCAGTAAAACATAATTATTGATATCATAATGTTGATTCTTCCATGGCCAAAGTGAATATATTTAATGAATTGTGAGCCAATGGATGTTTGTCTTTTGAGTGGCTGACTAATAACTACAGACTAAGAGCAATGTGTGCAAATATGTGCATCCTTCAAGCTTAGTTATCAGGTTAATGACAGTTGGATTTGATTACTTTTTGAATAAATTTATGGCCAGACTTATTCAGACTTCCCTTTTATAATATCAGTGTTAATAAATCTGTGATTTGCCATCAAGGACTGATGTAACAGTTGATGCTTCTCTTCAGACATCAGTTTTTGTAAGCATAAAACCATTTGACTGTATCATTTGGTAACAAACACTGCATGCTGACAGTGATTTAAGATGCAGTTTTTACCACATCTTCATTGTTTTTTTTCTGTCCAGATGTCAGTGCTCCTGAGCATGCGATACCTGCAGACGGCCGTGGAAGGAGCCATGGTTCTGGAGGACCCACTGGGAGACAGTGAGGGTTTTCTCCTGGAGAAGGGTGTGAAGGAAACCTTTGAGGATGTCAAAGCCAACATCCTCACCATGATAAAGTTCGCGCAGGTTGACCCCACCACCGAAGACCCTGTCCCTGAGGGTGCAGACGCCGAGAAGGCTGCTTCCCCTGCTCCTGACAGCTAGAGGGAAAATGAGGGGGGTTCTTGGTTGTGTGAGTTGGCTGGTGGCGGGTAGAACACCTGATTTTGACACATTAGGCTTGATTTACGCTCCACCAATGCACATGGCCAAAACAAGGCAACACATAATGAATCTTATCAGGCCCTGCACAGACATCACAAACATCTCCTTGGTGCAGGAACTCGTGAATGTGTAACCAACAGAGAACCTGTTCAGGAGATGTGTAGTACTTTTTGTTGTAACTAGAAGAGAGTACATTCTGTGTAAATGGATGTAGGGTTCACACACAGACAAATATTTAACACATTTTGATGTTTGGCTCAAATTTGGCACAATCACGTAATGCTAAAGTTCATTCAATGTGCATTTGTATTATTCATCTCATAGCTGTAGAATTTGTACTAAACTGCACTGAAATGCTTAGGAACCTGTTAAAATGGCACATTAATTATATATTAAAGGTAGAAGGTTTTAACTGCTTTGTAGTGTCGGCTTCCTTTTGTACAGGTAACATAATAGAGGAGCGAATTCCCTGAGTAGGGGTTATCTGAGTTGAGCAAGAGGAGTTGGATTATGTGTGTCTGTTTGTGTGTAGATGTGCATGCAAGTGTGGTGCCCTATATGAAGCTGTCATCTTGTCTATTCTGGCAGCTCTGAAACAATCTGATAATCCTGGTGTAGTTAATCCCAGAACTGTCAGTGTCAGCACACACTGACAGCACACAGGAACGCACTACAGCACACTGATACTACGTGTTGGAAGTTATTTCATAAAGCAAAGCAGTTTTTAACTGCTTTTTATTTGCAAAGAACAACATGGTTATCTGTGTGCTCATTCTTCTTAAATAAAAATCTGTCACAAAATAAGGTCAATGAATGTTTTATTTTATTCATAAGAACATGCTTTCAGTGGTTGCAGAAAGACATGTTCTTTAATTATAAAACACAGAGAATGATAGAGTGATGTAAGTTTGGTTTCAGGTTGAGACAAGTCCTTTAAAAAATTACCTATAATAATTCAATAGTTACTATAGTTACCATAGTTAGTTTTCTTAAATAATTACAATAAAACAAAGTGAATATGCAAATGAAAAACATAAATAAATGAATGCACATCAAAAAACAAACAAAACTTTTTAATTCATTGTTAGTTCTTACAAATGTAATATTCCCACTAATTACTGGATTGGATTACTGGTAAGAACTGTACACATACCACTAATAACAATAATAGGCTACATAATATAATAATCTACATCTAATATCTAATAAAATAGAAATAGGTTTATATGACAGCTATAAACCCACATCTCAACTGGAATGAGTCTCTACAAAATGACTGACATTGCAGGGAAGATACAGAGATGATATCTTAGCGATCACTGTGGGCCTACAGGAAGTGCAGCACCAAAATAAAAGTAGTGCTGCTTGGTTACACTTCGAGTGGTTTCGTTGTGGAAATAATGATGTAGTATCTTCATGCGTAATTTATAAATAGACAAATAGGAACTTCAACTTTAAACCACCAGAGCTCGCTATTGCACAGTGCTTGGTTTGGTTTGACTATGTTTGTGCTTTACTGAGGACTTGGAGATAGATGCAACACTACAGCACTAAAAGTTTTATGGTAATATCTTTGTCAAAACCGTCGGGATTTTACGGGACGCTTTGTGGGTTTCTTATGGACATAACCTACTCTGTAAAAAATGGAGGCCAAGGCCTAACTCACATGTAACAATGTGTTTATTTTTTTAAATAGGCTAAAGGCAAACATTTCCATAGTATAAGCATTTGTACATATATAGATGACATGTCGAGTATAAAACATGTAGCCTATACTTTATCTCTGCACACAAAACCCAATGCACGTTTTTGTCATCTTTTTTGTGGATTCATAATCACATAGTATTTGTAAAGGTTTCTGTGTGGGTTAGCCCACATGTGGCCGTTTGTGTTGAGTGCGTGTGACGACGTCGGCTCAACCCCCCCCCAAAAAAACGCAACATGTGCGTTTTGAAAATTCCGGTGTGGTTTTGCAATGAAACTAACTGTCACAGTCAGAGAGAGGAAGAGACACCGGGGTGGAGGGAGGGGAAGGGCCGCAGAAATGTCAAACTACTTCACTTGAAGCAAGATGGAGTCTCTCTCTTTGATTCATTACATACATAGCGTTGATAATATTTTGTAATTACCTGTCTTCTGTAGTGTTTCACCGCTTTGGTAACACAACAATGGACTGTAACATTATGGAGATAATAGAGGAATTCATGGAAAGTGCGTTGGCGCAATGGGTACGTCATTTATCATTTATCACTTCCAGTTAGAGAAAAGGTCATCATTTCTAGAGGCAAAGAGAAGAGAATAAGACAAGCGGCTTGTGTAGAAACTGTAGAAATCCACCGTAGGCAGATCAGTTCTGTAGTAAAACCGACATTATTTCCTGTCACAAATACTTATGACTTTAAGAGCAGCTATGCTTTCCAGCTCTATTCACTCAAATAAATGTAAAAGTAGGAGTTGAATAAACAGTAAAGAATTGCCTTGATATTGCTTTCTTGCTATTGTGTACAGCAAAACAAACCCTATACTTCTCCTTTTGTCAGCTTCCTATGCCTCTTAATGACCAGCCCTTTTGTCCTAGCCTTGAAACTTCCGTGGCCTTGGGCTGTTTCTGTTTTGAAAATAATACAAATGTATCTATTGTGCATTCAAGAGAATATGGTCTGCCCCTAAAATCTGTTGAGGATTTGTTTTATTTGTAACAGATTGAATTTCCAGCTGGGTTTTCCACATGGGAAACCAATCAGCCCAAGGGGATTTTCCCCCCTTCTGGTCAATGAACTGTATTTAAGATATGATGGTGACAGTCAGCTGAAGCTTGTAGGAATATTCTCTTTATTGTTGTCAGCCTGCTTCATATATGTTGAAGGACATCCACTCTAACATTTCTGCCACCCTGTTAATCCTGTCGCATGGGGTCTCGAGCTGCTCTGCCTCACCTTATCAGCTGAACCAACTCAAGCTTGTTACTCTGTTTACAGACAGTGCAGTTTTTAGACGGTGCAGGTGGGAATAAACCTCATTATATTGCAGTTTGCATTGGCACAGCTCTTCTTAGCAGAGAGAGACCTTGGCTGCCGTCCTGCTTGGCTGCCTGTCACTGTGAAGTGCTTCCCAGTGTGGGAGCACAGATCCCACCTGTCCAGACAGGTGCACCGACTCAAGTGGCTTCCTGCGTGAAAATGTTTGCACCTCTCTTCCTCTCCCTCCTTGTTCTTCTCTTTGTACCTACTCTCTGCTCCTGTCTCTATCTTCCTTGTCACCTCCTGGTACACACTCATGCTTTTCTACCTTACACGCAACATAATCCTTCCATGTCTCTCACAGGTTCAGCTGTTTGAGAAGATGGTGGAGACGGAAGATGGTGTCTCGCTCTACAGCCAGTACATGGAAGTAAACTCAATTCACCAGAGTGCCCGGGATCGCTACATGAGGCTGACCAATGGGACTTTCCTCAATGAGGTCATGAGGGTCATGTAAGATTGATTTAGATTTTCTTGCTTCATTGACTTACAGCCATGCACTAGCAATACCACCACCAAGGAAAACAGATAAAAACGTGAGGATATTTTCCCAGTCAATATGTAATGTAAGAGGCCAATTTAAACTTGAAATTGAAAAATACAAATAAAACAATCTTAAG
Source organism: Micropterus dolomieu (assembly GCF_021292245.1). Classification (NCBI taxonomy): domain Eukaryota; kingdom Metazoa; phylum Chordata; class Actinopteri; order Centrarchiformes; family Centrarchidae; genus Micropterus; species Micropterus dolomieu. The sequence continues at coordinate 19,216,674 of NC_060168.1, forward strand.
TGCTTATTTTCAGCCATTTGTGGAAAAACTTAATGTAGAAAACCAAAAAAATATAAACTTGTCTAACCTTGTAGTTAGTTGCAAAAATTGCCCTTGGTATTTATTAATAAGTTAAAGAATGTGGAAATGGGCCCACAACCCATTCTCCAATTGAACTGAAAGGCAATTTTAAGTAAAGAACCATTTAGAAGCATTAAAATAGGTAAGGATGACACGTCAGTCTGATTGTCAGTCCACCACTTTGGTTCAGTTTGAAATATCACATTAATTGTATAGGTTTTTTTTTTAGTTTTTTTTTTTTTTACAGACATTCATGATCCTCAGAGGATGAATCCTACTGACTTTGGTGATCTCTGGACTTTTCCTCTCGCAACACCAATACATTCAAATGTATGTTTTTTAATTAAATGTCTCAACAACTATTGCCATGAAATTTGGTACACACATTCATGTCCCCCTCAGGATGAACTGTCACTTTGACGATCCCCTGACATTTAATCTTGCGGCATGTAATCTTGCATCCAATTCTTTGTTTCATGACTGAATACCTGCAAAAATAATGACATTCCCTTTGTGTTTATTGCTAAGTAGCAAATGTTAGCACACTAACTTGCTAAACTAGGATGGACCATGGTGAACACCAATTCTCAACATCAGTATGTTATCATTGTTATTTTTAGCAACATTTAACTCAAAGCTTAGCTGAGCCTAATTACAGCCTCATAAAGCTGCTAGCATGGCTGTAGACGTTTAGTTTTGTTCTTTTACTTGCATAAAATTGTGTAACATTCATCACATTCCCTTTTGTATCCTCGCAATGTTCTGCAACCTGTGTGAAAAGATGGCAGTCATATTTGACCCATTTATATTTGCCACAATTTTCCAGTGAATCATGAAATGGGGTTCTGTATTTGTGCCACACTGTTAGTCATCTCTGCTGAATTCCTTATCTTCATGTTCAAATTCCATCAGTCTTTAGTCTCTAGTCTCTCAGTATGCAAGACAAGATCTTAGTCAGTATTTGCAGAACAGCTGATTAATTTGGCCTGACCTAAGCCACATTATTTCAACAAATTCTTGCTGCTTGCTTCTCAGGCTCATTAAAATTTTATTCACTCTGCTTAAATGCACCATTGCATAAGGATTTCTCATCTGGAGAGATGTGGTGTTGGGCTGTTTGATCAAAGCTGCGCTAAATTTACCGCTGTGTCTTGTCTGTGTTCATCCCAGAGACCCGAACCCCAAGGTGGAGCGGCTGTATGACAGCGAGAGAGATGATCACATGCTGAGAGTCCAGAACTTTTCTATTTTAAATCGACACCTCAGAGCCTTCTACCAGGTAGGGGAGGGTCACACTGGGGATGAGGGTGAAATCGAGGTGTAAGTTCATCAAGAGGGGAGTTTTAAACATTTCCATTCTCAAATGGATGAAAGCTATTGAATGTATAGTGACTGTTCAGTCCATGTATGCACTTGTACTGTTTGTTTATTATTACTGAGACAGAATTTGTAAGAGCTTGTCCATCACAATGGAAGAAACTAAAGTTTACATTTGAATCTAGATTTAACTGCATTTTTTACAACAGTTTTATAAATTAATCATTTGGGCCTACATTCTACATTTGAAATCACACCTAGTACATATGGCTAATCTTGTATAGATAGCTATTTACAAAGTAGCCAAATATTATGGAAAGAAAATCAAACTCCACATGCTGCATCTCATGGTCTTCTGCATGACAGCTCTGAAAAAGTTAATAAGTAGACCTTGAATGTAAATCTTTTTGTCAAACTCTGAATGATCTTTTCAGAAAGAATGATCTTTCACACCCAACTAGCCAAATGTCGACTCATTTGTAATTGTCAGTGTACCACAAAGAGATAAGTAATCTGGCTTTAAAGCTGTACTAGTCAGTGTTTTTATACTAACAGTGGATCAAATAGCTACATGTAATGTGAAAGGTGTCACTGGAAGTAATAAACCCATAGATTTTCTTACCCTTTGCAGTTCATATCAGCCTTATAGACCCTTTTTAGCGTCTTTTAGACCATTTTTTTGTGCATCCTGCAGTTTTACTATTTTGGTTCACTCTCAATGCTCTCATCAACTCAGCAGCACGCTACCTGCCCCACACCAAATCATCAGGTGGCCAGAAACACGGCTCCAAAATAAGTTTCTCCATACTTTTCTTGTGTTTAGCTTTTTCTGCTGCCTCCAAAACCGGCCAAAAACATCAAATAATGTTGCTTTAAGATCGAGGCATCTAGAAACTAATGAACATTTGACATGACATCTTGTTCGGTTTAATTGTGTATCCATATGTAATGGATTAAAAACTAGCCAAATATCAAGCAATTTGTAATTGTTAGTGTGCTTCAAAGAAATGAGATGCTGGCTTTAACTTTGTGTTAATTTATTTGTCATTTGTGTCCCTTGTTTCTCTCAGCCTGCATGAAAACATTGCCATCGAACGTAAAAAAATCAGGAAGCTTTATTACACATATTTTGCAAATATGCTTATTTGCTTTCTTGTCGAGAGTTAGATATTGATACCACTCTCCATTCTGTCTGTTCAACATGAAGCTACAGCCAGCAATCGGCTAGCTTAGCTTAGCATGAAGACTGGAAACAAGGGGAAACAGTTAGCTTGACAAAATCCACCTACCAGCACCATCAGGGCTCACTCATTAACACGTTATATATTGTTTGTTTTATCTGTACAAAAACTGAAGTGCAAAAGCAATTTCCTGCAGTCTCTGAAGTCAGAGTGCAAGATATAGCACCCGGCCACAACTTGTCATTTTTACACTTTAGTTTAGTATTAAAGAAAACGAGATGTAACGTGTTAATTAGTGAGCTTTAAATATGCTGGTAGGCAGAAATCCTTTTTTAAATTTTACCTTCGGACAGTGCAAGGCTCACTGGTTCCCCCGTTTTCTGTCTTTATGCCAGGCTGATTGGCTGCTAGCTTTAGCCTCGAGACATGAGAGTGGTATCAATCTTCTCACATGACTCTCGGTAAGAAAGCGAATACAGAATGCGAAATGTTCCTTTGAGTTGTTGTTATGGTAGCTTTACCTCTGTGTAAGAAGCACCTCAACAAAGCTTAATTGGATATTTTGATGCTTTGTAAAACTCTGGCATTAATATCTCAGTAACAAGGAAAGTCATTACACAGAGAGGTAATACTGAGGCAAACTGGTGACAGACTAGACAATCATATGGAAGTAGTCTGATTCTGGATTGAGCTCCATCTAATGTGTTTTACAAAAATGTCTTGAATAGCCCTGTTCACTTTCTCTAGCATTTCTAGCAAAAAACAAGTTCTCAAAACACTGGTGTAAAGGCTTTTTTTGTAGATGAACTGAAATGACTCCCAACTCATAATAAATAGAAACATCTTGTAAGAATGCTGAAATATCTGTCTGAAACATAACTCAGGGCCACACCAAATGGCGAGGGAGAGGGGCTGATGGAGGGGGCTGTAGAAGCAGTTGTCTAGCTGTAAGGTAGTAAAAACAGAGGACAAAATGAAGCTCAACTATCGGTCCAAACACACGAATAGTTCGCCTAAGGATATTGTAGAAAGTTTGAAGTGCATGCAGGGGATGACGGAGCATTTGAATGAAAGAGCAGATGAAACACAAAAAATGTCCATCCTCAGAAGACGTGTCCCTGCTTATTATCAGGCAATTGGGGTGAAAAAAAGTGGCGAGCTGAATTTTTTAGCAGCAGTGTGTGGTTAGAGGGTTGGGGAAGGAAAGTGAATAGAAATCTATCAAATAGCAGTATCAAGCATTTCGTAATGCGTATTGTAGGTGCCTGTGGCATTTGAGGAAATGATGCAATTCTTTCCCCGGAGGATGATTCAAAGGCGTCTGTTCCAGCAAAGAAAGCCTCCCAAAGCACTAGTCAGGTGGACTGAACGTGCACTGCTAAGCTTGGCACACAACATAAGAACACGAGTCTACAAGGTTTCACTTCCTAATTTTCAGTGAATCGCTAATGTCCCTTGAAAGCTCAGAGCAGCACAAAACACTGGCGTTAATTGGGAAGCTTGTATCAGTTTGTGTTACACTAAAATTTTAGCAGGTGCGCTCAGAATACAGGCTCCACTGCCGCTGTGGACGCTTAGTTCCACATTGGTCACGGTTTTACTTCTTGCTGTCCTTTACTGATGCTGTTTAGTTGTGAGTGTGTGTGTGTGTGTGTGCGTGTGTGTGTGTGTGTGAGAGAGAGATACAATGACACAGTGTGTGTGGTGTGTAAGCCACAGCAACGGTCTGCAGCCTGTAATGCTTAATTTGCTCTGCTGTGACCTCAGCTTCTCTAATACAGCGACAGAGCTATATGTGTAGATACAGCTGTAAGAAGAGCACTTTCATAGTAAATACATTTCATCTGTACTGCGGTGACATCTAAAAGCAGCGTGTACGTATAATTGAATTTTATGAATTTTTCTGTTCTGTCTTTTGTCTGCTGCTCTCTGTTCTAGTATATTTGGTCTGTTCTACTCTATTCTGATTGTTTTGTTTTATTTGTGCTATTCTATGTTGTTCTATAATATTTGTATCTATTCTATCCTGTTTGTTCTATTTTGTTCTTTTATGTCATTAAATATATTATGTTCTATTATCTTCTCTTCTATTTTACGTAATCCTGTTGTTCTACTCTGTTGTTCTACTCTCTTGTTCCTATGTTTGTTCTCTTCTCTTCTATTGTATTCTATTGTATCCTGTATGTTCTACTCTATTCTGTGATGTAATGTTTGATCTCTTCTCTTCTCTTTTCTTGATATAGCCTGTTAGTTCTATTCAATTCAATTCAATTCCATTCAAATTAGCTTTATTGGCATGAATGTGTAACAACAATATTGCCAAAGCATCATACAAACTACATAGGAACAATCAACCCCATACATTTCATTAAACAAGTTCTATTCTATTCTATTGTATCCTGTTGTCCTCTTCTATTCTCTTCTATTTTCTTATATTATCCTGTTTGTTTTATTCTGTTCTATTTTGTTATGTTGATACAATCCAGTTAAATTCCTTCAATTCTTTATTGCCATGCCACACACACGCACACGCACGCACGCACGCACGCACGCACGCACGCACACACACATATACAGTATGTACAGCTATCTATCTACCTATCTATCTATCTATCTATCTATCTATCTATCTATCTATCTATCTATTCTAATATACTGTACTTTACTTTTCTCTTCTCTTCTATCCTATCCTGTTCTTTCTATTCTATTTGGTTCTGTTCTGTTTGATTCTATTCTACTCTATTCTGTTGTATTGAACTGTATTGTACTTGTATCTATTCTATTTTATTCTTTATATATCTATAATCTACGAGCCTTGAATGCCTCTGAATGGAGAGACTTCATCCTTCTGTTAATGGGATCCTAAATGTTAATTACTCCTGCCTACTAAGTTAGTGACCCTCTGCATTTAAAGATGTCAGTACTCAGTAAACCGTGGTATTTTCAAGGCTACTGAACATCCAATAAATTATGTCTGAATTAACATAAAAATCTTCAGGTTAAATCCGGTTTATGTAAAAGATAAAGGAAAGGAGAGATGCATGAGCACAGGACCACAAGAGCATTGAAAATTAAAACTGTGGGTAGAATGAAAAACCAGCACCAATCTAAATGACACAAGAATTATTGATATAAAATATAGTGCTAATACATTTATTATATTAATTTTATAAAATATATAATTATTTTCACCGCTTCAGGGAGCACCTTGATTAAAAATGGTGTTTCAGATCCAGGACTAGTGTAAATAACAGTAGATTATTGAGCGCAAACTCACAGAGGGATCAAGACTAATTCCTTATGTTTTACTACAATGTCACTGGAAAAAGTTGTACTTCATTTGAGAGAAACTGGCCTTGAAATTATAGCATAACACAGATAATTGCACCATGTATTACTCATATTGTTCTCTCACTTAATCAGAGTATATAATATAATAGTAGCAAATGATGATTTGTAAAATATAGTGCAGGAGGGATATGATCATACACCACCCAGTATGTGTTGAATGTGTGGTGTCGGAGAGGGAATTGTTCATGAGAGGACGTGAGCATGCCAACAACAACAAGCTGCTTCTCTAGTATTTCTAGTCTGGCTAATCTCTCGCAGAAGTCTGTTTGGCATCATGAACCATGAGCTGCACAATGACCAACACAGAGCTGCAGTGGCTAATATCCTACATGCCCTGAAGGAGCACAAACTTCAGGTTGGCTGCACACATGCCTCTGATGCCAAACTCACACAGGATGGAGTTTCTGAAGGGAGCCCCTGCCTCTTGGTTCACTGTCTTTGTCACTGTAGACTGTAATTGTGACTGGCTTCTGTACTCTGGTGATTTTGCATCGATGGATGTGAACAGGCTTTCAGAGCAGTTGGGAAAGGAGCTAGCCAATGTCAGCGTGTGGCTGTTTGATAGAAAGAAATTTAATTAACAGGGAGATTGTTGGTCTTTTCTCAGTTTAAGACCAAGAAAGTAAAGTATTAAAGTATTAGGCTGATGACTTTACTAAAATTATTTTAGCCTGCTTCTCTGGTGTCGCACTAGATGGCATTGTAGGAGGTCCTCATGACAAATACTTATTTTTGCTGCCAGGTTTCTGGGCAGGGGAACGTCTGAGGCGTCTGCCATCCAGCTTTATTCTACGTCATTTAGAATCTGCCAGGAGATTTGTCCAAGATCTTGAAGCAGGAACTACAACTTGCTGAAACAAGCTGACCACAGTGCTACTCCTGAATCACCCCGTTTCATCTTTAACACATTATAAATGCACAGGACCATGCTGGAAACATCCAGACTCAAGAGCTTCTTTTTCCCGCCTTAGAGTATATTGGAACATTTTATTCACTATAGTCCACAGCTCATTCATATTCTACTTTTCATATTGCTTTGTGTTTTATCTTGAAAAGAAAATTACCTTTCTGCATTAAACACAAACCCTCAGGTGAGCTCATACAGTCACTATAACCAACAATATAAGGTATTCGCATTTTTATAAGTTATAAAAGTATAAAAATCTCTAACCTCATACACACAGTAAGCCATTATAGTCTGAATGACCCCAGATCAATATTAGATGTTTTATTTTTTCATAAGAAATTGACTGTGTTTACGGTAAGATACAACAGCTCATGCTGAGATATCAGACTGTGCATGACGATGCCCCTGGTCCACAGAAAAGTGAAATTTCAGCATAAACTCCAGTAAGACTGCTCTAACGCTGGCCAGGTGTAAGTGTGTTTGTCAGATTGTCAGATTGTTAGGAGCTCAGATAATTTAACTAACAACAACAAAAATGAAAAGGTATAGAGCTTTGGTTGGATTTTTGAAAGATATAATTGAGAGTTAAAATAAATCAGAGAATGATATAGATTGTCCAGTAGGTCTTTTTCACAGCAGACATTCTGACTTGTCATAGTAGGAAAAGACTAGGTGTGACTGTTAACATTAACAATGGCTCTGTTATACTTAAGTGCCCCAATAAGTCACGGCAGTGTAACCTCCTCCCAAGGAGGTTAGGTTCACAGGATAAGTTGGGAAACCGTCAGTTTCCCTCTAACTCTTCCCGTCCTGCGGAGCCTGAGGCAGCTGTCTCACACACCGTCTCATTCCCTCATTCATGCTGTTGCTATCAAAGCACATATCTGAACGCATTTACTCTTTAATCTATGTCCGTCTTTAGGTATAACACTGTGACAGTTGCACTGAAAACACTTACTGTGGGCTACATTACTGCAGTAATCACTGTTTAAACTAATCTGTAACCTAAAAAACTGATCAATGAACAGTAATCTTTCATATTGTAGTCACACTGATTGGAACATTCCTATCGTAGTTGTCCTACTGGAGATAATGTGACTATTTCTGAGTGAGGATGACTGTGGTGCAGCTGAAACACATAGGCCTAAATGTATTTTTAAGTGAGTTTTTCATTATTAGCTGCATATATTCTGAATGTGTTTTGACAGCATTGATAAAATACAGAATTAGCAAGATTTTATTAATGTAAAATGGATGTCTTTACAGTCAGTTTGAACCCATAGATACATTTTCCACTGCAAAATATATAAATTAATAGGCTAACCTACTGGGTGTGACTGTGACTTTACAATCACAGGTTCATGAGATAACTGGGTCTTATATTTGATCTATACCTATTTTCCTAATCAGGTAGCCGATTGCCACTGGCATTTAGTCCCATTGGGTTACAGCTTATTAATTATAGCTTTCCTATTTAAAATGAATATAATGGGCTGTAGGAGAATTCCAGCACTTTATCATTTATTAAGGAAATTCTAGTCTGGTAAATGATGAATGAGCAATGCTGTATAAAAAATACTAATGTTAACGTATTGATCCTTCCTCCACTCCTGCGTTTTAGAGCCAATCAGGGTCCGCGTTGGCACACATTCATATTTCTAGCTCCACCTGATTAAAATGGAGGATCTGCCTTTATTTATCTGTTGCCATGGTGAATCAAAGTATTGGAGCTCAATTGATGATTGCTTTTTTTCATCCCCAAGAGTTGATTGAACTAATTTTGATCAGCTGTTCTGGAACTGAAAACTCAGAGTTTCCCACCTCAGGCTCAATCAATTCAGAGCTCAGGGATAAGCTCAGAGTTTGTTATGCCTCCTTTCTGGAACAGGGCCCAGGACTCTGAAACTGAAGCACCTTATTATTATTTTCTTATTATAAACCTCTGCTTTTCCTACTGTTACATGTCAAACTTTATTTGGTCTTGACAGTGTCGAGGTGACAGGAAATAAAGGGAAGAGAGCAAGGGGATGACATGCAGTGAAAGTATCCCATTGGACTTATATACATATATAAGTCACAATTGGGATTATATATTGAGCACCTTAAACTGCAAGGCCACCAACAACACCCTATAAAGAAATGTTTCGGAAAGGGATCTCTTCAATTTGGATAATATAGAATCGTGACCAAGCTGGACATTTTACAGTTGAAAAATAAACTCTGTGGTGGACAAACAATGTTTTGGAGACACTTCTTACACTTCTATTTCTTACTAAATTTCATAATACTGCTGGCATTTCTGTAATGCAATTTCTTATTTCTTACTTAGCCAACATCCCAATACAGATGCATCTGTGACAAGCTAAAATCGGCCAATAATAATGGCCTTGACAATGGTTAGAGTGAGTAGCTTGTTGGCAGTAGTTATCCCTGGTTTGTTGCTAGTAATGGGTTGTGGCTGTGTATGACGTCAAGTGTTATCTTTGTGTCTCTGTTCATTATTATGCACATCTTCTAACCAGAAGGGCAACTATAGAAACACTTCAGGGATTTTGTTACTAGATTGTTATTCCTTAATTTGATCGTTCTTTATGTTTTATTACTTCTAGAGAACACTGAGAATGAGCCACATGAAAAATATTAAATCTAATTTGCACAAAGCTTTCTTGACCTGGAAGAACAAGACGCTCTTATCGGACAGATATCAGCTCTTTATTTACATCACAAACTGCAGGAGGCTGGTGGAAAGTCTTCTGTCGTTTATCCATGTTCACTGGGGCAGACAAACAGGACGGTCCAGCTGATCACTTGAGGGGTTTTTTCCACTAAACTCTTCACGTTTATTCTCTTCTTCAGGAAGACCTGCAGCAGTTGATACTGATGCCTCTCCCAAATGTTGCCATTCTGGGGCAGGACCCCCTAACAGGTACGAGATAACAACACGACCGTATCAGTGCCATGTATCTCAGCAGCAAGAAAGTAATTATACTTTATATACGAGTCTATATCTCCGCTATCTGTGAAACACATTAAGGTGATAATGATAGGGAGGATGGTGGTGTGGGTGTAAGGGGTGGAGTTGATGATGATAATGATGATGATGATGACAGTTATTTCTGTGTACTCAGAGGCAGCTGTGGAAGAACTCAGGCGACTGCTCCTGCTGTTACTAGGATGTGCTGTGCAGGTGATCACACACTCACATGACCATCACGCTTTTTGAAGGTCAAAAAGGACAGTGTTGGTTCACTGAACCTGCTAATAACCAGTATTTTGTTCAATATTTTACATTTAGTGCGGTCAGTCTTTCAATCTTTTGATCTTACACTTTGGTTCAGAGTAAAATAATTATTGGAAGGATTATCATTGGTCCCCAAAGAATGTACTCTGGTGACTTAAGTGATCCCCAGACTTTTTATCAATGAGTTCAGGATACCTCTTATTAAAACATATTTCGAATTATTCTAATGGCAAAAGTATTTGAATGTAGAAAAAATTAACAATCCCACTGGAAATGTGTGCAGTCTGCAGTGCCTGTTGGAAGTTTTATGTTTTGCTAAATGTAATCAAAGCATATTTAATGTGGCTTTTTAATAAACAGATGAAACAAGTGAGGCAAATGTCGAACATCATAATGACAAAATTCCTGTAAGCATCAGATTAATGCTAGCATAGCACGCTTATTACAAATTGCATTGGATAAATGTATCTTCCAAATGAATACATGTGATGTGAAGTGATGTAACGCTAACACTCTAAAAGTATTATGCCAAAATGCTAAATGGCACTCTGGCATGCTCACTTGCTAAATGTTAGCATCCATTGTTAACTTGTTGTGCATATAACAGCACAACAAGTTAACAATGGATAGTTCAGGTTGGCAGGGATTCAATTACTCCAACTGCCCAGCCTACAGACTTTTCCTATAACTCGCCCTGTACCCTTATAATATTTAAACCCACCACTGCTAAGCATCTAACCAACATCACTACTAAAACAAAATCATGTTCCTGTTCCCTGGACATTTTTCCAACTCACTTTTTAAGAGATATTTCAGTCAATATGTCCTTTTATTCTAGCCAAAATAAATTTTTCACCTAATTCTGGTCAAGTGTCTAGAAAGAAAAGATGCACAGATGCAGCACCAAGTGCCACAAAACAAGATCAGAATAACAAATGGTAAAATAAATATATATTAATATATATATCAATATCAATAATAGAGAGCAAAGGCACAATTCCTATGATAAAATCTCAGAGGCCGAAGTGACATCTTCAAATTACTTGTTTTGTTTGACCAACAGCCCAAAACCCATTTTCACTCAAATTAAAATAAATTGATTATCAAAATAGTGGCAGATTATTTCACCTCTAGATTATTGTACTGATATATTGTATTATGTGGATATATTTTAAGCTAACACACACACATCTGACTCAGTTTCATCCCTTTGTCTCTGCAGTGTGAGAAGAAGGAAACGTTCATTCAGCAGATCCAGTCTCTAGACATTGAGACCCAGGCAGCTATTGCCAGCTGTATCCAGCAGGTATGTTCAAGTGCAGAATTAATCAAATCAAGGACCCCCCCCTAAATATAAAACCGTCAGTGTGAGGAGATATTATCCGGGGGAGACACTTCTAAGAGGATTTTTGTTCCTAAATATGATTTAGCAAAAAAATTCTTCACTGTCTCGCCTGTAGGCAGAGAGAGTGAAACTATTATACTTTCTACTGGCGCTTCAAGTAAGTGTGAAAATGAGCTGCTTGTTATTCTGCTGGCAGCCTTTTAAGGACCTCTGGCTGCCCCTTGCTGCCACCGTAGGATGGATCCTCCACCCCTCATGTCCACCTCTCTACCTCTCCACTTCTGTCACATCGTCCTCTCTCCTTCATCTCTTTTTTGTCATACTCAGCTTTCACGTCCAATAAAGCCTAAATGCCAAATTGTACTCTTTTAAAAATACCCCCTGTGAATAATTGCCGGCATTACAAAAACAGCATGTTGCGTACCAGCGTGTCTGAATTACAGTAGCAGCATGTTGCCCACCAGCCTTTTTTGTGCCAGGTTCCTCAGCCTTGTAAATCATAGAGGTGAGAGGTGTTCTTCCTGTGTGGATGGATGCACCCCCTGCTTGCTGTTCATATGCCTACCACCCGAGGACATTTCAAACGGTCTACATGATCATTAGTTTTGCATGCATTAGTAAGGCAATTTTGGACACACATCCCTAACAGCTACATTCCCAAAGAAATGTAAGAAATTGTATTTCCTGTTGTACACAGATGCATCTCTCTCTGCTTGGTATTCACGCAGCCTTCACGCTGTCTGGGTCGTTTGTCCCCAGATCTGCCATTTTATGTCAGGTTTCCCAGACGCACACTGATGTTATCATAGAGACCTGAGAAACTGTCCTTGCTGCAGGTGACTCAGGATCCTCGCATGGTGCTCCCGCTTAGGTGGGAGGAGCTGTTGGAGGTCGAAGGTGCAGACTTACAGCTGGTGTTCAGCTCCATGGCGAAACAGATCCAAAGCCTGCTGGCACAGAGAGACACACACCTGGAGGTATACCTACACACTTAAAAGAATAGTTGGACATTCTGGAAAATATGCTTATTCACTTTTATGCAGAGAGTAAGATGAGAACATAGATACCACTCCCATTTCTGTATGGTAACTATGAGGCTACAGCCATCAGCAGGTTAGCTTAGCTTAGTATAAGACTGAGAACAGGGATAAACAGCTAGCCTGGCTCTATAACAAAATCCCCTCTAAAACAATTTCTTGGCCGGGTGCAGTAACTTCCTGGAGTCACCTTGAGGTTGCCAGCCAACCAGTTTCTACACCTAGCCAAAAAATAGTACAGACACATAATCCCCTGTAAAATCACAGTGTCTTTACACTTCAGTAATCAAACACGTATCAATAATTGAGCTTTTGAAAGGCTGGTAGATGGATTTTTTTAAACCACTGGACAGTGCCAGGCTGTTTCTCCCTGTTTCAAGTCTTCATCCTAATCTTCATGCTAAGCTAAGCTAACCTGCTGCTGGTGGTAACTTCATATTTACCATATTGATGTGAGAGTGGGGTTGATCTTCTCATCAATATCTTGGCAAGGAAGCAAATAAGTGTATTTCCGAAATTGTTGAAATAGTCTTCACATAAGCTACAAGCAATGCAACCATTCCTGATGTACAGCTGATTGGATACACAGAGACACTGAACTCCTGTATAACTTTAAATACATGAAAACCATCTACATCTGTTCAGTCAGATGGAGTCAGAGGCATATATGGCTACAGCTACATTGCTGTGAGAGTACATCACATGATATATTTTGTTTTTTGTGCCTTAAAATGAAAAAGTCTTTTGTGGTTTAAGACATGTACATATAGTGTAACAGCAATGTACCTACTTTGATCCTTTGTGGGGACCTTTGACTTATAAAAATGTGTTGAATGAGACCTGTACAATGTTTTCCATTACACAGATGTGATAATTTAAAAAAGTAGTTTTTATGAAGTTATGAAATTTAATTAACTGAAAATTAGGACATGCATAAGTAAGTACAGCACATGTTTAATCAGGGCTTAATTGTGTCACATGTGTGATCAACATTTTATATCTTATGCTGCTCAGATCTCATATTCAGTTTGTGGTTATTATTCACAGACAGATTAATTGGGCCGATATCTGGAATTTTGATATAATCGGCATCGGACTATCAATGCCTGCATTCACAAGGCAGATAAAAAATGTCTGCGGGCACATCTGCAGGCAGCCTTGTCAGTGTGGCTGCTGCGGAACAACGTTCCGCTCCCCCTTGTGAGTTTTGGGAAAGTGGTGAAAAAGTTAGTTTTGAGGCCTTAAGTTCCTCTGTCACCATAGGCTTTTCTAAACATTAACATGTGTCTCCTAAATGACAGCAAATCTGATCTAAAACCATTACTGGCCAGTGTTAAATAGTTACAGTCGCAGGAAAAAGTATGTGAACCCTTTCACAACAATAGACAAATACAGTCTGCTTAAACTAACTCCACACAAACAATTTTATCTTTCCATGTTTTTATTGAACACCAACCGTGGAAACAGTCACAGTGCAAGGTGGAAAAACTTATGAACCCTTGGGTTTAATAACTAGTTGAGCCTCTTTGCAGCAATAACCTCAACCAAACGTTTCCTGTAATTGCAGATCAGACCTGAAAAACGGTCAGGAGGAATTTTGGACCATTCCTCTTTACAAATCTGTTTCAGTTCAGCAATATTCTTGGGATTTGTGGAGTGACTCGCTCTCTTGAGGTCATGCCACAGCATCTCAGTCAGGTTGAGGTCAGGACTCTGACTGGGCCACTCCAGAAGGTGTATTTTCTTCTGCTGAAGCCATTCTGTTGTTGATTGACTTCTGCGCTTTGGGTTGTTGTCCTGTTGCATCAGCTTCCACTGGCGGACAGATGGCTTTACATTCTCCTGCAAAATGTCTTGATAAACTTTGGAATAAATATTTACGTCGATGATGGCAACCCTTCCAGGCCCCGAGGCAGCAAAGCAGCCCCAAATCATGATGCCCCCTCCACCATAGCTCCCAGTTGGGATGAGGTTTTGATGTTGGTGTGCTGTGCCTTTTTCTTCCACACATAGGGTTGTGTTCCTTCCAAACAACTCAACTTTGGTTTCATCTATCCACAGAATATTTTGCCAGTAGTGCTGTGGAACAACTGTGGACAGCAGTGACTTCCTCTGTGGTGCCCTCCCATGAACTCCATTCTTGTTTAGTGTTTAATGAATTGTAGAGCCTTTAACAGAGATTTCTGTGAGTCTTCAACTGACTCTAGGATCCTTCTTAACCTCATTGAACATTCTGCTCTGTGCTCGTGTAGTCATCATTGCAGGACGGCCACTCCTAGGGAGAGTAGCAACAGTGCTGAACTTTTTCCATTTATAGACAGTTTGTTTTACGGTGGACTGATGGACACCAAGACTTTTAGAGATACTTCTGTTACCCTTTCCTCCTTCATGCAAGTCAACAATTCTTAATCTTAGGTCTTCTGAGAGCTCTTTTGGTCGAGGAATGGTTCACATCAGGCAATTCTTCACGGGAATAGCAAAATTAAAATGGATGTGTTTTTTTATTGGGCAGGGCAGCTCTAACCAACACCTCCAATCTTCTCTCATTGATTGGACTTCAGGTTAGCTGACTTCTGACTCCAGTTAGCTTTTGGAAAAGTCATTAGCCTAGGGGTTCACATACTTTTTCCACCCTGCACTGTGACTCTTTACTCAGTATGTTCAATAAAAACATGAAAACACAATTGTTTGTGTGGTATTAGTTTAAGCAGACTGTGTTTGTATATTGTTGTGACTTAGATGGAAATGAGATCACATTTTATGATCACTTTACGCAGAAATCCAGGTAATTCCAAAGGGTTCACAAACTTTTTCCTTTAAATATTGGAATTATGTTTCGGGAGCCCTGCTCTCTAAATACTGGCATAGGCATCAGCCATTGAAAAACCCATATCAGTTGACCACTAGATTACATTTCAGGTACTGTGTTATGAGGTTGACGTGTTAATAGCTTTGTGGTACATTTGTGGTAAGTTTTCATGAAAAAAAAATAATGTTTTTTTAGTGGAGTTCAGTCCCCTGAAAAAATAGACTATAGTGAAAGTATTTGGGATATACTATGAGGAGCAAGGTTGTTTAGTTTTTAAAACACGAAGATGTGAATCCCAATTGCTAACCCATAATTTGTCCTGTTAATTTGAATCCATCCTGCATCCTTAAATCCACTGATTTAACCAGGTTTTGTGGGATTAAACTACATTATAAAAGGAATTATCTCTGTTTTGAAGTGATTAATGTTCTAAACCTTTAGCTAAAACCTTAATATGACATCAGAGCAGCATAAGATATTAGATTTTGATCAAATAATTTCCACTTACTCAAATAAGCCCTGATGGAACAAGGATTCACTTTGCTCAATTTTCTTTGAATTGTGTAACCACATGAAAACAACAATTAGAAAATGTTGCACAGACCACAGGGACAAAATTGCAAGTCATTTTACAGTAATTTTGTTGAACAACAGATTGTTTAAAACCCAAAAGGTGTAACACCATAATGACACTGTACCTGCATTAATAATGAACATTATTGGTCACTATACCAAACTATTTAACATTTTTCATTTTTGTTTCCAGTCTTTTCTTAGTTCCTGTCCTCCCATACTTTATCTTGCATGTCTCTCCTCTCTCCAAATTTTTCTTTTTCTCCGTCCTCTTTGTCCCTTGCCACATTTATCGCCCCCATCTCTCTCTCCCAGAGGATTGCAGAGCTGTGTCGGGAACGGGAGGCCCAGGCTGACTCAACCGCGGCGCCCCTGGGTGGTCGCAGCGAGGAGCCCCAAGGTCTGGCACTCCAGCTGGCAGACAGCAAGGCCAAACTCCGCCGCCTTAAACAACAACTGTGAGTGTGTGTGTGTGTGTGTGTGTGTGTGTGTGTGTGTGTGCGTGCGTGCGAAAAACATAAGAAAAAGTTGCGATAAAGGTCAAAAGAAAAATGTGCAAATGATTTTGTCACACTTTACAATACATAAGGGGTTGTTATTAAGCCACTAGTAAGGAACAAATCAGGTACTCACTGCTTTAAATCTATTCAGTGTATTAAATGTAGACTACATCATAAAGGTCACTGTTAGCCAATTATACATACACAGACATATACATTTTAACTATTTTTAGCAAACATAATATGATTTTTTTTATCAGCCAATATATCATCAGAAAACTGCAAAATACTGTTTTGAAGAATGTTGCAATTGCATTTTTGGTGCTGATGGTTTTATGTTTTTTTTTAGAGAAGATAAAGGTGATCAGATATTGGATTACAATCAGGAGATTCAAACTATGGAGGAACAGCTCAAGAAACTTCAGAAAGAGGTACAGACAGCCTGCCTTTTTCTGCCAGACTTGAGACCAAAACCTGATGTTATGTTTTAGTTATTCCTCTGTCAAATAGCCAGAAACATCCTTGCTTTGGATGTAGAGAGAGACTTCATCGCACATAAAATGTTTGGCAACAGCTATAATAGACTGCATATTAGCCTAAAAAACAATACAGCACAGCCAAGAGCACAAAACACAGGTGGCTTTTAATAGTCGATTCCAACAGCAATTAGACAACACACATTGCAGCCAACTACAGTTTGTCCAATAGACCATTGCTGTTAAACTTCTTTCAGCAGAACCTGACAGTTTAGATTTATAATCCAGAATAAAACTACAGGCATGATCGTGGGTCATATTAGGTTATAATGCTCCCACATTGAAGAAGAATTTCACCGATGCATTTACTCGTATTTTTCCATTGTTATAGTGCTAACTTTATTTACAAGTACACTCACAGATTTTGTAATAGGATCAAGTAATTTTGCCGAATCACAAAATCTAGGGATTTGGGGGCATTATTTGGTGCTACAACACTGTGTAACCCTTACCTTAATCTAAACATAGTCCTAATATTAACTTAAACCAAGATCTTTTAGAAAAGAAGATGAAAAGATGATTTTTCTTACTATCCTTGTAAGGATATGCCATTCATACTGTGCACGCACACACACACACACACACACACACACAAAGACACCTTTCCTTTTTCCTGTGTTAGACTATGTCAACATTTGCTTTGCTGCACAGGCCAGATCTGTTCATAACCTTATTTGACCTCATCCCCACTGGTATATGAATGTGTGTGTGTGCGTGTCTGCAGAACCGCTCTCTGCAGGGTGAGGTGAGGGGCATGCGTGCACTGCGGGATGAGCTGGACTGCGCCCGAGAGAGAGCTACGCGGGCCGAGCATCTCCAGACTGAGCTACAGAGCTGTAAACACAGATTGCGCAGCCTGGAGATCACACGCACTCAGCTGAAGGTACACACACACACACACACACACACACACACACACACACACTGCAAAGACGCAACTCAGTAGACGTACTTTTGAATAAGTCATTTAAACAAGAAAGAAAACAAGCAGCATGGCAACTCGTCTACACCATGAAATACGTTGAAATTGTTCTGGCAGTAAGTTACATATTGGAATCTCCCAGAACAAAATTAAACATACTCACAGTGCTTCAAAGATATGTACACACAAACACACTTTTACACAGCGAAGACCTCTTATGAGCATTACCAGCGAAGGTCACATTAAGAAGATTCTTTATTAAACCCTTCTCTGAGTAGCTATTATTTTTTTTAAAAAGCACTGCACCACTTAATCTCAAAAGCCATATATTCCCTCTCACGGCCCTCAGCATTTCAATCAAGAGTGAGTATGAACAACTCTGAAGCTCAAAGCCAGAGAATGAAATTATACTGTGTGATGTCATCGGGATTTACAGCCCGGAGCTGCTTCATTGACAAAGAGCAGGAGTATGGCTTCAGTTATTGGAGCTTTTACACCCAAATGAGATTTATTCTGAGGTAGTATAACTGTTCTGAGGCAGAAAATGTGCTCATATCATTGTAAAACACCTCACTGTCCTCACTGTCACCTTCTCAGTCTTTTTTGATTTATTCTGCATCCCTGTGACAGCCCAAATTAGCTGGCTGGATGGATTTTTCTCGTGTTTGGGTTTATAATTAATTTTGTCGCAGTGAGCCCCTGCGTGGTCGTTAAAACCAGAGGAGCTAATGCTGAATGTTTACGTGTTCTTTGTTAGAAGAAAAATCCACCCTAAGACACTTAGAGAGTCATTTCGTTTTGTTACACGCTGGGTGTTATTTGATCTGTCAGTAATAACAACATTGTGCTCTCCAAGGTAATTGCAGAAATCTGAGAACACGGGGTGTTTGGCTAAGAAGAAGGCTGAAGGGGCAAAAAACAATCAGTCAGGTTACTACTGACATTTTGGGAGTTTAACGTCTTAACTCAAGTGGAGGTCCCCCTAATGTCTGACGGATGATTTTGCATGATAATGTGATTCTCTCAGCAAATGTTTGGGCTGAGCGTCCACCTCCCTGAGGTCTGACTGACATGACGACGGCTTCACTTCATCTAATGGTTTCATGTTTCCTGTCTGTCTGTGCATGGCGCCCCCTGCAGGAGCAGCAGCAGCTGTGTGCAGCGCTGCAGGAGACCAAAGCTCTTCTGGAAGAGCAGCTGGCCGATGCACGGGCACGCAGCTCCTCTCTAAGGGAGCTTGAGAGGGACAATCTTCTACTGCGTCAGAGAATAATAGACGTGGAAGCGGTATGTGTAATTTAATGTTTGAGTGTTTGTGTTTAAATATGTGTGTTATTGGGTATATGCCAATCTTCCCTAAGATCTGAATATGAGTTTGCCCGTGTACTGTTAAGTACCAGAGTAGCAAAAATATAGAAAAACATCTGGTTATGTTGCGTGTGTACCCCTTGAAGTCATGTTTTTGGTAATGAATCAATGTCTTTGTCTGTAGGAGCGGGACACAGAGAGGCAGCGAGTTGATGAGCTTCTGGAGATGAACATGAGCCTTGAGGCGGACCTGAGGCACTGGAGCAGTGGTGACAGCGTTCCCGCTTCAGTTCATCAATGTTTCCTGCAATCGGAACTGGACTCTGACGGGGAGCTGAGCGTACTGATTGGTCAGAGCACCTGCCTTTCTGCACTTTTAAGACATTTTAATTAACTGATAAGAGAAAATATTTTGAGGTAATACTGGCCCACAGGTCATCAGTCAACAATAACTGAGTGAATCTCTTCATATATCCATTTCTCTTTTTCTCCATTTCTTTTTTCGCCTATCTGCCTCTCTCCTTCTCTCCCTCCTCTTTTTTTCCTGCATTATTTTTTATTTCTCCCTCCGTCTGTATCAGATCAGAAGCCGCTGAGTGTGGAAGTGGGCGAGGCTTCGACGCTGAGGCTGCTGGGAGCAGAGCAGGAGAATGCAGAGCTGAAGAGACGACTGGAGGAGTTGCAGGCCCAGCAGGAGGTCAGAGTTCAGGGGTTCGAAGGTTATGAAATAGACCCTTCAGCTCTCCCTGGTTAAAGGTTGACCAGGTCATCAGAATTAACACCAAACTTTGACAATTGATGATACTGGATTGGAGGGATCAGACAGTTAGATAAGAGATTAGTGCTTGTCTGTACTTTAGCAGCACAACTTATGACTGTAACATAGCTTCCACGTGGCTCTAGTGTTTTATCATTGATATGATCATCATGTGTTGGTAGGAAGAGCCATTTCAGTCAAGAATGTTTGATAAAAATACCGGTAGACCTGGCAAAGTCAGACATGAAGCTCCTCACTGTCTGGGCTCACAGTATGTAAATGTTAATGAAATAGGAAAAGCAAGAGCTGTTGTAGTTAAAAATCCTTCTCCTCTCGCTGCAGGCTGATTCTCCAGAGGCAAAGGATGAGCTGGCTTGCCTGGAGACAGAGCACCAGAGCACACTCAGGGAGGTGAGCTGAGGGGGGAATAAAGGCGGCTTTACCTCTGAATTAATTAGATATTGAAATATAGGTTTTTTGGGAGACTGGTCTGCTTTGTCACAATGTTGAGTAGGTTCCATACTATTTCTCAGGCATATTTAAGTAATAATATGCAGATAGCATTGTCTAAAAAGGAAGACAATGAAAATTGAATTTTTGACACTTAATTTTCAGTAAACATAAACGCTATGTGGCAACGTATGGTAGTTCTGTGGCAAACAAGTGAAATTTTAGTGCTTCAATCAATTATTATCATTCTGCTTTATAAATTTTTCAACATATTCTTAATGTCACTACACCTATCACCCAGCTTAAAATGAAAAGATACCATAATACACAACCTGACACTAAAAAAACAAGAAAATATGAAACAAAATACAAAAAATACAATCACAAAAAACATTTTCTACATACTGTATAACAACATATATATGTATTAGCAGTGTAACAATTCTCCAAATCCACGGTTCGGTTCTTACCTCGGGCGTGATCACTCAGTCATGACGGGACCAAAGTAGTCATTTGACACACGCAGTTTGAAGACAATAAAATAGGTTTACAAAATGTAGGCCTACACCTTGCACTTACTTTAAATACAATGTTTCCCACATAGACTATGTGACACATTACTATGGCGGGCCGGCCAGTAAATTAACAGCTGCCAAATATATGACGAATCATTTTAGCATTTTGCAGAGAAACACTAAGAGATATGTTATCTGGTATCACGTTACAAGATGCGGACATTGTGGACATTTTATAAGCATGGAGCGACAGTGAACGCACCATTGCAGATGTCATTCAGTAACATGCTGGTTTCGATCCAGATGCGTCACACCTGCTGCTGTGAAAACCGAATCGCAGGTGAGTTGAAACGCAGCAACTTTATAAAACATACTGCTGACATGCTGCTGTCTTTAATAAGAGCTTAACAGTGCTGGGAGTGGGTGTGTCCCAAGACCGTGGACGTTTGTGTCGCAGTTTCGGTCTCAGGTTTCAGAACTGTTACAGCCCTAATATGCATACACATACAAACATAGCTATATGTACCCATATACATACACACACATTTATACATGGATGTACACACAAACATACACAGAGAATACAGCGCCAACATGCTTGATATTGAACCACATGTTGGATCAATGTGACAAACATGTATTGGACGTTCAGTTGCTTTACTTGAGCAATAAATTATGTCAATGTTTTTTTATTTATTGACTCATACTTATATTATCTAATCCAATAGTCAACAGAAAATGCATTTGTGATAACTCCTTTTTGCAATTTCATTTAAAAAGGTTCAAATGTTTCAATGTAAATATTTGCTGCTTTCCACTGTTTCATTTCATTTCATATCATACGTGTGTGATTTTTGCTTATTTATTTTGTCAAAATAAGCTCTTAACAGGTAATTGATATTTGTTGATATTTTGACATTATGCAGATGACTTGATTATATTTAATATAAGTAATCACTATATTAAATAATTGCAGCTCTATAAATGTCACACAGAGTATGATATAAAGAAGTGAATATGATGATTAATTATAACCAGTCACAACAGTCACATTGCAGCAGATGATCAAACAGACAGTTACAAACATTTACAATTTATGTATTGACTTAATGAACCTGTGAAATGGATGAATCTGCAGATTTCTTGAAAAATACTGATAAAGTGTGATAACAATGGTACAGCTGCTCAAATCCTGTATAAATGTAAACTTATTTTTCATATATTGTCTGAATTGAAATGCTGTTGATGATGGCTGCTACCTGTCGTCATTTCCAAGCTGCCTACTCTCACCACTTAGAGTTTTCTGTGGTTATTTGTATAGAGGAGTGCCTTTGTATAGTATTTTTATAACCAACCAAAAATCATTTAAATCAATCTCTAATGTCCCCACAGGCATATATGCTTCTTTTATTTTTTCATCCTTCTTTTTTACTTCCTTGTATTGAACTTGGATGCATTTTGAATAAGGACAAGAGGTGGTTTGAGTCTTCTTACTCACAATGCATTCAAGTTCAGTCATGTTCAATATATGGAAGTACGAAAAGAAAGGAAACATGGACAGAAAGAAGCAAAAATGCAGGGAAATCAAAGCTTTGAAAAGCACCGAAATTGCACTTCCATTATGCTCCTATTATACTTTTCAGTTTCAAAACTTGAAGAATGAAAATGCCACTTTGAAGCAGCATTTGGAAAAGTTGGTGACCAAACTGCAACAACTAGAAGTCAAGACAAAGGAGGAAGGAGTGAAGATTCCAGACAGAGAGGAGGAGGAGAAGGTGGAGAGAGGAGTCCAGGGCTCCGAATCATTCAGGGAAGAAGGGGAAGGAAGGGTAAGGATGTTGGAGGAGAAGGAGAGAAGAGGAGAACTCCTTGGAACCCAGAGGGAAGCAGGAGTTGGGGAAGAGGTTCTCCATGGTCAAGGGGCGAAAGGAGAACCAAGCGATGAGGAGGTCAAGTCCAAAAGGAGAGGAGAGGCAGAGGGAGGGCAGAAAGACAGACAAGAGAAACAAGAGAAAGAAAGAGAAAGAAAGAAAGAACAGACTGCAATAACAACAAGCTCAGAAATCCAAAAGCATCCACAAAGCGTAGAAGGTGATACAGAGACCACAGCTGCAGACCAGGCTGTATGTTCCCTGCCTCGTCCAGATGTGGAGCTTCTGACAAACCAGCTCCAGGAGGCCAAAGAGGAGGCTGACAGACAAGCGATGGTAGCCCAGGACCTGCGCTCCAAGCTGGGAGAGCAGAGCAGGAAGACCTGGGAGGCTGAACAGAGGCTGGTGGTCCTGGAGGCCGAGCTGCAGCATCTGAAAAAAGCTGCCCAGAGTCTGGGAGACGCCCGCAGGCAGATAGAGGTATGTATGTGCGTGTGTGCATGTAAGGATCTATGTAAATGTGTGGATGGATAAATGGACTGAGGGGGAAAAATGCAGAGTCACAGAGACACACACGAAAGGATTAACTGTTAAGTTGAAGATTGAAGTTGAAGAGATATTAAGATCAAGGATGTTTGGTTGGTTGGATGGATGGATGAATTAAAGACATGTACCTGATAAGCATCAGCATGTTAGCATTTTCACTGTTAGTATTTTGTCACATTAATGTTAGCATTTAGCTCAAAGCATCGCTGTGCCTAAGTGTAGCCTCACAGAGCTGCTAGCATTTCTGTAGTTTCTTAGTCTAATTGAACTGTACATTTGCCTATAGACAGGTTTCAGATGTTTGCCTGCTCAGCTGACCTGCTGTGCATTGACAAACGGCTTCTTAGGTTATGCTCGCAATTTTCTAAAATTAATTAATTGGAAGCTGACCAACTGAACTCTCTCTCTCTCTTATAAAGTCTTCTCTATAATAATGTCCAAGTTACATAGACCCTACCAGGGATCTTGCTATGAAAGTTACATATGAGCTCCTCCTCCAGTATTCTACACTTGTTCTGTTAGGTTCTTCAGTCGGAGGGTCTAGTTATGGAGGAGGAGCTGTGCCGTCTGCGAAGTCAAATGGAACTTCACAGGATGCAGACCACGGTCATTGCCACCCTGGAGGGAGAGAGGGCGGCCCTGGAGAGAGACAGGGACACTCTACGCAGCACCATGGACGCCATGCGCACCGCCCAGCGCAAGGTTAGAGAGTACACATGCACAAACACGATGCAGCTGTGACACCAAACATTTTCATGACCATGGCAGATGTCATTTTACTTGAGGGAAGACAGACAAAGGGGAGAGAAAAAGAAATGTAGGCTACAAAGCAAAAGAAAGGGACACAAATCCCCAGTGACAAAAATTAATTAATTTTTTAATAGCTGATCTTATTATTCAATAATCTCTAATTACTTGGTTACATTGAACACATTACATTAGATAGGGGCTCTACTTGGCAAATATAGGTCTTCTGTGTTGCATTAATATCTGAAATCTAATTATATTATTGCATGGAGAAAATGTTCAGCAGGAGGTGGATTTGACAGCATGAAGTGAAACGGATGAATCAAGCTGTCTGAGAGTGAAACAGCATGTTTTTATATACCCAGTACTGAGAGAGCGAGTCTGTTTTGAACTGTGTTATTCACATGTTGACAAGAAACCCACACTCAGAGGAGAGATCACAGGTTAACGTTTTGGTACAGCTCGTTTTGTGCATTTCCATAGATGTAGATTAAAGTAAAAACCAAACCAAAAATCACCTTTTTCAGACACTCCATTGCAGGATGTAGTCGTAAAGCAGAATACTGTGTTTAAAGTGCTATTTGCAGAAAAATTGCAAGACATCAGAGAAATTGCAAACTAAGGAAAAGAGCAGTGCTAAGTCAGCATTAAAGAAATACCATAAAAGGGATTCATAAATACCTCCCATTCAGAGAGAGTCGTACATAATCCCTCTGATGTTGCTATATTGTACTGTATTATCCGCCCTCTTTTTTTAAAGAGAAAATCCAGTCTTTATTGTGGATGTTGTACCTGAGCATGTACTTACCCAAACATTACTGTAAATATATTTTAAATACACTCAGTGGTGGCTGAGAAAATCCTGTCTTTTTTTAGTTCAGACATGTTTTAACTATCTATCTATTTG
Source organism: Micropterus dolomieu (assembly GCF_021292245.1). Taxonomy (NCBI): domain Eukaryota; kingdom Metazoa; phylum Chordata; class Actinopteri; order Centrarchiformes; family Centrarchidae; genus Micropterus; species Micropterus dolomieu. The sequence goes on from NC_060168.1 coordinate 19,241,554, forward strand.
TTCTGGTATGACGCCATCCAGCTGCATGATCCCATGAAATTGGGTTCAATACATCTTGTTGTTAGTATGAAATCGAATTGCAACAACCCTGCATTCTGTTATAGTGTGATAATATATAAGAGCAACTGAAACACTATATTGTTCATCACAGCACATCAAACAGCTTGTAGATATAGATCACTTTGAAAAACTGTGGAGTATTCCTGTAATTTCTAAACTCTAAAACAACAATTCACTCTCTAAATGAGGAAATACTGTGATATCATTTCGTTTTAGTTTAGTCTGAGGTAGACTTGGTATTCTGACCCCCAGAATGAGAAGCAAATCATTTTTGGCCATTATAACATTGTGTGTTATGGGTTAAAGGATAAAGGCGAACTTAATCCATTATAATTTATGTCAAATTCAGCGAATATCTCCTCACCACCTGCTAGCATAGTTTGTTTACAGCACTTGCTCTGTAAATTGGAGACAAACCAAGTGGTTTAGACAGATGTTAATGAAATGTGAATAACATCAGAGCTATTGCATTGCCAACATGGTATAAAAATATTTTACTCACTTTGGCAGACCTCACATTCTTTGTGTAACGTTACTCGTCTCTTGGTCTTCAGTGGAATTACACCATAGTAAGAAGAAAATCTAAATGTCTGCTACGTTGTTTTCTTCCTTGTTCTTTTAGAATTCACAATCAGCAATGTTGCTCCATGTATCACCGTCGGTAGTGTAGAAGTTAATGTTATTGTTGAAGTTACTACCAGTACATAGGCTTAGCTACTGCTCAGCTTAGACTTTGGCTAACATAAGAATTTGGCTTCAACACCTATTTAAATATTAACAGGCTTATTGTCACACTTGCTGCAGCACTACAAAAAACATATGCCTTCTGTATATTCAAAGCGATAAAAATTGCTTCCCCTTATTGAGGCTAACTTATCATCGGGCAGCAGACGCTCTGGATTTCACCATGTTTCTCTTTTGGTCAGGTAGCCCAGTTGCTAGTGTCGTTGCCTTGGAAATGTGCGCCCATGAATATGGGAGTGGAGCTTCTGAAAGACCACTGAAGTGACGGGTGTATTTGTTTGGCTGAGTTCAACAATATTTCTCCAGAATGACTTTCCCTTTAAATGAAACATGACGTGCACTTCTTTCAGCTGTAGGAGTGAACCCAAATTCACTCCTAAATTACAAATCATCTACATCCTCTTTCTCTTCTTTGCTTCCTTGTTGTGTGTGTTTACTGAACTACTCTTTATTGAAACATAACCAAAAATGTTGTGTTGATTTGGTCAATTCTTGGAAATGTTGCAAAAGATTGATTGAATTTTCTCCCACTTTACACTTCTACTTCACTACAATTCAGGGGGAAATATATTAGATATATTTTATACTTGTGCGCTGTGCACAAGATTAACAAAATAGGGACTGCTCCAAAGTGCTACTAAAAACATAGAACACCTTTAAGTCATTTCTGAACAACAATTTCCGCAAGTTACAAAAGGAAAGAACCAGAAGGAGAGACCAAACCATATTTCAGTCTAAAGGTCAATGACTGTTTGGTGTTTTAGTTGTGCTGAGTACAAATAAAGTAAAGTAAAATTTGACATGATGATAATGATTTTTAACATTTTATGTTCAATGCATGTTTTATTAATGGCATATTTTTTTATTTAGTGGCTAGGCAGGGCTACACTAATGTGTTCTTAGAACATGTGTTGGTGTTTATACTGTGTTTTTTATATATCTTGTCTATTGTGTCTGACTTGTGTCTCTTCTTTTATTTGCCCCCTAAACTACTTTCCCTTCTATGTATTAATAAATGTATGTAATTTAAAGTGACCAGTAAGAATCAAACAACATTAATCACCCATCTTATCTCTTTGGCCAGGGTGACCAGTTAGAGCTCACTGTTCAGACTCTCAGGGCGGAGTTGGAACGCCAAGGTCGGAGTTTGGAGACTTCTCGTCGTCGGGAGGAGGAGCTGGACGCAGAGCTCCGCGAAGCCACACTGGAGGCCGAAACTCTAGCCCGAGCGAGAGACCAGGCGCTGCTGGAGGCCTCAAGGCTAGAGCAGGAGAAGGAGGTGTGTCAGTCGGAGCTGGACGGCCAACGGAAGGAGGGGAGGCAGAGGGAGAGGGAGGCGGCGAGGCTGAGACAGCAGGTGGAGAGCACGACCCTGGCCCTGGAGCACAGCAACCAGAGAGCTCGGGCTCTGGACGCTGAACACAGGTACATACACTCACATACTTAACCTCGATCACGAGCTGAGGTACACAATTAACTTAACAAGGCATCAGAGAGAGCTATGTGGCTGCAGCGTGCATATATCTATAATGTCAACTCTATCTTCATTCAACCTGTGTCTGACCTGTGTTGCTGCTGGTGTGTGTGTGTGTGTGTGTGTGTGTGTGTGTGTGTGTGTGTGTGTGTGTGTGTGCGTGCGAGTGCAGAAGTGTGTGTCAGCAGCTGTCTGAGTCCAAGGAGCTGTGCACTCGGCTGCAGGACCTGGAGAAAGAGCTCAGCAGTCGATTAATCAGCATGGAGGAGGGTAAACAGCAGCTGCAGGAGCAGTACGCAGATGCTCAGGCCAAGATTAGCTCACTGTCCCAGGTGTGTGTTTGTGTGTGGGGGGGTGTGTGGGTGGGTGTGTGACGTGGTAGTTTAGTCATAGAGAGTAATCACTGCTGCAGGGATGCAGTGGAGGTTAAACTCACCCAAACTCAGCTTTCTTACCTTATCTAGACAGACATATTTGCCAATGTGTTCTTATCACATAAAACCATAGTAATAATAGTTCACTCTATGATGTTTGGACGTCTGTACTGCATAATAATTAAGTGTTCAATATTCAGTATACTCAAAGAATGCAGTTTGCATACCACATTTTCTGTGTTTTTCAGTGTTGTTGATGGATACTATTGTCCCTCTATGCAATGCACATGGGGAATAGGAAAAAATGAAAGCCCCATGAAGACAACAGCTGTGTGGAATGTATGCACTGTATAGTGTCCTCAAGAATTCACATAATAAAACATAAAAAACCAGCGTCCACAACATGAACACTGCTTTCTGCTAACAATCCCAAAATGCAGTGCTTTGCATTTTGGAGATACAAGGATTATTGTTGTGCAACTCTAAACCCAGTGATGCAAAATAATGATGATTAGTAAGAATCTCAATTTACTTCACATTTGAATAAAACAAACAAAACAAACAAACAAAAACATATTAAATCTTTGGGAAAAAAAACTTTAGCTTTCTTCTTGTTAAGCTGACTTGGCTCTATTTTCATTGATACCTGACAGGGCAGTGAACCATTTCTTGTTACATGAATTTCTTGTCTACTAACTGCTAACTTAGTGAAATTTATTCAGTTCCGATTTGTACTTTTGTACAATTTTTGTACAAACGCTGCATTACCCCTCATCTCTCTCTTATTAGGACCTATCCAATGAGCAGTCACGCTCTCAGGAGCTGTCCACTGAGGTCAAACTTCTTAGCCAGAAGCTACAAAAAGCCGAGGCTGAACTAAAGACGACAACCGATTCTCTCAACCAATCACAGGAAAGAATAGAGTCGATCTCCCAGTGCCTTAAGAAAAGTGAGTCTCTTCTCCAGTTGGAAAAAAGAAGAGGAAGCGCTGAGGTGGATGCTACATCTAATTCGAGTTCAGACTCCTCAAATAAAATGCACATTTGTCAGACACACACCCGGGAGACGACGTCACATCGGGATCAATCTCCTGAACCCGGCAAATGTCGTGACCTTTCCATGACCCCAGATTGTGCCTCAGGAGAGAAAGAGAGTCAGCTGAGTGAGAGGCTGATAGAGCTGGAAAAAGAGGTATGTATCTGTGTTCAAATATATTTCTGTGCACGGTGTGTCATGTGAGCCTTTGAATCTAATTTACAGGATGTCTCTGTGGTTCAATGCAGCTTCTGTGTGACGGGAGATGATCTATATTATGTTGAAATTCTTGCTCTAGGGATGCTTCATGATTATCAACTCACAGTAGGCCACCACTTCCCAGAGTGCGGCACTTTATTTTCCAGAACTACTGCTTTATCTCTGCTCATCAGCTTTTATAATGTCACCTCGGCTACTGTTAATCTTCCTTATCTCTTCTGGTGCTCTCATGTTATAGCTCTTCTCTTTTTCTCTTTCCCTCTCTCTCAAACACACACTCACACATACAGACACACACATAAGCTCTACCATCAAGCTGTAAGGTGCAAATCCAGCACTGCCAAGGTCAGGAATTTCATTCAATGCATTGCTCAGAAGATATGGTAGTCCGTTAACGCTGTCAGGATTTAAAGATTTAGATTAGGATAGATGAAGCAAAGCACTAACACCGTTAGGGTCCAATTCCTGGCCTTACCCATCCTTAAGATGCAGGAACGCTTGTTGATGCATCGGCAAGTGGTAGAGGAAGTACTCAGATCCTTTACTTAAGCAAATGTACCAGGAAAACAGTGTAAAAACACCCTATTAGAAGAAAAACTCAAAATGTTACAGAAGTATTATCAAGAAAATCTACTAAAAGTAGGAAAACTAAAAGTACTCATTCTGTAGAAAAAAAATAATGATAAATGAGAGAGGAAAGACTTTTTTGGAAGAGGTCACAAGTCAACAATGGGAACCACTAGTTCAAAGTTCTTCATATGTTTTTTAATGTCTTCTTCTTAATGTAACTTATACCTATAGTTCCCCAATAAAGGTAGCGGGGAAAAAACTACAATACCCTTACAGTACAGGTGGAAAAATACACAGTTACTTTCCACTACTGACAGAGACAAGGAGAACAGTAAAGTGAAAATGCAGGACATCTAAAAGAGCCAGTGAAAAAAGTAGAAATCCCCAATGTAGCAGAATGATTCAGTCAGGTCCTGGTAAGAAATTTGAAATAATCCAAAATGGAAAAAAAAGAGCTGCCAAAGCTGAGCTCCAGACCCTCAAAGATGACTCATACATGAAATGTCTTGTTGTTGTGCCAGTACTTGCAAAAATGTACAAATTAATTCACATTGTTTGGTGGGCGTAGAGCTGAGCTTTGGTGCAAGGCAGGCTATTTTTCATTTTGGATAAAAACACCAGATTTTATACCTTTTAGCAATTTTGCTAAATACAACATGGCTTGTAAATTTCTCCTCTACCCATCACAATGCCCAATCAACACACTCCATTATTTATGTCAGTGCAGATTGCACCATCAAGAGTCACAACTAAGTCTGTAGATTTGATGAATGGATTATAAATGCCTGTGCAAAGATTGTACTCACTGAAATATATAAGTATAAACAAGAGATGTGGACGAGTAGTTTCGGTCTTTATGTTACACATCTCTGCAAAATCACTGGATGACTTTAATCTCTGTATTTATAGATTGACACAAATGTCACATAAAGCTGCTACCTGACTGGGGGCATTTGGAAGGTCTGCTGCAGATTCAGTCGAAGTGCAAATAATATGGTTATTTTGAGCGGCATGTGACAACAGCGGACGCACAGTCCGTGATGCAGCTGCTACTGTACATGGCTGTGGACGTTCTCTTAAAATTTAATTTGTCGCCCTCAGAAAGTGGCAGCGGTTGCAGGACAAGAGGCGTTGCTGTTGCGGCTGTCCCAGTCCCAAGAGGCGTGTGAGCACCTTAAGGAGCAGCTGGAGGCTCTGCACCGGCACTCCCTCAGCCTGCAGGACTCCTGCACCCAATTACAGACACTCAACACCCAGCTACAGGTGACCAAACACACAGAGAGAAAGCATGATTATAGCTGAATTTATTTACTCATCTTTGGAACAAAGAACAACAAAAAAAAATTACCTCTACTTTCACATTATTTTTAACCATTTGGTCCACCTACATTAAAGCAAATCATGATTATTAGATCTCTGCATTTGGACATAGTTTAAAAGGAATTTTTACATTATTGGATTACTAGATTGCTTTAATGTAGGGAGACACCATATTTTTAGCAAGTGTTGATTGATTAGTCTTGCCATTAAATTTGGATTCACATTTTCATATTTCCATAAATTATATTGTATATTAACTTTTCATCTAGCATCATCACCAAGTTAAAATTTACCCTTAGCCTTGTTTTCCCTTTGTATACTCTATCGATACATCCCGTATCTTAAATGTTCATATTAATCTAATTGTTTTTAGTGCTATGAATGAAAGCTCTACATAGTGCTATCATGCTGCAGGTGGGACACTGGGAGGTAAAAGGTTTGGCTTTCTCCTTGACCCCTAAAATGATCAGGCATGATCTCTCTGTTTTATACCATATACACAACAACACACACACACACACAGGTGGAACAAGCATCCCTGAGCTCCCAGCATGCAGCAGTGTTGGCGCGCTGCAGTGGGAGCGAGGCACGGTGTGCGGCTCTGGAGGCAGAGTCCAAGGTGTGGGCGCGGGAGCGGGAGGAGTCACTGAACAGGATGGAGGCTCTGAGGCGGGACCACGAGCGGATGACAGTACTGCAGCAGCGGCAAGAGGTGGAGCTGGAGGAGCTGCTGGACAAACACTCTCAGCTGAGGAGCAACAACCGCAGCCTGGAGGCCCAGCACAGGGAGCTGGAGGCCAGGTACAAACACAAACCGCCTGCATAAAATAAGACCCTTTTATAAATTGAAAAATATGAAATCCTGACTGTAGAGAAGTCTTTTTCTATCCTTGTGAGGACTTTTTATTCTCCCAAATAGACACAAGAACACAACCTGCATCCTTTAAAGACACAGTTTCTGTCTGGCATTTTGTTTTTGTTGGGGTGAAAGTTGTGTTTGCAATCTCAAGGTACAAGGAGCTCCTGGACGGTAAAACCCAGCTGGAAGAGAGAGAGCGTGAAATGAAGATGGAGAGAGAGGAGATGGAGGCAAAAACCCAGAGGAGACTGGAAAGAGAACGAGAGCTGGAGAGACTTAAAGAAGACAACGAGAGGTAACAAATGCGCCCACCAGTCAGCTTCTTCAGCATCACATTCATGAGATCTGATAATGCCTTCGCTCCTCTCCTCTCACTGCCTGCATGTTGAGCAGCAGCACTGATGCTTCTATATGAAGCACAGTGACACAAGAACTGGTTTGAATGCAAATGTGCCAAAAGGAATGCACAGAATGCTTATTTTGTTACTGATTTAAGGCTTTTGGGCACAAAACAGAAGCACAGAAATGTAACGCATTATATAAAACATCAAAAAAGAGGATTGAGGATGAATATAGGTATATTTGGATGTTTAAGGCAGAATATTTAAGGCTTTTTGACATGAAAAAATAATGAATCAGTTTTAATTCTAATATTTTAATATATATGTGTATATGTAAGTGCTTAGCTTTTATTTTGGGGGCGGTGGGTGTATAATGATGATCATCATCACCATAAGATACTCATGTGCCATAATTAGTTAATCAACCAGGTTTTCATCATCATATTAATGCTATTGATTACTGACTGACTGTCTCAAATGATGGGTTGCCAAGCTGGAAACAGGATGGGCTCCTTTGCTGGTCGTCAGATGTCACACGACGAAAAAAATACAAATGTATATTTAAAATTTGTATTTCCTGCACTTAAAGTTTAGATTTAGATAATTAACATATAAATCACAAAATATTAATTGGCAACATTTCTGATAATCAATTAATTGTTCGATTAATTTCTTTAAAGCAGATTAAATCGATATTTTTATAATTCATCAATTGACAAATTGAAAGGTATTGCTCGTAGTCATAAGCAGACGTAGCGTGGGTGCATGGGGGCCCCCTACGTGGGCCAAGACGTTTAGCTCAGTTGATTGCTATGGACACAGATGAACAACAGCGCTGCATGCAGCTCCAAGTACCAGGAGAATTCAGCAGCTCTTTTCAAATGAAACAGTCCCTTCACTCATTGTTTCAATGATAACTCACCACAAGAATGACAATTACCAACAAAACCCCCCACTATATTCTAAGGAGACACGTTTTAATAAACATGAATCATAAAGTATTTGTATTTTACACAAATGGCAAACTTATTAGCACAGTTTAACAAAACTCCCTTCACCCTCATGCATCATGGGAATTCTGAGGTTACGGACATAGGCTGCGTGTGCGCAGCGGTTTATTTACGGTGTCAAAGTCCACTGGAAACCTCTAAGAAGCATTTCAGCAGCAGAGCGTGTAGCCTGCCCCATGTTAATGACTTCTTTTTAATTGTCCTTTTTGTGCTTCTACTACCTTCTTCACAGCTCTCTGTGGCCCGCTTTTGTTCCTCATCTTGACGGGTGCATCTAGCAACTACCACAGAGAGCATTTCAGAATAAGAGCGTTTTGCCTGCCGAAATTTGCCAACATGTTTAGATTTTGTTGATTTGGTGATTAGTGCTTGCTTTTTGTGCTTCAACTATGATTAAGTAGGCTATGTAGTTAAATTGTTTCTTTTTTGTCTGATTTAACTGTGTTTATTGTTGATACATGATCGGAAGTCTGTACCAGGTATTTTATTTTGAAAATTGACCGGATTTTCTGCCCGTTTCTGTGTCTGACTTCCTGCCCGGTTCATCTGCTCTGTGCTGCTTGAAGCTGTTACGCTTCTGGGACACACTGCAGCGCTTCTGGTGTGAGCACAAACATTTACTAGAATGGCTGCGATCTGCTCCGGCAGCAGCGACACAGACGGACTCAGTGGACTTTTGGAGTGAATCCAGGGTCATGTAAACTTTAAGTGACTTGGTATCAGGTGGGCCTTGTGATGAAGCGCCGCCCTCACTTTGCTGAGAGTCTAGCTCCGCCCCTGCTCGTTGTGTTGAACCTACAGAGGATAATAACCTCAATATGCAACTTCTCCTCAGTGAGTTTCAGCTCATTGTTGTCCGGCTGTCCACAACCTTACTGTTTTGGTTCACTCTCCCCGCTCTCACACAGCGTCGTTTTCAGCTGCAGCAGGCAGCTGTTTGCAATAAAAAAAGCTCTAAAACTGGCTGTTTACGCTGCTCAGGCCAAATAGCAGACAGACACAGTTAAAGACTAGCTGGTGAGAATAGTGGATCATATAGCAGATAAAGAGCCAGATATGTCCCTCAGGAGTTGGCGGAGACCAAAAACAGAGCTAAGAGAGAGTGAAATTGTCAGAAATACGACTCAAATTAATTATGTTACTCCATAACTGCTGCATGTGTGAATTAGCAGCTGTTTGCTAAGTTCACCATATCATCTTAAAAAGTGTTGTTGATATGTCAATTTGTGTTTACAACTTGTTTCTGCTGCCCCCAATTGGCCAAACGGTTTTAAGACTTAAAGAGGTGGTATTATGCTTTTTGGCTTTTTCCCTCTCCTTTATTGAGTTATATACTTTGTGCATGTAATAGGTTTGCTACTCCGACACGCCCTCAAAAACACTGAGCTGCAGCGCCCACCTCTCCTCTCCCTTCCAAACACTAGCTACCCTCCAGGCAGTCAATGGACATAAAGTTGTTACTGTGATGTAGAGACAGAGCTCAGTTAAAACTTTATGGTTGAAAAATACTTTTGTTACAGATTAATAACTCACCTCTCTATAACTATTGCTCCAGTCCACGATGCCAAGCTGGTCAGCAACTTGTAGCCTACAGCTGAATCGAAGCTGTTTACGGGCTTCTCGCTGACCCGCCCTTCTCTGCTTCTGATTGGCTATTACCGGCTTTTCGCTGACCCGCCCTTTTCTGCTTCTGATTGGCTATTACTTGCTTTTTGCTGACCCGCCCTTCTCTGCTTCTAATTGGCTAGTAGGTATTTGTACATGTAGGTGAGGAATTAGGAACATGTGCAACTCCCAATATAGATAATTTAGAGACAAAATGTATCACTCCATAGCTAAAACAAAGCCTTCAACAAAGGGTGAAAAGAGGAGCTGCAGCAATGCGCACTATAACAAAAAATATGGTGTTTTTTAAAATTAAACCATGTAAACCTGTTCTGGTACAACCTATAAATAGGATTTTGAACCTGAAAATGAGCATAATACCACCTCTTTAACACTTAAAAGCTCTCTAGTTACAGCTTCTCAAATGTGAATATTTTCTGGTCTTTCTTGTCTTCTGTGTGTTTATTTTTGTACTATTTTATAGAAAAAATGATAGATGAATCAATAATGAATATAATTGTTAGTTACAGCTATAAAGGAAATATATGGATACGACTGTTTTGTTTTATACTGAGCTATGCATGCTGTACACTGGTTCAGTTTTAATTTACATAAAAAGTTTAATTCCAGAACACTTTGAATCCACGTTGGGAACATAAAATCTTTGATGTTTATTACTGAATATTACCAAATTTCCCCCACATTGATCATTACGAGTTTCATATCATCTCATTACAAAATGAAGCACAAATTATTGCTTACCTTCAAAACCACTGATAATGTGTTCTTCAATCATTTTGCCTAAGATGATGTCAGATTTATATGTTGGTTGGTTGCTGGGCTTTGTAAGGACTCATCATGTTGTGTAATAATATAACAACGAGCTTCAGTTAGAGAGCACTTACTAAACAGTGATGCACAGCACTTTACAGGACACATAACAGTGACAGTGATGACTAAAGCCCGTGTGTTGCAGGCTGCAGGCCCAGCAGAAGGAGTGGTTGGCGTCACAGGCGGAGCTGCTAGCTCAGGGCTCGGTGCTGAGGGGGGAGCTGAGCGCCTCCCAGCTGGAGCGGACAAGACTCGAGGGGGAACTCAGTGCTCTGAGGGAAACCAACCAGAGCCTGGACATCAGCAATGCCCGCCTCACCAGCCAGTACCAGGTATAAACCAGACACACATACATAAACACACAGAAGCGTATTAGCACACCTGCAGATACACACAGGTGTTTTGTATTCAAGCTGCGAGTCGACCATTGACATGCAAAAAAGGGATTTAGTGCTTCACAGCGGAGACACTCAGGTACATTACCCTCTTGAAATAAAAAAACAAATTTATTTAAAGCATTGTTGGGCAATTAAACAAAATTCATTAGGAATTCATTGCAGCTTTTAGAGAGTAATTTACATAGTTGGTCAGGGAGGAACAATTATCATATAATCAGTGGGGAACACTGAGTGGCTGATACTTCATGTAAAGACAATTTCATCTTGACATCAGAAAAATATATATATATATAGTGGTCCAAACAGAAAATGAATACCAAATAGCTATTAAGGAGTAGGGGCATCTTTGTCTTCAGAACAGCTTTAGTCTACCGTGTAATGCCATCTAACAAGTGCTGAATATTGAAAACATTCTTCAAGCAGGAATGTTTCCAGCTATTTGAGGGACGAAACAGGTGGAAATTGACTTCCTGTAAAGAGTCAAACAGCAGATGTTTTGTTCTGCCGCTTCATCCAGCTGCAAATTAATCCTGAATCATCCGGTCCTGTAAAAGCTGGTACAGGACTTTTGGTCTGCTGATATAGGTGTAGAAATATTGTACAAGACGAAGTGGATACACAAAATCCCTTCAGGATTCAGGACGCATGTAGACCAGCCTCTTTTCTGGATTATGTCCACAGTTTGCAGTTAGGACAAAACCGACCTTTAAAGGAATAGTTGGACATTTGGGGATACACAGTTAGATACCACTCTCTTGTCTCTATGGTCAATACTGTATGTAGCTGGAGCCAGGTTAGCTGGCTGGAAACAGCGGGAAACGTCTAGCCTGGCTCTGTCCAAAGGTAACAAAGTCCACCTAGCAAGCACCCAAAGCTCACTAATTGACACATTATATGTCATTGTAGTGCTTTTACAGAGGGTTATGTGTCGCAGAGACGTTGCTACACCCGACAAGAAATAACTGTCTTTTTTTCTGTTTGTATACGGATTAAACAAGTGTTAACTAATGGGCTTTAGATTGTGTTACCTATGAACAAAGCCAGGTTAGCAGTTTCCCTCTGCTTTCTGTCCCTGTGCCAAGCTAATTACTAATTTAACTTTAGTTTTTACAGTACAGATGTGAGAGTGGTCAATTTTCTCATGTAACGCTCGACAAGAAAGCAAATTAACTTCCATCCATCCATCCATTATCCCACATACAGGGTCACGGGGGGCTAGAGCCAATCCTAGCTGACATCAGGCAAAAGGCAGGGTACACACTGGACAGGTCGTCAGTCCATCACAGGGACAAACATAGACTCATGCCTATTTTAGAGTCACCAATTAACCTAGTCCACATATCTTTAGATGGCGGGAGGAAGCCAGAGAGAATATACACTCACCTAAAGGATTATTAGGAACACCTGTTCAATGTCTCATTAATGCAATTATCTAATCAACCAATCACATGGCAGTTGCTTCAATGCATTTAGGGGTGTGGTCCTGGTCAAGACAATCTCCTGAACTCCAAACTGAATGTCAGAATGGGAAAGAATGGTGATTTAAGCAATTTTGAGCGTGGCATGGTTGTTGGTGCCAGACGGGCCGGTCTGAGTATTTCGCAATCTGCTCAGTTACTGGGATTTTCACACACAACCATTTCTAGGGTTTACAAAGAATGGTGTGAAAAGGGAAAAACATCCAGTATGCGGCAGTCCTGTGGGCGAAAATGCCTTGTTGATGCTAGAGGTCAGAGGAGAATGGGCCGACTGATTCAAGCTGATAGAAGAGC
>NC_060168.1:19254265-19273039 GCF_021292245.1 Micropterus dolomieu
CTGGTCAAGACAATCTCCTGAACTCCAAACTGAATGTCAGAATGGGAAAGAATGGTGATTTAAGCAATTTTGAGCGTGGCATGGTTGTTGGTGCCAGACGGGCCGGTCTGAGTATTTCGCAATCTGCTCAGTTACTGGGATTTTCACACACAACCATTTCTAGGGTTTACAAAGAATGGTGTGAAAAGGGAAAAACATCCAGTATGCGGCAGTCCTGTGGGCGAAAATGCCTTGTTGATGCTAGAGGTCAGAGGAGAATGGGCCGACTGATTCAAGCTGATAGAAGAGCAACTTTGACTGAAATAACCACTCGTTACAACCGAGGTATGCAGCAAAGCATTTGTGAAGCCACAACACGCACAACCTTGAGGCGGATGGGCTACAACAGCAGAAGACCCCACCGGGTACCACTCATCTCCACTACAAATAGGAAAAAGAGGCTACAATTTGCAAGAGCTCACCAAAATTGGACAGTTGAAGACTGGAAAAATGTTGCCTGGTTTGATGAGTCTCGATTTCTGTTGAGACATTCAGATGGTAGCAAATTAACTTACTTACCAAAATGTGGAACTATTCCTTTAAATTACTAACTTGGATCAGATTAGCAGATTAGAATTTTTTCAGGAGAAGAAGGTGAAGAAGGTGAAGTATCAGCATTCCCATATATTAGCACTGGACATACAGCCTTCACTTTGTACTGTTTTTCAGAAGCTAAACAGAGAAATGGAAAGGTGACAACTCTTCTCTTTAATGTAGAGTAACCTGTTGCAGCAGCTGTGCTTTTTGATGGAGCTACACTGGACAGGACTGTGGCAAAGAATAATTCGCCACAGATTCTCAAATAGGAAATTACGAGACACGTTCAGTAAAGGTGTGGCCGCACATTCTTGTAAGACTATAATCTTGCATAATAAGTGTTGGATATTTTCCCGTTATAGAAAAAGTTTGTGGTCTGAAAGCATTATTGGATAGTTTTCTTAGCCCAAACATCTATTTTTACCTATTTTCACTGCTTTTTTTTGGTAGTTATGTTTGATACACTAGGTGATATGGTTTTGTGCGTCAGCCTTGGATGTGATCTCTGCTTAAAAAAACATCTTCATGAAACTCTTAAATGTACAATTTTATAGAGCAGCTGAATGAATTCTGTGGTTTGCAGTTATGTGCCATTTAGTCAGTCAGTGTTGGTGAGCACTGACCTCTTGCTTCCCACTTTTGTCAGGTTTGATCTTTTTTTGACCAGGTCCCCAGCAAATCAATCACCAACTGCTGGGTCTCTTTGTGCCAATTTCAGTTGCCTTTCATACTTTACACACTATAAACATCTTCTTTTTGAGACTGACACATTTTATACTGCTATTCAACAAATACTGAAACAACCTGTATATAGATCTTTGCAGATCCATTTTGTGTTTTCTATGGTCTTTTGCATTTGCTTTCTTGTCAACTTTGTCCATTTCTAACACACACATACACACACTGTCTTGGGAATACATTCATAGATGGACACAAGTTATCATGCTTATACAGACTAATTGGGCTGTGTACAAATACAAACAAAAACTATGTATTTTGATCTTACTAAACAATTTATTTTGATTTTGTGTGTGTAGCTGTTGACCCAGCTGAAGGGGAACATGGAGGAGGAAAACCGACAGTTAGCGGAGCAGAACCAGAGCCTGTTGAAGGAGAACCGGGCCTTACTGGAGCAGAGCCTGGAGCGCCGGGACCAGCACTATTCACAGCAGAGGGAGTACCAGTCAGTACCCACACTCGCCAGCACACACAATCTAGATGATTTGTTTCACACGGAAAATAGGAGTGGAGATCAGGGGCCTGTACCACGAAGCGAGTTCAACATACTCAGGATATATTTTTGTTATCTGGCTTAACTAACCCTAACATACACGATCGGGATCAGCGGTACCACGAAGCTGGTTATCAACTCGGTAAGTCAACACAGGGTTTCCCAATTCAGCCGTGAGCGCGTTCACATAAAAGAGGCGGTGTTAGCAGCAGATGACCAATCACAGACATGAACAAGTCCACTGTCAGCAGAGCGTCACATTTTATGAACTAATGACTACAGTCTCTGTAGTAGGCCTAAGAAAGCTATATTACATATACATATACATACTGTAAGTTACCATGGAAATCTATCCCGGTAAGAAGTGAACCCCCTTCGTGGTACTGAAAACCCAGGGTTAAACCCGAAGTTACCTGGATAAGCTCAAATCCTGCTTCGTGGTACAGGCCTCAGGTTTCCTCACAACAAAGCATCTTAATGCTGTTGTTCAAATTGTACCAACAAGCAGGGGCAAACTTTATGTGTGTTGTTAACAAATTGTAACTGTTAAACCATTCTGTATTCATATCCAGTGCATAAAAGCACTTATATGAAGGTTTGAGACTGCGAGGCAACAATTTCACAGTCCAACAGCACTCAGCAGTCATCCTTTTAAATGATAATAGACTGGTAAAAGATTAATCCAGAACTAATAGTGAGCATGCAGAGCTGGATTCATCCTTCAAATCTAATGAGCCAGGTTTCTCTTAAGTTAAAAAAATTCTTTTTGTAGCTTAATTTTAAGCTTTAGTTCTTGAAAAGTTTTTATTTTCCTGACCACACAGGTTTCACTTTATTTTCTTAAATTTCTGAGAAAAAATGTCACATTTCCAGGTGTTTCACAGCACATTTTAGTTCAGTGCCCTGCCATGCGAGGTCTGTAGCCTCTTACACCTGTAACACTACCCTCTATTACAACTGCATGTTAAACAGCCATGCATTATTTAGACCCACAGAAATGTATTTTGAGTTTTAATCCATATCATTGCAGTTATTATTATAAAAGAGAAAGAAATAACACTGAATTATAGAAAGAAAATCAAAATCAATGCTGGGATAATGGGACTCAAGATAGAAGGGTGGATCCTGACAAACAAAGACAAAAAATATGTGTAATGTTTATATGTAACATTGGCGTACAATGAAAAATATAGTTTTATCTATCTTGTTCATGTGCAGAAAGACCTAAAAAAAACGTTGTGCGTTACCTATCTAGCACCAAATGGCAGCAACAACTAGCTGTTGAACATAGTGGAGCATTTAGCTACTAGAAAGCCACATGTGTTTTTATAGCTTGTTGTGGCCAAAAAAAACCCAGCTAATGCAAGTTTAAGGATATAAGGAGGTGCAATACAAGATGCTATGTGTTTTGAGTACACATGATTGTTAAATAGTCATCATTAGAACTCAGCATCCCTCAGGTAGCAAGAACGCACATAATACAGACAGATGCTACTGAAATTTAAGTAGCTAGAGTGACACATTGAGTGAGGTGTCACTAATATCAAGCACTTTTGTTTGTAGATGAGACTTAAGATGCTGTTTCATCACTCTGGGGGCGACTTTCAAGGTGTTGACTTGAATCCATATCGAACCTGACTTGAAACAGTATCACCCTTTCCATGCCTACCGAATGCAAAGAACTAAATATTTTATTCCTACTCATTATTTGAAAAGAGTGCTGTTTTTATACATTCAGTAGTATTCAGAGTAATGGTTACAATGTAGTAACCCTAATTCTGTAAGCACAGGCGGAGCCCTCTACTAGACTCTATGGGTACTACCTCCTCCAATCACACCCACGCACTTGCCCAGTGAAATTTTATCGTGCACGTAGCCGACTAATAGGACGTAGCTACCGATACGTATACATCACGCACCGATACGTGCGTGACGTATAAATAGCAGTGTCCCTACTGCCTCAGCGTCCGACCACCTCTTCAGCAGACGGCGTCAGAGCGGCAGGGCTCATCGGTAGAGGGCTCCGCCTGTGCTTATAGAACTAGGGTTACCATATCGTAACCTTCGTTCTATCTCACACAGGCTCCGCCCTCTACTGGACTCTATGGGTACTGTGGGTGGAGCCCGATGACTGTCCGCCCTAGCCGCAACAAGCCAAAGTCCACCACACCAACCACGACCACCACATCACCCAGTGACAGAATGGTGGGACACCCCTGAGAAGGTCGCTGGACCGATAGGGGCTTGGCCTGACCATTAACACCTGCACTGCCCTGACTTCTGACTGAAACGTCAGGCACTGCTAGTGTATGTTCCCCCTCCACTCCCAGTAATCACCAGATCCTCACTTTTCAGATCCTAGGTCACAATTGCGAGCTGGATCCTGACATATCCAAGAGATAGAAACGCCCAAACGGGCACAGTAAGGGCCAAGATGCCATTGTGCAGATCTCTTCGACACACACCCCGCTGAAAAAGGGTCATAGACACTTCCACACTTCCAAGTGGAATGTGCACGCACCGCTAAGGGTGGGTCTGTTCCCGCTTGGGAGATTCACTCACAAAGCCAGCTGGCCAGGCTCTTCTTGGACAGGGTTTTACTGACTGCACTGTCACTGAAACAGACAAACAGCTTACCAGTGCATCGAATGGGGGCTGTGTGCTCTACATAGGATGTTAGCCTAGCACACATAGACACAACAGATGCACTCTCACCTCCCTGCACCCTAAGTGGGGTAGGGGGATAGAAAGCATCCAGATTTATTGTCCTGGACCTGAACATGCTCCTTATTTTCTTAAGAACAAAGGAGGTATGTTGTCTCAATCTGACTGCACTGTGGACACCAAGAACCAGCATGCAGCTGGGGTGAACCGACAGGCAACTCACTTTCTTAGCAGAGGTGAGAGCAAGGCGCAGGGCTGTTCAAGAGATAGCATTTTCAATGAGGACTGCTCCAGGGGCTCATAAGGTGCAGATATTAGAGCCACCAACACAAGCAGCAAGTCCTACTGAGGCGCCGAGAGACGCGACACCGGTCGCTGTCTTCTCACACCCTGCAGAAAGCGTATCACGAGGGAGTGGGTGAAGACTGTTCTTTCACCAAACCCCCTGTGACAGGAGAGATAGCTGCAGCGCGACAGCCCCTTCTCCATCAGACCTTGCAGGAAAGAGAAAACGGATCCCACCGAACAGGTAGGCAGATCCGTCTCCCTCTCAATGTATCAACGCTGAAATCTCAACCACTTAGCTTTACAGCAAGACGTGGTGGAGACTGCCCGCCGCTTGGATGGTCTGTGCGACTTCAGCGGATAGACCAGCCTCTCCACAATTTTAGGAGAAAAACCTGGAGAGGCTGGTCCAACACCAGCATTGTGCATATGAAGCATCACCCTTGTGACAGAGCCCCCCAGACCATAGGTACAGGCCAGGGCACTGTCAATGTAGGCCGCGTCACTTCTAACAGAATGACAAACGACCATTTACGCCTCACCTAACTGGAGGGATGAGATGGGGTGGGGGGGAATGCAAACAGCAGCCCTTATGGCAATGGCACGTGTGTAACGCATCCATCCCCAAGGGTGGGCTGTCCTGTGGCTGAATTGAGAACCACAGCGGGCATTGGGTGTTGGCAAACAGATCCACCTCTGCTCTCCCGAAGCAAGCTCAGATCTGTGGACCACAATGTTGTGCAGTCTCCACCCGCTCGGTTGGAGGCCAGCCCTCGACATGAGGTCAGCCACCGCCGTCCTCCAAGCCTGGGACGTGAAGGGCTTTCAGAGACAGCAGGTCTTCTGATGCCCACGTCCATAGGCTCCCTGCAAGCGCCAACAGAGCTGTGGATTGTACTTCGCCCTGTCTGTTGATGTATGCGCTGGAGGAAACGCACCACCACACTGGAAACACAACCTGGAGCGGATTGTGGATATGTGGTGTGTGGCCCCCTCGGCTCTCCTCGGGGAGCCACAACACTCACTGCACTCCCTTGGCAGGTCCCTTTCCATCCAGTGAGAGACTCATCTATGAAGACTGACACGGATGAAGACACCCTGCCGAGCAGCACCCGCGCTGCCACACAGTGAGAGACCCCCAGAATCACATCCTCCTGCACTAGAGTTGAAAGGGCTGCTGCAGCCTGTGGACCGCCAAGCGACGCGCACAAGCGATAAGCTCTTGGAGTGTTGCAGTTGAGCACAATCCCCAGATACTCCGCTCACTGCAGCGGCTGGGGGGAGCTTTCTTCCCAATTGATCGCAACCCCAGGCTGTTGAGGTGCAAAATCAATGGGCTGTGTGGAGATCACTCAAGGCTTCAATTTCTCCATGACCATGAGGTTGTGAGTAGAAAGGAACCCTCATGCCCTTCTCGCACAACAATTGCAGTGCGATGCATCTGCATAGTGTGTGGGTGGCTAGTGAGTAGTTGACAGGGAGCCTAATGTATTTGTAGGATACCCCCTGAGAGGAGAAGCCTAGAAATTCCGTGTTACTGTGTCACCTCGACATGAAATAGGCATCTTTCAGGTTGATGGCGGTGAACCAGTTGCCGGGCTGCACTGGCTCCAGCATTTTCTTGATCATCAGCATGTGGAAACGCCCTCTTGTCCATTATGCTGGTTCAGGTAGCGGAGATCCACAATGGCTCAGAAGCCTCTCGTCTTTTTGGGGACCAAAAAGTACATGGTGCAAGACCTCTGTGCATGTCATGCGCAGAGATGCCCTAAGACAGCCTGCTTCAGCAGAAGTTGCTGGATGTCGGCGGCCAGGAAGTCCACTTCCTCTTGAGAGGATAGACAGTCTTCCATTATGTCTAGGAAAACTGGTGGTATGCAGCAGAACTAAAGAGAGTAGCCTCGTCTCAGAATGCTGTCAACACGACTAGCTCAATGTGATGGGGTTGGTGGTGGGGAATTAGCCCTTTTAAGAATGTAATGGGTTTCTAATAAACAGTTTAACATTCACAAGCATCACCACAGTGTACACACAAGCAGAACAGCAGAACTGAAGAGAGTAGCCTCGTCTCAGAATGCTGTCCACCCAGCTTGTCAGCATGCAGCAGTGTCGCCATTCTGCATTCAACAACGGATCTTCGGCACTCTCCACCGCCACACTTTCCATAAATGAAGTTTAGCCCAAGGGGGGGCCGACGTCAAACGGGCTATAGTGTCCCTGAACGCACCAGGGCCGGTTGCTCCCCGGTGTCTTTGAACGCACCACGTCTTGCTGCTCCGTGGTGTCCTTGAATACTCCACGGTCTGTTGATCCGTGGTGTCCTTGAATGCACCACAGCTCGCTGCTCCAATGACGGCAGTGTCACTGTGAGTGCGTCGTCAGTGGAGCAGTCAATATCAACACAGCTGCCGAGTGAAGCCGAGTCAGGACAGGGCATCCTCCTCTCCACTGCAGCGAGCTGCTGCTGGGAGAATGAGCCGCTGTTCACTGTGATAAAGTGCCACAGGCCGCACCGCTGGAAGAGATGTGTTGTCTGGTTGAGTCTATCCGGCTTTATCTGACCTAGATTGGCGCTAGCTCGATTCATGCCGTCGCAGCTAGTCAGCTGAACGCTGCGCTGGTTCAGTTGAGCATATGTTGACAATGTGCGATTGTGTCACTGTCATGGCAGCAGCCCTTCATTCGACCCATGCACGTTAGAACAGTGGCTTCGTGAACACAAGGCCGCAGGGCGAACCCTTAGCCTCATCCCAGGAGTTAACGTTAGCTCTTTGATGAGAGAAGTTAACTTAGCTCTTTGAGGAATGTAATTAACATGTTTTAATCAAAAAACGGTTTCCACATTCTCAAAAGCCTTACCATAGTTTTACACAAGCAGCACATGTACAACAATGGCGTCTTGCACACCATATGGGGGACTGTGGCAGCGTCAGCAGGCCTCTCTCCCTCCATAACGGTCACTTGGCCAGTCGCTCCCTTCCCCAGCCGCAGGTCGGCTGGCGGGGGGGTGGCCTGGACTCATCCAGGCAGGACATGGGTCACCTCGCCCGGGTGCAAAGATAATTTTCTAGAAGTGGCGACTCCATCCGTGGAGGTGGTGAATTCAGTGAGCAGTTCACCGTTTGCTGAAGAAAAAAGGATGCTGAGGCAGTAGGGACACTGCTATTTATACGTCATGCACCTCTCGGTAGCGACGTCCTATTGGTCGGCTACGTGCACGATAAAATTCCAGTGGGCAAGTGCGTGCGTGTGATTGGAGGAGGTAGTACCAATAGAGTCCAGTAGAGGGCGGAGCCTGTGTGAGATAGAACGGCACTTGTACAAAGAAAACTGGGGCTCTGAAAACAACTTCTGAGCAGCTCAGGTTATTTGAGCAGGAAATGCAGGTCTTTGTCCTGAGCCAAGTAAACTGTGGCGTGGTTCATTAGGGATGAGAATGTAATCCAAACTAACACCAGGATACAAGTCCAAATAGGGTATCAGGGGTGGAAGGGGTGGATGTCATTATCTCATAGCCAGCAGCTTCTCTTGCTTAGAAAAACAGGCATTAAAAAATGATGTGAAGGGAAACTGCGTCTGACTCAGGCTCATGTTCAGCTTTTGCTTTGTGTTCCTTGGTGAAATGAGGAACAAGACAAGTGAATCGTGACAACAAAATGAATAAAACAAAAATGAATGTGCTTCATATTAGTCCATGTGATGTGGTATTATATGTGTGAGTAACCAGGATAGATACAAAAAAAGCACCAAATATCACATGTCCAGTCGGATTCACATTTCAAATATATACCTTTAAGATAAACCACCTTATAAAAATTTACTTTGCCCTTCCAAACTAATGTTGAGGAAAATGTTGTGAAGTGAGCAAGCATGTGAGGAGGCCTCATAAGCGTTCAGAAAATAAATCGAACTGGCCTTCAAGAATGCTTCATCATACTCTTAACTTATTTAATACATTAGATTCTGCTCTGCTGCAAGCTAGATGCTTTGGTAGTTGATACACATAGTAGTGGGGGGGAGTTGAAGAGGTAAACAGAATGAAAGACACAAAAAGAACCAGAGTTGATGGCCACATTACTAAATTGGAAAACATCCAATAAGAAAAATGAAAACATCCGTAAGAGTCTACAGCTGCATAGTGGTGCTTTGTGCCATTAGCATGTCAGCATGCTAACATGCTTATGTTAAGCAGGTATAATGCTTATCATGTTCATTATTTTAGTTTAGCATGTTAGCATGCTAACATTTCAATTAGCACTGAACACAAAGTGCAGCTGAGACTGATGGGAATTTCATTAGTTTTGAGGGGATGAGGTTATAAACCAAAGTCAGGGGACTTTTTACTGTTCAGGAACACAATTTCATGGCTATTCATCTAACACAGTAGTTGTTGAGACATTTCTCTCAAAACGATAAATGTGAACCTCATGGTGGCATTAGAGTCAATAGGATTCATCCTCTGGGGACCATGAATGTCTGTATAAATTATTATATTATTAGAAATATTTTAGTCCGCACCAAAGTGGTGGACCGACTGACAGACTGACATGGCCGTCAGTAGACCCATGCTGCTAGCTGGGCTTAAACAACAAATATACAAACAAAAAATAAACAGTAGAATAAAATGTTGCTTGTGTATTACTTAGAAATCATGTGTACAGCCCCAGATGTGTTTTTTGATTTATACCCTATATGTAAAACAGGATCTCATAACGGCTTTCCCTGACTTGTACTTTAAAACAGAAAAGCATAAATCAGAGTAATGCTACAGGGTCAAAGCAGAACCTGCTTTGTAGCATTAGTGTTCTATGAAATAGTTGTTTAAATATTTTAGTCTGGACCAAAGTGGTGGACTGACTGAACGGCCGACATCACCATCCCTAGAGCCTACCACTCGCAGGCTATAAATGTACACAGACCTTGATACTGACCGCTTCAATTAGCAGGGGTTTGCTGAGCATGCAGGCTATTTTTCAACACTGTCCTGCTTTATGTTTGTCCACATCGCAGCGTGAACCCTGAACCACCGCTTGCCACATTAACATCCACATGCGACCTCTTCTCTGATCCGCTGGTTTTAAAAGAATCCAGCTTAAACAGCACAGCAGGCTCCATTTTTCAGTAGTGAGTTTATAGAAATGGGCTGAGTCAGATACTATCAGCCATGTTACATTCACATATCTAGAATAATCTCATCTACTCACAATGATAATAAATGCACGGAATGAATTAAACAGACCTTCCTATTTAGTTTTTGGTTCTTTGTGTTTTCCTTCAGGGAGAAACTGAGCGAGCTCCGTCGGGAGAAGCAGAAGTTGGTGGAGAAGATCATGGATCAGTATAGAGTCCTCGAGCCCAGCATGCAACCTCCAGTCAGCAAGGCCAAGTACTGTACACAAAGATATCTACCTATTCAAAGAACTGCCAGTTTATTAGTTAACTACACCAAATATACTAATATTAACATACACAAAAGATAATTCAAATTGCTTTGCACAAAGGTATAGAGCTTTTAACCTGTATTTTAAGTCAACGTCGGGCTGGTCTTGTATCAATAAATTATAGAGGCTTATACTGTTCAGTTTTTGTGCCTGAGAGTTGAATCAACTCTGTGCTTTTGAATTGTATTATATTGAAAGATGTTTGTAGTATTTTGTCAATTTCATTAAGTATGGACAAAATATTAATAAAATATAATATAAAATCAGCACATCTCATGTGGTGCCAATAAAAGCTAAATGTTATAAACTTAAACATAGGATTTATGGCAGTGCTCATGTATTTCATTTCTGTACAGATGTACCTGATGAGCCGGTCATTCTGTATGTAAATGCACTTTTGGCAGCAAAGTATTTCTTTTTTATCACTAAAGATATTTTGTTAATTTTGATGAAGAAAATTAACGTGGAATATTTACAATGTAATTTCCAAAATTGTTGCCATATTAATATTTTAGTTACTCTTAAAAGCATGTATGAACTTGGAGCTGCACTCCAGAAACACAAAAGAATGTCAGTACTTTAGCCTTCAGTTTAGCATTTTATTATTCTTTCCCCTCTTCATTACATTTTATTCAGCTCTAAGAGTTGGCAATCTGCCTTTCTAGGTTTCAACCTGAAAAGAAATGCTTTGAATTTGACCCGGTACATACAGTGCAAACATTTGGATTAAATAAAATTAATCCTTTTATTCAGATAATTTTTATTGTTATGACGGCTTTTTTCTTTTTTTTTCAAAAGATGTTGAGGTTTTACACTGGGATTTGCAAAAATGTTTGTATAACCCTTTTGATGAAACATTTCTATTATACTGTATATTATTGTTCATTATGGTAACAGAAATTAGTACCTCCCTACATATGGAGATGATGGCTTGTACTCTATATCAGGGGAAGATTAACACTTGTGTTGTGTGTTTTGATATACAGCATTGTCTCCATTTCATTTAATTTCCCTTGCACTGTGTTTTCCATTATCCCCAAAACCCTGGTTTTGTAAAGTATGTGTATATGTTGACTAAAACTGGGAGGACCAAATATAGTTTGCTAAACTGAGGTCATAGTGTTGAGATGTGTGTCACTTTAGCAGAACGCCCAATTCCTTCAGAGGAAGTGCACCTGTTCTTTTATTGGTCAGCTAGCGAGCATTTTTAATTTTAATTATTAGTATTGTTCAGGTGTCACAAATTGTGTGCATTTTTTCAAAGTGCTACAAATTAATATGGCAATGACATTTTAATTATAACATTTCCAGTTGTATTTTTCTTAATGTCATGTTACAATGTGCTTTCTTTGGCATAATTAATGACAGTTGACACCTTGAAGAACATTTTGTTTTCAATTTTGAATGTTCATTTTCTGAAAACAAACACAATGCATTTTTGTGAACAAGATGCAGCCGTTGTGACACTTGGCATCCTCCTAGTGTTTTCTGGAAAATCAGGGCATTGTGTGCGCGCACACGCTCTCTTTTTCACCTCATCCCTCTTTGTAAATGGTCCCTGTCCTCTGTGTCCTCGTAGGAAATCTAACTGGATTGCAGACAGGATGAAGAAGCTAATCAAACCCCGGGGAGGAGGAAGAGAGGGACGTGCCCTCTTCACCGCCGCGGGCAGCGTGGAAAACCTGGCCGACAGCACTGAATTTACATCAGACACACACACACCTCAGCCTGGTGAGACCACAAACACACACAAACACTTTCTCATACACACAAACACCAGCCGACTGGTTTTCACAAAGATATGCTCACATACTCACCCCATCAAGCGAGGCTACAGGCATGCATACAAATCATCTCATGACTACCAAGTGTGGTCAGCATTGATACCACTCTCTTCTCCTTAGATCTCTCCCTGCAGAGTGCCAAGACTTACTGAGACCGGCTTTCTCTGCTAACCACATGTTGAAAGGAAAAGATTTGCGAGGCTTCATTCTCTTTTTATGCACCTTGACTGTTGAATGCATTCGCTGGCTGAGAAGGGGGGGGGGGGGACTCTCTGCAGACATTTTCAAAGCCAGTATTTAAGATTTTTTTCCCTCTCTTTTTGACAGTGTTATTGTACCCATTTAATTGTATTTTGCCTCGCATTGTGTTTTCTATTATCCCCCCTAAAACCCTGCTTTCTTAAACTGTGTGTCAGGGCCAAAACTGGGAGGCCCAACTCTTTCAGTTCCTCGACAAGAAGACTTGTGGTGTTTATTGAGCCTGTATCCCAGAGAGACTTGATCTCTAAAGTACACACCAAGTGGAAGAAGCAGAAAATCTCTCGGACGGTGCATGCAGCCAAAACAGTATATAATAATTCAAATCCCTGGTTGAGATTGTTTGAGTCAGCCAAGAAATTTCCCACACAAAGTCCGCTGCTTCCTATCTTCTATGTTTGAGGTGACACTTCTCATAACACCTACATTTAACGCTGAAACCAACCTGCTTTATGGCAGGTTAACTTGAACTTAACCATTTGTCTCAGGTCAGTTTTCAGGCTGCAGCCGGTTTTACAACTCTCTGAACAGACTGCATTACAGCAGTTCATTATCTTATTAAACTGAAGCTATCAGAATTAATGAATAGTTTTCATTAAGCTATTTCAGTGCGATATAATTGATATCTGGTAAATAGGTTTTGATTGTCTTTTAGAATATAAAGGTCATGTTCTTTAGTTAACAAATAGGCTTCTAGATGTTCAAGACAATATTCAAACCCCGGTTGCCCCGGCCTTTCTGCGTGGGTTCGCTCCGGGTGATCCGGCTTCCTCCCACCGTCCAAAGACATGCGGCCTAGGTTGATTGGTGACCCTAAATTGTACTTAGGTGTGAGTGTGAGTGGTTGTTCATCTATGTGTGGCCCTGCGATGGACTGGCGACCTGTCCAGGGTGTACCCCGCTTTTCGCCCGATGCCAGCTGGGATAAGCGGTTGACGATGGATGGATGGATAAATAATACATTTCCGTATCATGATTATAATTCTCATTTTAAATGCCAAACTGTGTAAGTAAAAAAAACAGTAGTGAACTACTGCACTGTCAGCACTGAATGTATTGAAAAGGCTGATCAGACATTAAACAAAAAAAAAAACTGTAGTTCCAGTATAAAGATGTTGTTGTTTCATTTTGTGAGTTTAATGTCTTAAATGTTGCCTTTTCAATAATGTTAGTGCTGATAGTGTGCAGTAGTACTCTACCTTTGTTTGTTTCTTGTTTTACATTCGTCATTCTCCTATGCACCTGTTGACCAGGTGTGCATTATACAATATTGAAGTGAAACTAAAATTATGAAAAGAGGTTGCTACATTTAAAATATATCCCCATACTGATGAATCCCAGGAGGAATTACAGTTTACAAATGCATGGATACATAGTCAACATATAACTCCATTACATGTACATTTAATTGTTTATATACTGCTTATTAGCCTAAAGCTAAATAAGGGGTTTAAAATAAAGAGTTATTGACTTACTTTACTGTGCTTTTGTACTTTAGCAGAACAAAGCACTTCACAATGCTTCTTATTAACACACTCACAGACCGATGGTTGGCAAAGCAACTTTCGGGGCTTAACGTGTTGCTCAAGGACACTTTGATGTGTGGACAGGAGGAACCAGGAATCGAACCAATAACCAGCTCCACCACCAGAGCCACAGTTTACACCTTAATTTATTTCTGCACCTGCCATTGTCAAGAGTCCCTGAAACTGCATTTGCACTGGAAGAAAAGTTGTTGTATACCTTCCTGGTTTGTGCTGTGAAACTATCAGGCAGATTTGGCCACCTGGTGGCACACAGTAAAAAAAATTAGCATAGGAGAGGACAAATGTTGAAAATCATCATCATGCTGAAGGTCTTGAACATTGATTATACTCTTATCACAGAATAAATGAGCCAGTGCTTTACTGATGTCAAAATGTTATCACCTACTATACATATCATTATTAATGTACCAAGGCCTTTGTATAACCATATAATTTAAGTAAAAATAAGTCTTTCTTAACCTTGAATTAATTCCATACTGTTTCAGACCCCCGCAGTGCTCCAGTCTCTCCTTCCCCCTTGAGAAAAGCTCAGGCCCAGACAGAGCCGGAAATCTCGGTTCCCGGGACTCCAACCATGCGCTCCGGCTCAGGAGGCCGTCGTAAACTGGGATCCCGCCATGGCTGGGGGCTGGGATTGGCCAGGGCAGGCGCTGGAGTTTCCCAATCCTTCAGTCCCGGTGACCACAAAACAACGCCCCGCCTGCAGCTGCGCTCTAGCCAGAATTCCTCAAATGTCCTCTGGGAGGGAGAGAGAGGTGAAACAAACACACCCCAGGCAGCAGACACACCATTGAACAGTCAGGAGGATGCCGAGGAGGATGAAGGCAGAGGTGAGGAGATGAAAGTGGAATGAGGAAGATGTGTGTTCACGCCTTGACACTTTCAGAAATGTCAACCCTAACACTTAATTTAGTCTCATTTTCCTTAAAAGAAGGAACACAGCAAAACCAGTAAGATAATGGTCAAATTTAAATAAATAAATGTTTTGTTCAGATGGATAGTGTTTGTTTGCGAGTATGCTATGTGCACAGCATAGTGAATGGTCTATGGGGGTAACAAGTTAAATGTCAAGCTGAATAAAAATTGGACTGCAAAGTAAAACAGTGCCCAGAAAGTGTCCACAACATCTACAATCATTCAAAATCCATTTAATAATCAGCTTAATAAAACATGCAAGTGCCTGTTAAGACTGTGATCTTCTCTGCCTTCCAGACAATCAACACTCCAGTGATGACACCACAGTGGCCTGAGAATGAACTACAATCGACTCTCAATTAAATAAACGCAAGTTTTATATTATGTGCTCCTGGCAAACTGTTTTGATGCAGGCTTTTGTATGTCTAACTATTTTAAATATGAGATCCTTCTAGTATTTTTTGAATACATAAATGAATAAATCATTCTGTCATGATTTACAGTGTTGGTGCTGTGTAACGAATGAACCACTTCTGTAGTTCGGAGCCCCAAGCTAACAAATAGTAAAACATTATTAATAAATAAGTCAAAAATAAAATTGAATACATTTTGCTTTCACTAGCTCATTATTTTTCAACTCCTGTATTCCCCACGCAACATTTACATCAGCACAGGAGCAACGCTTTTGTATTGTTCTGGAGGGTAGTTACAAATCAGTCATTTAATTTGGAGGAATTGCTGGTAACATCAGAGCAGTCAGGAGGACTGTGTGGCTAGCTAGCTTAAATGAAAACATTGTTAGCTAAACACACTAAGCACCAGCCTTTTTAACTAAACCTATCTGAAGCTAAAGCTTCAGCAGCCGCGTAATGTTACTCAGAGTATACTGCTATACTGCTGTAGCATCACATTATGAACTCTTGTAACAGTAGCTTTTTAACCAACAAGCTAACACTAAAAAAGTTTTCTAGGTAACAGGCTACCAGGAAATTCACAAGCATTGCTTCTATTGTCATAAAATAATCTTTATCTTCAAATGCAGGTCTTGTCTTCAAGTACTGACTGATAAGAGGTAAAGGAGAGGTATAAAGCTTTATTTTTCTTTTACACTCCATTTTAATGATAAACAATATTATTTCAGCTATATTTTTACTTAACTTACTACAGAAGCTGCAGTGCGTCTGGAACTGCTCAATTACAGATGCTTAGTGAAGACATCAGGAAAATCAAAATAGATTTCATTAGCAACATATATAACATGTCGTTCAGCGGTGGAGGAAATACCAAAGTGGAGCAGAACTGGGAGAAGTAAATGTCCTCATATGCTAATTTCACTCAAGCATTAAAGTTCAGTACTAGGACTCCTTCATCTTGTCTTCCATAAACCTTTACAGGATTAACTAAAAGTGTGTGGTGCTCCTGCTGATTATCTCCTCTTTAAGTTGGCTCACTCAAAGTAAAAAAAAGTATCACTTTTAGAAGCTTATCATGTATTCTGTAAGACAGTCCTCAAAGTAAAAAGGAGATAATCCAGATCTCATAAAATGTTGAATATTACCACTGGAACCAGGTGACCGAAAGGCAACAATCTCTGGAATTACAAACCTAATGTAATGAACTAAGAAAAGTTAAATCATCTGCAGTCCAGTTAGAGATATCAATCTGAGGGTTGGATTGATGCAGGAAACAAAATAAAACACGTACATCTAATGATAAACTGCCTTGTAACCCCCTGACCTGATCTGTGCACAGAGTGATTAACATGGAGAAACCCTGCCATCTGGCTTGCAAATTGTTTAAAATACAATTTCATCTTAAGGTTCCTGTGTAAATCTAGTCATTGATCTAACGGCAAATGATCTGCACTAGTGCTTTAATGATTTAACTCCTTTCACTGTGGCACCAAATGGTGTCAGTGTAGAGCCGACCAGGCCTCTGCCAACAGACAGACAGACAGACAGATGAAGAGGGGGGAATTAGCATGCAAGCTTTCCAAATGAGAAGACCTGAGAGTTCATCATGAAGCTAAATGGGCCCTCTTATAAGACAGGCAGCTTCCAAAGAGCTTCTGCCTCCCAGATTAGGACGAGGATACGTCAGCATTTCCGGTAGGGGTTGTTTTAGAGTGTGTGTGTGTGTGTGTGTGTGTGTGTGTGAGTGTTCAGAAGACAACACTGAGGATAATAGCAGGCCGTAGCAGCCAGCCTTTCCCAAACACACATCCTGAATTATGATTTGCAAATGACAAATGGATCGCTAATACAATTCATGAATTATGTAGTTGTCATGGTGACATTAATCAAAAAGCAGGGCCCTTCTCTCAGCTCTGAACATTGTGTTTGTGGAATTGAGATGCATGACGGGGGCTGCACACCGAGCCGCCTGAGTGAGCGCAGGGCAAAGCGATAGCAAGATATTGGTTCTGCCAGTCACTCAGAGGCTTATTATGAGTGCAATGCAACAATCACACGCCCTCAGGCGCACAGACAGACAGCACCCACAGACAAAAAGTGAAGGGTAAGGCTTTAAATTCTCACCGGAGAAGCCTTGTGGTTACGCACACAGCGGAAGCATTCACAGATTGTTGTTTTTTTGTCATTTATAAATCGCCCGTGCATTATCAAGAATGGGGCACTTGAAAAGGAGGATGAACAAAAAAACAGGAATGTGATTCGTTTGCAACTTGACCCTTGTTTATTCAGCAGGATCTCTCACTAGAATAAACTATTTTGAAGGGAGACTTTATCCCTGTGAGCATAACAAGCAGCAGCAACAAAAAATCTGTCACAAAAAGCCTTGGAGAAAGAAAACAAAATAGCGAGAGCAAATTCTTGGCACAAACTGAGTGATTAAGTGCCATCTCCACCCCTGATTCCTAAAGCGATGAATGATGGATGGTTGCCTTGGTTGACATCACAGTTGGATCTCAGGAGTCTGCTCAGCTGTTTAATTATTGAGCACCTGAGGGGTGTGACACTATCAGCGAACATCGCTTTTTCAACCCTCCTTTTCTATATTTTTGGCCTTTCTCCTCTAGAAAAGACCTCTCTCTCTCTAAAGATTTCATCTTTCTTTTTTCTAACCAACAAGACTCTCTCCACCTCTGTAGCCCACATATATCTTTCCTCATCACCCGCATCCGCCTTTTTACCTCCAGTCCTTGTCTGAGCTATGAAATTTTAATGATTGTGTCTTACTAAAGAGCCTCCAGTGACCAAAAACCTCACTCAAACCACTTAGTCCACTAACTGAACAGGCTAGGCATTTTAAATACTTTGAGGTGCATTAGATTCATGTTTAGGCCTGGTGCTTGCCTCTGAGATGAATCTGTGCAACTATCAACTGAATCCAAATCAAACTGTTTTGTTTTTTCAGCTCTTCCGAGGTTCGTTTCTGCTGATTTAGAATGCGTGCACACCACAGAAACTTCACTTTGGGTTAATAAAAAGTTGTAATTCATGGATTATTGTTAGGCATTTTCTCCCAGCAGAGGCCCCCCGGTTGGGCAGCCACCGAGACAAGAGAGCGGTGAGGTGATCTTTGATCGAGAAGTGGTGGTGTAATTCATTTAATTATATTTTGCTCCAGGCAACAAAAGTCGGGGAGGGGATCATTGAGAGGGAACACAATACAACTAGGTGGAAAAATAACAAGTAAGTGGAGTGTGTGTGCACACACACCGGCTGACCCTACAACCTCGCCTCCTCACAAAACTGTCAAAATCGCTGTGCTTTCAGCAGGCTTTTACTCAATGAGGTTAGCCCAAAGGTGAGTCTGTTCATCTATAACTTCCCTCGCTCTGCCTCCATCCATCTCTCCATCCCTTCCTCTTTACCCCACACTCCCCTCTCTCTTCTATTTCATCCTCTCTCTCTGTCTCTCTGCTTCTTTCAGGATTGTTCTTCCTCTCCTAACAGTTTGTCCCTGCTGCTCCCCTCCTCCTCCTCTTTCTCCCTCATGCACTCCCTTTCTCTCCCCTAGTGTATTAAGGGGCTTTGACGCTCTCAGTAAAAGCTGATTTATTCTCTTGGTGGTATCGATCGGTTTCTGCATTAAAGATTATAATTCATTAC
>NC_060168.1:19273139-19283342 GCF_021292245.1 Micropterus dolomieu
TGTGTGTGCGTGTGTGTCAGAGAAGGCACTTGTATCTGGATTTATGTGTGAATGTGTTTGATTCCTAGCACTTAACAGCGTCATGAAGTGTGTGTGTGTGTGTGTGTGTGTGTGTGTGTGTGTGTGAGTGTTCAGAAGACAACACTGAGGATAATAGCAGGCCGTAGCAGCCAGCCTTTCCCAAACACACATCCTGAATTATGATTTGCAAATGACAAATGGATCGCTAATACAATTCATGAATTATGTAGTTGTCATGGTGACATTAATCAAAAAGCAGGGCCCTTCTCTCAGCTCTGAACATTGTGTTTGTGGAATTGAGATGCATGACGGGGGCTGCACACCGAGCCGCCTGAGTGAGCGCAGGGCAAAGCGATAGCAAGATATTGGTTCTGCCAGTCACTCAGAGGCTTATTATGAGTGCAATGCAACAATCACACGCCCTCAGGCGCACAGACAGACAGCACCCACAGACAAAAAGTGAAGGGTAAGGCTTTAAATTCTCACCGGAGAAGCCTTGTGGTTACGCACACAGCGGAAGCATTCACAGATTGTTGTTTTTTTGTCATTTATAAATCGCCCGTGCATTATCAAGAATGGGGCACTTGAAAAGGAGGATGAACAAAAAAACAGGAATGTGATTCGTTTGCAACTTGACCCTTGTTTATTCAGCAGGATCTCTCACTAGAATAAACTATTTTGAAGGGAGACTTTATCCCTGTGAGCATAACAAGCAGCAGCAACAAAAAATCTGTCACAAAAAGCCTTGGAGAAAGAAAACAAAATAGCGAGAGCAAATTCTTGGCACAAACTGAGTGATTAAGTGCCATCTCCACCCCTGATTCCTAAAGCGATGAATGATGGATGGTTGCCTTGGTTGACATCACAGTTGGATCTCAGGAGTCTGCTCAGCTGTTTAATTATTGAGCACCTGAGGGGTGTGACACTATCAGCGAACATCGCTTTTTCAACCCTCCTTTTCTATATTTTTGGCCTTTCTCCTCTAGAAAAGACCTCTCTCTCTCTAAAGATTTCATCTTTCTTTTTTCTAACCAACAAGACTCTCTCCACCTCTGTAGCCCACATATATCTTTCCTCATCACCCGCATCCGCCTTTTTACCTCCAGTCCTTGTCTGAGCTATGAAATTTTAATGATTGTGTCTTACTAAAGAGCCTCCAGTGACCAAAAACCTCACTCAAACCACTTAGTCCACTAACTGAACAGGCTAGGCATTTTAAATACTTTGAGGTGCATTAGATTCATGTTTAGGCCTGGTGCTTGCCTCTGAGATGAATCTGTGCAACTATCAACTGAATCCAAATCAAACTGTTTTGTTTTTTCAGCTCTTCCGAGGTTCGTTTCTGCTGATTTAGAATGCGTGCACACCACAGAAACTTCACTTTGGGTTAATAAAAAGTTGTAATTCATGGATTATTGTTAGGCATTTTCTCCCAGCAGAGGCCCCCCGGTTGGGCAGCCACCGAGACAAGAGAGCGGTGAGGTGATCTTTGATCGAGAAGTGGTGGTGTAATTCATTTAATTATATTTTGCTCCAGGCAACAAAAGTCGGGGAGGGGATCATTGAGAGGGAACACAATACAACTAGGTGGAAAAATAACAAGTAAGTGGAGTGTGTGTGCACACACACCGGCTGACCCTACAACCTCGCCTCCTCACAAAACTGTCAAAATCGCTGTGCTTTCAGCAGGCTTTTACTCAATGAGGTTAGCCCAAAGGTGAGTCTGTTCATCTATAACTTCCCTCGCTCTGCCTCCATCCATCTCTCCATCCCTTCCTCTTTACCCCACACTCCCCTCTCTCTTCTATTTCATCCTCTCTCTCTGTCTCTCTGCTTCTTTCAGGATTGTTCTTCCTCTCCTAACAGTTTGTCCCTGCTGCTCCCCTCCTCCTCCTCTTTCTCCCTCATGCACTCCCTTTCTCTCCCCTAGTGTATTAAGGGGCTTTGACGCTCTCAGTAAAAGCTGATTTATTCTCTTGGTGGTATCGATCGGTTTCTGCATTAAAGATTATAATTCATTACCCCGGCCCCTTTTAATACATTAAACACTCAAAATAAAAATAAAATAACCCCCCTCCTTCCCAACCCGGTGTCCCGAGGGTGCGGGAAAACACTCTTGTCGAGACGTCCGGCCTGTCGTCCTGTGCCCCAGAGCTCTACCTGCATGTGTGTGTGTGTGTGTCATACTGACTCATGCATTGAGATACTCACAGGAACACACTCTGCCCCTCATGCAGTCTGATACAGTTTCAAACACATACACATCAGTGAACAATAGATGGGCGGAACAGCATCAATTAACTGGTTAATTGATCGCCTGAAAATTTATCTGCAACTATTTTGTTTCAGTGATTTAAAAGGGCAAATATAACAAATATTCTCTTGTTCCAGTTCCTCAGATGTGATGATTTGTTG
This sequence comes from Micropterus dolomieu, assembly GCF_021292245.1. Classification (NCBI taxonomy): domain Eukaryota; kingdom Metazoa; phylum Chordata; class Actinopteri; order Centrarchiformes; family Centrarchidae; genus Micropterus; species Micropterus dolomieu. The sequence goes on from NC_060168.1 coordinate 19,275,576, forward strand.
CATTTCTGTGATTTATATGACAGTAAACTGATTAGTTTTGGATAAATTCTGATCAGCATGTTGTTTCATGTTGTTAGTGTTAGTATGGCAGAAACAATTTTCTGCTATAGTTAGCACTGATGCAATGTCGGGCTATCAGTATGTTCCAAGTCAGTATCCAAGTTTTTACAGCAAAATATCTCAACATCTGCTAAATGGATTGGGTCAAAATGTGTACAGACGTTCATGGTTCTGACATAATTAATCCTAATGACTTTGATAATCCCCTGACTTTACTCTATCAACTACTCTATCACTCTACTGTATAGTCACCAGCAGTTTGAACTTTGGATGATCTTGTAAACTTTTGTCAAATTTCTTTGGTTTATGACCAAATACCTGCAAAAATATTAACATCCCCATCATCCTCGGCTGCACTTTGTGTTAAATGCTAGTTAGCAAATGTTAGCGTGCTACTTCAAAGTCATCTTCCCATCATTTACATGAATGTTTTTTGCACAGCAGAAATCACCACCTTCATCTGACTTCTTTGGCCACTAACAGAATAGGCCTACAGATTATTTTCAGACAGGTCAAGTTAAAGATTTGTGTACCTCTCCCATGTTTGTCAATACGACTGGCCTCTGTGGAATAGTAAGGATTTAAGAAGCGCCATGTGTCCCTCTATTGATTTTACCCCAAATGGCCGCACCAATTCCCTGCACAAAACAAGATTGCCCTTCCCCATTGCTTTGACAGATTGATTTTGTATCTCGGCCGTGAGGACTTGAGGAGCAATCCCTCTGATTCTGCCTCCGCGCACTGTCACTCTCATGGACAATTTCCCTCTCCATCCTTACCTCTCCCCCGTCTCTCCTCTTTCTCCTCCTATTAAAGGACTCTTCTACCTCTAAGCTCTAACTTCTGTCTGTCCGGCCTCCTCCATCCTCTGTCTCCCCCCTCTGCTTCTCTTTCCTTCTGACAGGCTTTCAGACAGTAAATCAGAGACATTGATCCAGCGCAGCGCCCAAGTGTCCTGGATTCTGCTAAAGAGCCATTTTCATTTCACAAGCAGTTTACTGGCCTCGCTACCCCCCACCCGTAAACATCGCCCTCCTCCCTCTTCTCTCGCTCTCTCCATCATGGCCTCATCCATACACATCACCCATCTCACCTAAATGCAGATCCTCATCCTCTCTGAGTGCCGGCCGCTGTTTTCCTCCCACTTTTTGCTGCCGACACACAATTTTCTTTGAAGAGAAATACCTTGAAAGGCTTGAAACGTTTCACTAATACTTAATGATTGCACACACACAGCACACACACACACACACACACACACACACACACACACACACTTCTTTGTAAACTGTACCTACGCTCTTCCACAACAAGGGTCCAGAGCTCAGCAGGGCTCCTTGAATTGGTTCCAAGAGGTCTGACTCCAGCAGCATCCGGACTAATTTAACTTCCCTGTAAATTGTTTGACATCAGCACAACAAAGACACGACTACTTTGTTAACATGTCTCCCCATCCTCCAACATGATTTACCTTTCTACCGCATTTCTATAAGGTTGTATTTTAATCATGTGATGAAAGGAAAAGCAGCCCAGAGATGCCCTCTAAGATAGCTACATATCATACAAACATCAGAGATCAGACATTTATCTCTAAACAGTATGTTTACATTTTAATATTACTTGGAATTGGTAGCAAGTTTCTATAATTATGGTTGTGCAAGATAATGTTTGTTTGATTTCAAGCATCTGCTGTAGTTTCTGTGATTTGCAGTGCAGTCTGTACTGTAGGTTCTTGAACAGTGACACATTTTCTATTGTTTCCGTATAGGTACATTTGACATCAAACAGTGACTGACAGGGTTCACATCAATATTGGATATGGACAGTGCTTTAAGTGGGAAAAAATAATTGCCTTTATTTATATGAAAGGAAACAAAATTAAGGTGACAGGTGGCAATTCAAAATATAAAAACATAATGGAATATTGTGCAGTAACTAGTGGCTGTTCCGCCAGTGTATGAATGTGTGTGAATGTTAGTTTCGGGTTGAGCACTGAGTGTATGAATGTGTATGACTGGTGAATGCAGATGTAGTGTAAAGGTGCTATACAAATACAGAGCATTGTTTCATTTGTTATTCAACATTTCTTGTTGCTGTTTTTCAGAACATTTTTAACAAAAGCTTTCAAAAAGTGATGGAGACATTCAGATTCTGACCTGTCCCCAGCGTCCCCAGTGCAAATGACACCTATCTGTCAATATTTTGTCCTGGCCCATCCAGACTGTGGTTGGTTCACGACAAGTGACACTGACTTCTCTTCTCCCTCGTCTCTCAGCGCCGATAGAGTTTAGCAGGCAGACCAGAACGGGAACAGGTAAGCGTCACATAGCGGCCAGAGAACCTGATATGGAGAGGGCAGAGGAGAGTACCGGAAGATTGGGAGAAGTCCCGGTATGCAAGAAAATGTCCCGGCCCACTTCAAGCACTGGATATGGATCGGTATCGTACATCTATGCATATTTAAATATACACATACAACTAATATAATATATCTTGTAATGTGAAATAAGACTTTCACCATTATATGTTCAAATGAATTAAACTATAAAAAGGTAAGAAGCTGAGAGCTTAAACAAAGACCAATCCTAAAAGTGCACAGTCACCCCAGTTTTAGGACATTGCAACAAAATGTACAGGGTTACATTTCCTGCACTGTTCACTCAGTAGGTGTAAAACATCAGGATTTAAACTTAAGTCATTAATTCATTTCAGATGCAATGTACAACAATCACTGTTCAAACACTTGCACTTGTAGCTTATTTGAGAAGGGATTCTGACTCATGTTATACTGAAGTAACAAAAGCGTATGTTTACTGATGTAAAGGAAATATCTTTTGGGACATGAAAACTTGGTGAACTTTTACAGAAACTCTGCGGTGAGACTGTTTTCTGAGCTGCCATTTCCAAGGTCAATATTGAACTTTGAACCGTACATTTAAACCCAACACGGACAAGTCGTAATTAAAGTGGTGGGAGAAAAATGGGCACTTGAATATCTACAAAAGTCCTATTCAATTGGCGGCCCATGGGCCACATCTGGCCCCGAAGCAACATCCATGTGGCCCAGCACATAATCTTATTACATTTACTCATTTGGCAGACGCTTTTATCCAAAGCGACTTACATTTGAGGAACAACATACAAGCATCAACAGAGCATCAAATACAGATTTACAACTGACAATACATACTAGTAAGAGCAGCATTAAATACGAGTAAGAGCTCATAGTACATATCACATCAATGGGGTAAATACCTAGGGTAGGAAGTAAGAGTTAACAAAAAGTGCAATCAATACAAGATAATTGTAGGGGATAGAAGAAGAAGAGCACAGGAAGTGCATGTTAGAGGTTAGGAGTTAGAAGTGTTATAAGAGGAAGTGTTCTCGGAAGAGATGAGTTTTCAAGAGCTTCTTGAAGTTAGAGAGGGACGCCCCTGCTCTGATGGCGTGTGGTAGCTCGTTCCACCATCGTGGTGTAACAGATGAGAATAGCCGGGACTGGGATTGCTTTGTGTGAAGGGATGGCAGAGCCAGGCGGCGTTCGTTGGAGGATCGTAGCGGCCGAGAAGGAACGTAAGTTTGCATTATGGAGTTTAGGTAGATGGGTGCAGACCCAGTAGTCACTCTGTATGCAAGCATTAGTGACTTGAATTTGATTCTGGAGGCCACGGGGAGCCAGTGGAGGTCACTGAGTAATGGAGTGACATGAGTACTTTTGGGCTGATCAAAAACCAACCGCGCTGCTGCGTTCTGAACCATTTGTAAGGGTTTCACCGCACAAGCTGGAAGACCTGCTAGGAGGGCATTGCAATAGTCAATGCGAGAGATAACCATGGCCTGTACCAGAAGCTGGGTGGCGTATTGAGTGAGGTAGGGCCTGATTTTCCTTATGTTGTGTAGAGCAAAGCGGCATGAACGAGAGACAGCAGCAACCTGGTCTGAAAAGGACAGCTGGTCATCAATCATGACACCCAAGTTTCTCACCACCTTGGTTGGAGTGATGGTTGCGGAGTCAATTTGTAGTTTGATGTTATGGTGGATAGATTGCTTGGATAGAGTTCAGTCTTAGAGAGGTTTAGCTGAAGGTGGCAAGCCTTCATCCATGCAGATATATCTGAGAGACAGTCCGTGATCCACGCCGAGACGGTAGGATCGCCTGGTGGGAAGGATAGGTAGAGTTGCATATCGTCTGCGTAGCAGTGGTAAGAGAAGCCGTGCGAGCTGATAGCAGGATCCTGTGGTTGACTGTGTCAAAGGCAGCTGATAGGTCAAGCAGGATAAGAACCGAGGATTGGGCTGCAGCTTTAGCTGACCTTAGGGCTTCTGTTACAGACAGAAGAGCCATTTCAGTAGAGTGGGCACTCTTAAAACCAGACTGATATGGATCTAAGAGGTCATTCCGTGAGAGGAATTCTGAGACCTGTTTGAATACTGCCCGTTCAATAGTTTCGGATATATGACAACAAAAGTAAATTACATGTATTGTCAATGGAAGTAGCAAAAGAGTGAGCTATATCGTTTCCTTCTCACCTTTGTTGAGTTTCACATGTGCTGTACCGGTTACCGCCAATCAAGGCTAAACTGTCCGACCTGCAGCCTCTCCCCTCCCCAGTGGGTGCTTCACAAGTCTCTTATATTTGTCCTTTCCTCGCTCCTCGATTGAACCAGAAGTTGTTCTGTTCTGCCATCTTACAGACCGTCCCTAAGCTCTTATTTGCGCTCCAAGGATCGAGTAGCGATCTCTGAGGAGCTATGAGCGAGGGTACACCAGTGCATCCTTCGCGGAAGTCTTTTACAGACCGACACGCCCTCTTATTGGGTAGCCGTTATATTGATTGGACGCTGCAGCAGATCGGACTGATCTGATACATCACCACAGGTGACATTAAACTCAGGTGTTTCACTGCAAAGTCTTTACTTAACTTTTATAATGGAAACAATTAAAGTCAAAGAGAGTTGAGTCTTGAGTCTGTCAGCAAAAAACATGTTTCACATAATTTATCGTCATTTTTATTCAGTCACACAAGGCTAGTCATTCCTGTGTTTAGTCCAAACAGACGACAATAGAACATAGTAAACAAGTAAGGAGTAGGACATGTCACTAAACTGCACTAAAGTCTCTAATGAAGCAAGCAAACGATAATAAAGCCTGCACATCCAGTCATCTCACCAACTGTGTCTGATGAAAGCAGCTGACAGCTCCGCCAGTAAAATCAGCTGATGAAAGTATGAATAAAAGCTGTGCTAAAAAAAATACCATTGGATTGATATGATGGAACACAGTGATCAATCGATGACGAGTGATGTGACTTGCAAATAAAATGTATGCAGAAGTGTTAAAGGGTATCAGAAGAGGAAACAAACGGAAAGGCTAAAACTGAGCGTCGATGTTGATTTGAGTTACATCATTTCAATTTCCCCTGAAACATTTAGCATTAATACCAAAGACACCATGATCATATTGACGCTTCAGAGGAAAGGGCGTCTCATGTCTCTAAAAACATATTTTCTCATTCCTTCTCTCCAAGGCTGTGGTCGAAAAGTATTTTTTGCTTAAAAAGGTTCCTAACTGAGTGAAGTGACCCGGAAGTATTTCAGCGGCAGCCATGATAACAGCTGGTCGAATTTTCCAAAAGCTAAGGAATGGTGCTTCAACGCTTCCTTTCTTATCTCCTTTAGCATAGGGTACACCTGACCATCCTTTACGAAAGGAAAGGAGATAATACCGTCCCACAATTCCGTTTAAGCAACGCATGTTCTCAAACTCAATAGATATAAAAATGACCACATTTAGCAAAATCCTTGTAATAGGCTACAGACACACATTATACTTGAATAAGACAATTTCCTTCTTTCTTTTGGTTTTTTATTTTGGCTTTGCTGTAATCTAATGCTGTTTCAACATCATTTTATGTTTCGGATTGTTGAAATAAGCTATAAAGTGTTGTATTAGAGTTTTCTACAATAAAAAAAATAAAAATAAATCGACGACCATGACGGATAAAGGATGTTGATCAAGTTACCGTAGGCTATTAAGCCTATTCTCTCTTATGTGATAACTTGCTATATGCATAGGCCTATGTCTTGAACTGTCAACAATAACTGAGACACATGCGAGCTATGTTTCTAGTCTTGTAAATGATCAAAGTGAGGATAATGTTGCAGCGTGTAGGCTCACGTTATGTATAGCCAGCCTTCAGCAATATCATTAATTAATTTTACTTCAGTCACTATGCTGACACCCATTGCCTTAATAAAGGCAATAATCAACCTGGATGACCTCTACAGTAAATGTTGTATTTCAGTGTCTACCACACATTGATTTATTTGTGGCGGCTTGCCACATTTTCGAAGCTGACCGCCACTTATTGATTTCCGATTACTGTTTTTTTTTTTCACTAGGCTATGGGTATAATCGTATTGGATCACAGGGCTGCGCACAGCATATATTCACTCAGCACCTCCTCTCGCCATCTCGTCATTCTGTGGAAAACACTGCGTTTACATACAATAATTGGGATTCATGTTGATAAATATTGGGATTCATATTTATCAACATGAATCCCAATTATTGTATGTAAACGCAGGAGGGTGAGTATTAGCAAGCATTCTCATCATGACAACCCTGTCCATTATTTGGTGACTGGTACCCCTATAGACCTTTCTGCTATCTTGATTATGAAGTAGCCTAATATATTCCACCATGTTGTCCACCTTTAAATGGCCTGCATTAAAACAACACGGGGTGCAGTGTCAAAGAAGATTTTTGTAGTCCATCTTCAGAACATTGTAGTTTCATCAGGGCAGGTTAGGGCAGTATCCGCCATCGAATAATTATGTCGCTTGGAAAAAAGCAGTTGGGTTCTCTTAGACCCGCAGTCCTCTTTATGAATTCTCCCACACATCTTTCCTTGACCTCATGACATTTCCATTGACGTCAAGAAAAGGTGTTTTGGAAAGGAGATTTTATTTACTTTTCGGACGCAGCCTTGGTTTCCTTGCGTCTGTCTCTCCACGCATCCTGGTGGGCGGGACTAAGACGCAAGGAAAAGATTCAAGTGAAGGAAACGTTGAAGCACTTAAGAGAATGGAGAAGCAAAAATGGCAAAGCTCAAAGGACTGTACAACTATATTCAACACTTATGACCTCATTGAAGTGACTGATATTGGAACTCGAGAACTCAAGTTGGAGCTTTAACCTGAACTTTTTCATCAGAAAGCCTTAATGAATGTTACAATGTTTTTGTAACTCAAAAACATTGACAATGAAGTGTTGTATGTCTTTACATGTTGTATGTACAGTGAGGAAAATAAGTATTTGAATACCCTGCTATTTTGCAAGTTCTCCCACTTAGAAATCATGGAGGGGTCTGAAATTGTCATCGTAGGTGCATGTCCACTGTGAGAGACATAATCTAAAAAAAAAATCCAGAAATCACAATGTATGATTTTTTAACTATTTATTTGTATGATACAGCTGCAAATAAGTATTTGAACACCTGTCTATCAGCTAGAATTCTGACTCTCAAAGACCTGTTAGTCTGCCTTCAAAATGTCCACCTCCACTCCATTTATTATCCTAAATTAGATGCACCTGTTTGAGGTCGTTAGCTGCATAAAGACACCTGTCCACCCCATACAATCAGTAAGAATCCAACTACTAACATGGCCAAGACCAAAGAGCTGTCCAAAGACACTAGAGACAAA
>NC_060168.1:19283442-19323196 GCF_021292245.1 Micropterus dolomieu
AACAAAAAAAAATGTCCATAGTCCACATTCAACATTCAATATACAATATTATTAAGAATTGTTTATTTTGTTTATTATGATTATAGTTTGTGTTAATATGCTTTAGCAAAAGTATTGTATGCAGTCATGCCAATAAAGCAACTTGAATTGTAATTAAAAAGGAGATGACGCAACTCTTTCATTACATGGCTATGAAGGAACCGTAGCGACAGAGTAGGCTACAGCAATTAGGAGTATGGCAGAGACTTTGGCGGAAAAACCTAAGAAAAGAAAAGAGAAAAGTCCAAGAAAAGTTTCTGATGCTCCAGATAAAATAGAAACTCTGTGTTCAGAGGAAGGATTACAGTCAAACAACAGTATTGGGAACTGAGATTTATTACAAACTCAAAGGATAAAGTTGATATATTTTTTGTTTTTTCAAAATCTTACGAAAAGACCAAAACCAACAATGAGAAAGTCCATATGTCAATACTTTCTGACTTCCCTACATTGTCTGTGGCACTCTAGAACACTGGTCCCTACAGAAGATATACATCTTTAAATACAGGCTACAATTATATAGTTTTATTTTTAAAGGAAATAACATTCTTACAACAGTTGGTCACTGTAAAACGTAAACGAGAGTGCATTTAGGGACTATTTTCAGTAGTGGATTAATACACATTTGATGCTGGGGTGAGTATTATCGTCAGCAAGACAGTGTATGTAAGTTGAACTGACTCAAAATGTCACTGATTGACTGATAAGATATATTAGGCTTTCTCTATACAAGAAATACTTGATAATAGGATCAATTTATTGCTGGTTTTGGCATTTTCATGGGATTTGTTGACAGCCTTATCCTTTAAGTTCATACTCATAATTGCACTTATTATACTGTATGCTAGTGTGAGGTGGCTACTTGTGCTTGGTCATTGTTACATTTTTATCTACAAAATACTATTTTAGTAAACTTCTACATATTTTGGTTTTTGTATAAAATAGAGAGTACAAAGGCAACGCAGTTTGAGATCCCATTATTTTTAGCAACTGAGGTTCTCAGAGGCTCGCATTGAAATGAGAGAGAAATCCTTCTTGGTATCAGCCACTACTGGTTGGATCTGTCTTCAAAAAGATTAAAAAAATTAAGACTCTTAACCCAGTGTCTGGGTTTAAAGCTTATGTGAGAGATACGGCTGCAAAGTTGATTGGATTCTGCTCTTATTATTAATAGGCTGCTCCTTCTTTTCTCTCTTACTCTTCTTTTACTCCTTGTCTATCAGGGCATATATGTCAAATGCTTAGCAAATGGTATGTTTTTAATCTTGTGTATTTAAGTGCATTCATCTTTTATGTAAAGCCGCTGCTGTTTTGCTGCTGTGTGTCTTAAAACATACTCTGAATTGTAATAGTAATGGAAAGAAAATTATGTTAAATCTCATGCATACTGTATATATTTATATACATTGCCTTGAACTGTTACACATCATGCATGCATTAATGTTATATAGAGTGATATATTCAAACCCCAGAGGCATTGCTTTTACTTTACTGCCACTTAGACCATGACATTTCTCCTTTCATTTAAAATTAAACACAACACTCCACCTGCTTTGGTTTCAATGTCAGCCTTGCTTCACTGCGTTGTTGGTCATGCTGCCAAGTTTTTGTTGACAGCACAGTGTGTGAAGGTTTGTCTGTTTGTTGTAGTTAATCTTTGGTGGGGTTTTTTTTGTTTGTTTCAGTTAATTTATCGCTGCTATTTTTGTCACGCAAGTCTGGAACAAGGAAATATAAAAACGGCTGATTATTCTAATTGCTTTTTGAGGTCTAAAAGCACAGACAGAGGCAGGTTGAAAAGGCATCAATTGAGGTCCACAGTTGTTTACATTGCCGGCTTCTTACTGTATTAAGAATATGAGTTTTAGTGACGCTGCTCCAGCTGAATAATTCAGGTAAGTGTAAGATTTTTTCCAAATTAGATGCCAGACTCTGCAGCAGTATTAAACTTGAGGAGGTGAAGATTTGAAGGATTCCTTCTGAGAAACTTTCTGATTGTTTTGTTGGTCTTATGTTTGGCTTTGGCAGCAGCTGTGTGCCAAGTCATATGAAAAAAACAACTGTTTTATAAAAGCAGAAAGCATGAGATGGCTGAAACCTCTCTCTCAAAATGTTTTGGAGGGGAGATGTGAGTTTGATTTATAGCAGTGGTAAAGCAAGACATTAGAGGTTAAGGCTGCAGTTGTAATACCGATGCTTAATTTGAATAATTGAGTGAATGACTGATCATGCTTAGGAGCCCAGACTGCTTGGCATTATAACACTATCAATCACGAGTGCAATCAAAACAAATGGGTGAAGTCATCATGTCGAGCCAACATCAAATTTACGTATTTACTAAACTTCATTTAACCATACAGATCAATTTGCAATAATGGCACACTACTTTGCTTCTAGTCTATTTTGAAATCAGGTGAGATAGGACTTGTAGATTGAAGAAGGAACCTTGGAGGCTTAAAACATGATTGTTCTTTTTTTTATTTAAACCAGACACTTTTCACCTTCGGAGGAAAAACATTTCACATTTTCTTTCCCAGCATCAGTTTGTAAACTAGCTAGCTCGAGGCCAGTGGTGCCCATTACTTGCATTCAGAAATGTAAAGAATGCAAATAGCCAATTTCATTTAACTTGAGGTGGAAGTACTGGCAATTTATTCCCAAAATATTGTAAGTGCAGGCTGGAGGAAATATCAGGCTTTTCTCCATGAACACACCATTTACTTTTCACACAGGGGTTAGGACTGCCCATCTACCAACAGACTAAATGCAGTTATTCCTGTTGATAAAGCAAGCTACACATGTTGACACACACCATGCTGGTTACCTGAACAATAAGCTGCTGTCATTGGTCAGACTAGAGAATGGGCACAGAAATGAGGGCAAAACACAGATGATTGGCTAAGAAAACTCACTTCATGCACTCATTCATTTTCATTTTAATTGGCCTTTAATGCTTCTTGGTTGCATTTTCTCTTGACTTTTTTGATATTGGATAACCATCTGATCCTCCCAAGACGCACAAAGTGGCTAATTATAAATGTGGTAAGTGTGTTCGGCTTTGCTCACTGATATCTAGCAGCTGTGCTATACTTGGAGATAGTGCAAAGGAGTACTGGCTGGAAGAAAACTCTTGTTTGTCAAGAAAAAGTTACAGCATGCCACCACCTAAATAATGGCAAAATGAGATACAATATGTTGTGCTTCCCACCGCTTTCAGTCTTTATGCTAAGCTAGGCTAAAAACGTCCAGCTCCATACTTATCATACAGACATGTTATTGGTACTGATCTTCTCAATTAAAGGGGTATTATGGAGTTTCCAGTGGCCACTAGCGGTGCGGTTTTAAGATTGCTACCAGGCGTGTGCTCGTACACATGCTCGCTTGAACTTATGAGCGAGCATAAACCGAAACACAAACACTTTCATGCTTTCATTCAGAAATCCTGCAATAAATGCAGGAACACCAGCATGCAGGCTGTGGCTTTTCACTCAGACATGTTCAGGCTCTGTTACTTCAACGTTCCCGTCTCAGAGGCAGATCGACAATGGCTCCGTAACATTACTTCATTCAGCGCAGCCAGCTGCATATCGGCACAATCCTCCCGGGAAAAAGGCAGAGTGACAGTGGCTATAGACAGGCAGGGAGACAGCTTCACACAATATACCGGTCAGGTAAACCCCTACTGTAACGTTACAGTAATAGTTTTATCAGCTGCAGGTTGAACTAATCCATGCTTGTCACAGTACATTTACTGCATTTAGCCGACGTGCTACAACGTTAGCTCACCTGCTGCTTTCAATAACTATTTCTACTATCTGTGTATCTTTCACTGGAGGCTCAGCAATGTCAGCACAGCTAAATATATTGGATGATAACGAAACAGGTAGTGAGCTGGACTGAATATTATAACGAGATAGTGTCACACTTCATAACAGTTAGACCGCAGTAAGTAAATTTACTGTAGTGTTAGTGCATGGCTCTTCGTCTGGATTGCTGTCACTGTGAAGTTTCAGTATTGTATATTATGTGGGTCGTGTAAGTTTTATGGTGTTAGTGGACTGTATGTTAGCATGTTAGCTGGCCTGTTGTCGCTGTAGTACGAGAGAGGCTCGGGAGCGCACAGGGCTGAATCCGACCTGGAGTCCCCACATTGAAAACAGAATGAATAGTGGCTGATGCAAACAACAGAGAAAACAGGCGTGTGCTTCATTTCTAAGTGAGTTTTTAGCCCCTTGACAATAAGGCAATGAAAATTTGATTAATTTCATTGAAAAACTTACATATAGTCCCTTTAACCATCAGGAAGTAAATAAGCATATTTGCTAAAATGTTGGACTAACTTAACCCTTTCAAGTTTTTTAATCTCATAAAATACGTGACTGGCAGTACCAATAAATACATCAGAATGTAACAAGTGTCTAATTTTTAGTGGTGCAATAAAATAATTCTAAAACAATTAAATATTTTGCACATGCCATTTGTTTGTTCTGCTCTGCCCTTTACAGAAATTATTTGTGACAATAACTTGCATGACATATGTGTAGCCGCATATCACTATGTAACATTTAACAGTGTCTTTAGTCACAAGAACAAATGTGTGACACAAACAGTCAATGGAATATGTGTTCAAAGAGACTTAAGTGATTAAATAAATCAAATAAATTAATGAGTGAATTAACATGGCAGTTTCCCAGATGGTCAGCTATGGAAAAGGCCATGCCAATCAACAGAATATGCATCTGCGTGTGTGCTTTTGTGCATTCAAATCATTTAATAAAATATACCTATGAGCATGTTAATGTGTATTTAAATGTTTTATATGTCACTGAATGTATGTGTGTTGGGGGAGCAAGTATGTTTATTTGATGCAATTAAACCTGATTAGGAGTGCTATATCTACACAGTGTGATGTGTCTAATGGCTTCCTGTATGTGTGGATGGAGTGGATGTGCAAATAGCACACGGTGGATGATGTAGAGTATTTATCACACCACAGTGTGTGTGTAGCTAAATTGAGCTGAGCTGTCAACACTGTCTATAGGCGAGTGTGTATGTGTGTGTATACAGTGTATCTGTGAGTGTGTGTGAGTGTGAAAGAGAGAGAGGGAGAGACACAACTCACCGGCAGGGAAGTAGAGCGGGAGGTTCTGCAGATACAGCTCCTTATCCGTCGGCAAGAACACACAGAAGATGACTCTGTCCAGCTGACGCACACACATACACATGCAATGACCTTTATTACAAGCATATGCAATAAACATGAATTTATCAAAGGCAGGGAGGAACAATGTAGCAGTCTGTGACATTGTGCGGTGGTGATATCAGGAGAATGCAGCTAATGGATTAGTCCATTACTCTCCTATTAGCTCACTATTATGATCATGCTACAACACAGCACTTATTAAACTGCATGCTGGGGACAGAGAGCTGAAAAGTGTGTGTGAGCGTGAAAGAGAGAGAAGGAGAGAGAAAGAGAAATAGAGGTAGGGAGAGGAGAATTTCCTGTGTGGGTATATAAGTACTTCTATTGTTGAAGTGTTTGTATCTATGTATATGTGTATAAGGGAGAGAAAAATAACGTTAATAAAATGTTTTTATGCATGTCACCAAATGATAATCTGTGTGTGTGTGTGTGTGTGTGTGTGTGTGTGTGTGTGTCTGTGTCTGTCTGTCTTTCTGTGTGTTTGGTGTTTCTCTCATTACTGTGTGAGAAACACCAGTCAACTCAATCCAGACTTACCTCTACACACACACACACACACACACAAAGCACAGCCATAAAGAGAGTAGATTTCAAATAATCTTAAGACACTGGCTGAGTGAGTGCAGCTATTTTATAACAATAAACAATCTTTATGCTCTGTGCTTGTGTTCTGTAGATCCTGGCTCTGCAGTCTATAATATTTACATTATAATCTTTAAAACTGGACAGACCACACAACACACACCACTATATGTAACCTGATGATTAAAGTTACTGTTACTGTAGCTACATTAAAAAAATGCTTCCAGGGATATAAGCTCCACTGTGCTCTTATTTCTCAGACTCTGACAAACATTATTACCACCCTAATGTGTCTACAAAGGTTTAGGTTTTTCCGGTTTGGGTGAGGCTGTGAAATTTATGGCCAGGCTGTTTCTATCACTTTGTGCCTGGTGTGGGAGTTTAAGTCTCTTTGCTTTCAAATACAGACATTTTAGCGGCCTGCTACCCCGCAGCATGTGTTTTTCAGTCCCGGCTTGTTGCACAATTACCATCACTTGCTAGGATTTGAATGGAGGCTAAAAGAGAAGATATGGAAATGTGCAGTAAGTAACTACATCCCCTGGGCTAAGGTTCGAAATCTCTAACCTCCACACTGAGTTGCATCCACTTGTGCCATTTTACAGCCTCCCTCATTCAAATTAAAGCAAATGCTTGTGATGAGAGACGTAAAATGGCCTCCAGAAAATGGTAGCAGTGGGGAGCTCATTTTGATCCTATTGCGACAGAAACCCCGGAGATGCTAAAGCTAACAATAACATAAACCGAATGTAATGGGCTCTCTCAAAACTGCCTGTCTTGAAGGGAAACACAGACCCTGTAAATATTCCCTTCTCAAACAGAAAATCTGTCTGCAGCAAAGCATCTACAATTGACTGTTTGCTCCCCCGAACAGTGAACTTTCAATCATACCTCACAAAGTTTGGTGGATTGTGTGTTTATGCAGTGTGCTTATCCGCTACGTAAGCTGGAAACATTCGCATGTGCAGCTACAGTAATTAGCTCACTGCTTTATAGTGTTGTTAGAAATGTCTTTGTCTCTCTATGTGCTTTGAGAGAATGAAAAGGCAACAGTAACTAATGGGGACAGAGGTTATCAAACAACTGGGTAAACGTCATCTGCTGATCGAAAGCCCCAGAACAGCTAATAAATGGCCCTTGTGGGGTAGATCTCAAATGTCATACATCAGTTTCATCTAAACTTTCTGGACGACTGTGAATATAATTTATAAACTATAGCAACTATGAAACTGCCTTTGGTCTTACTTTCTTGCTGTGTTTTACGCATAAATGATTCATGTTTTGATTATTACACTTGATGCAGAGTGTTGGCACAGTGCCCCGTGTCTTGAGTATCTTACTCTGTCTATAATTTCCAATTTAATTTTCTATGTTACTGCACTCCGAGCCAGAACAAGCCTAACAAAACACACTGTAAAAAATGTTCAATGGAGGGGGTTCAATTAAGGAAGAAACCCAATTTCCTCTAGTGAGCATTCTTACTTTATATGTATGCAAATAAACTCCGTCCCGTTTGTTTACAATAAAACTTTTCTCCCCTTTAAAAAAAAAAAAAAAACACACACAGTGGAACTTTTCTGGGAACAATGTAAATAAGGGCCTCATTGATTTGGCTTTCCTTCATATAAGTCTTGCTGAATGTTGTCCTCTGATGAGACACATAATGTTTAATGTTAGTTTGTTGAGGTCGGTACGGCTGATGGCATCACTCGGCTGGTATTGCTACAGACACTCTGGAGACTCCAGCACTAACAATAACATCGTCAGCACCCTCTCTGGGAGGAGATACAGCACAGCGGTTAGAGAGAGGAAGAAAGATTGAAAAGAGGAGAGGGAGGAGACATGAGATGTAAAAGAGGAAGAGGGTAGGAGTGTTTAGGGCACGTAAACGACTGATAGGAAAGTTTCCTCTTTGTTCCCCCTTCACAACCCCTCTCCCCCTCCATCCCTCCTCTCATCTATTCCATCATTTTGCCTTTTCTGTGCTTGCTGTTCCTCTGGAGAGAAAGCGTGTGTGCGCGTATGTGTTTGTGTTAGTCGGGTTTAGTCCCGCAAGGAGCCAATTAAAACGCAGACTTGGCCAAGAGCATGAGAGCCAGAGCTTGGGTTTGTGTGTTTAAATGGTATATTTGTGTGTGTGTGTGTGTGTGTGTGTGTGTGTGTGTGTGTGTGTGTGTGTGTGTCACTGTGTGCATATATGTGTTTTCTCAATACACCCTTCTCCTCGCTCCCACCAGAAAACAAAAACAACAGCTGTGAAACGAATAATACCTAGAGGAAATGGTTGGGAAAATTTGGCAATCACACACACACACACACACACACACGCACCTTGTCATGATGGTGATCCAGATACTCCCTCACAGTTGCTAACGCCTCGTGCACAGCCTGCTCAGGTGGATATCCTGCACCATCACATACACACACACACAAAATCAAAAATATACACACAATTTGCAAGAACAGGTGCAGTGCCAGATCTGTGTGTTTGCGCTGTTTTTTTTTTCCAAGAGAGATACCTGTTCATCTTTTCATTATTAACACTCTATGTTCTGTATTTTTGCACTTCCTCTCATCCCCGACTCGCCAATTCCGGCGAGAAGCAGACACAACACACTTGTTGGTCGCGAAGAGACAGATGGAGTGAAAAACTACAGTGCTTCTTCTATAGTCATTCAGCGACCGAGACCTTTCAGTGCTGGTAAATTATCCCCGCCGCAGGAAACGCAACACAAAGGCAATAAAAATTCATCATCTGGCCAAACTGCTCAGCCCAAACAAACACATACCGTATGATTATACAGTAATTATTCCATACATCAGGAGAGAGGGTTCAACATGTGACGGTAGGAATATACATAAGGGTGCAAATTAGCGCTCAACAACACATTGTTTCCCCACAATACACACATTTTTTACATTATTCACACTGCAAGGGATGCATAATATGTCAAACTGGGCCCTTTATATAACGTTAAACAATTGTACTGCTTGATGGAAAAAATAGAAACGTATGGTTTTCCATAACTACAATTAAAGTCAAATAGTCTTGTCCATCTGATGAAAAAGCATCTTTAGAATAAATAAACTTTAAAGCCTCTGCACACCCACAGATGATTTCACTTACTTTCCTACTCTTGCCTGTGTGGGTGTGTGCAAACTGTGATTGGCACCTGCCTCACGCTTCTGTTAGCTTTTTTTCAAAAGTACATACATATATATACTACTATATACTACTAATACTTTTTAATGGAACGTAATACCATCCAGTTTAATCAACATAATGACGAAATTAATATCTTTGTGAAGTTGCAACTTGTTTATACGATAATGACTTTATCAGGAAAACGTTCAGTCAAATATTCTGCTCTTTGCAACTAAAGCAAGATTAATGTTTTGGCAACTCAAAGCACTCGGTTAATGTTAAGGAAAGATCACAGTCTTGGTCAAATATTAAAAAAAGAAACGGAAAATACAGGACCTGTTTAATTGTTTAATATTTAATCAAAACCATGATATTTTCCTCACCTCAACTGAGGCGTTTTAGTAGCCCTTACAGAACCACACAAGGGACGCAGGATGCCAACCCTGGTCTCCGGTGTCAAAGCTTTTTCTGTGTCCCCCGTCCGCCTTGACACCTAAATACGACTCCTGTGTACACAGCACTTCCTGAACTGGAGAAAAATGTTGCTAATGAACATAATCAAGGCAGCAATACCATTTGCTCCAACACTTATTTAGTATTTTTATTGCTACACTGAGTTAAGGGACCTAATTCCCCTCATGAGTGTTCCCCCCTAAACTTTAATGAGGTCTAATCAGCCAAAGTGACTGAAAACAACTTAAAGACCAGGTATTTTGTTATTTCTGAGAGAGTGGCATGACTACTGTATGTCTGTGAATTCTGCCACTAATGGTTCCCAATTTAATCAAAATGTATTCGGTTTTCAGTGCTCCACAACAAGCTCTAAGATCTGTCTGTAGCAATATTCAAAAACTACTAATGTGATTGGCTGGCAGTTCTGCTGGCAACACACCTTTTATATTTGTCAATTTTATCACATGCCAGCTTCACGCTTTAACAGCTGTTAGATAACATAAAGGACTGTAAAATACATCTTAAATTTAGACAATTTATTTCTCCTTCTTCTTTTAATAAACGCAGTATTCTTAAAAAGACGATGAGCTAAAAGCAGACAGACACTGAAAAACAGGTGCAACAGAGCAGAGGACTTGAATAGCACACTGAGTGAATCACAACTTTGGCCTTTTCCTCTGTCTAGCAACAGGGTATAAGTGTCGACAACCCTCACACCCAAACCCACCCCGGGGAGTGTTTAAGCACTATCTGTAACTCTCTCTCCTGCCAGTATGAAGGGGGATTACAGTCCATCTGACACAATCTCCGGCCTAATCTATCTTAATCTGCCGGTCTTAATCCAAGGCCTTAATCTGAGAACCACCTCTGGGCTACAGGAGATAATGTGACAAGTGGCACCGGGTGGCTCAGCACTCTGGTTAAACATGACGATTGATACTGGAAACTAGCATCTGATGAAAAACACAGACAGTGTGTTCAGCGTGGCAACACATAGATGCATCACATCAAATACACCGATATTATGTTGAACATTTTTCTCTCTCTTTCACTCAAAAAAAAAATCCCCATTTTCAGTATAAGGCCCTAAGCAAACCACAAACACAAATTTATGACAATTATGATAACTCTCACACACACATACACAAACACACACACACAACAGAAGACAACGTCATGCATGTTAAGAGGAGGAGACACACATGACACACAGACACTGACCGTAGATTCCAGTGGAGATACAAGGGAAAGCCTGCAGAGTAAAGATGACAAACAAAGTGGTTACAATCTGTTGCTGATCACATAACAGCTTGCTTTCATCTCACACTCACGCACCACACACTCCACACACACACACACACACACACACACACACACCCCAATGCACAGAAATCACACTCTGCTGGATGTCGATGGACTCTTTCTCCTGATTGTTTTTTATGGCAGTCTTTCTTCTTTATTTCACATCTATTTAAAGTGTCGATCATCCTTTATGTCAGAACTGGTGTAGAAGAACTTCCTTCCTCAGCTACAGTACTGTTAGCCCTAAGCATTATTACAATAATTATAACGGTGGATGTGGTGACGATTGATTGGTTGATTTGGTAACACCACTGGTTTCTTTTAACAACAGCTAGTGTGGTTTAACAATACAGGTCCCAGAGTTACATTCAGAATGACAAAAAAAGTAACAACTTGGGTATCTGATTACAGCGAAGCCAAGCAAAACATGGCTTGAGAAGACTTATTCAGTCACATTTACAAGACAACAGTAAATAATTGGCTTTTTTTTGCCATGCTGCGAGCAACCATAATCCACACCACAGGACAGACTTGTAAAAGGAATTGTTTACATTGACAATGTGTTGGAGGGGAGCTGTCCCCCGCAACTCTTCATCTAACAGATCACTGTGGCTATTCAAGAGTAAAAGCTGCCTGTGCTTCGGCAGTTGAATGCTTTTAAATAATAGTTGTTTTCTGCCCCAAATGTGTATTTAAAAGATTCTCTTAGGGTTTAAGAAGCCTGTTGAGTACCTTGCATCTCTCTACTCTCACTACATAATAGAGGCATAAAATGCCCCAAAATACATACTTGTATAGTCCTGACATGTCTATGGGCCAGGTTTGCGTGAGTAAAAACGTGTGCAAACTTGATTTCACCAAAAAATTAACAATTAAGCTGAATTAAGCTGCACACAGAATAATGTCTTTCAAAAGTGCAAGATAGCGCCTGTTGTTCATTTAGTACTTTTGTCTTAATGAATATGCAATTTGGGGCATTTCAATTTTATTGTGCAAAGTAATGGAAGGGTAACATACAAATACATTTATTTACTACAGGCAATGTGATCTAACAAGCATAAATGCAACTTCATGTGAGTGCAAAAGCATCTGTATACTTTTGAAAGGAAGGTGCAAACCACCAAGTGTTGTGCAGAGATGGCTGCTGTTATTGTTGACAGAAGGAGACACAGCCATAATGAAAGAAAACGTAGAGAAATTAACAATATTAGCCTATACTATATGCACTATATAGAAATACAATTATTTTATTTTATTTATTGATGAAGTATATGAATTGTTTTTTGTATTTTCCTTTGGCGTTGGCAATACTGTTGTATTAACATTCATGCCAATAAAGCAAATTTCGTTTCGACCTGACTTCTTTTCTCCGTGAGATGGAAGAATTTAGAAAGTTGCGTGGCGCTGCAGTGCATGGATCACGCGTAAAATTCATCCAGCCAGAGGGAATGAACTGTTCACAGCGCCGGTCGTAATAGCGATACAACCCATTGCATCGGTAAGGGAATGGGGCGTTGGGGTGTACAGGGCCAGGGACTGGAGATCGAGGAGCGACCGGGCACGGTGCGGACGGTCGGTGATAGTTCCCTCTGGCTGGAGGAAGTACGATCTGCTGGTATTTCCTCGCGTCTCGGTCATTCCAGCGTAGCTGTTTCTGCTGGGGTTTCCCAAAGCAGTTTTTCAGGTGTGCTGTCCCAAGTGCAATCTTAGGCAGGATGGGCAGGTACATACGATTTCCACATACTCAGGATGCACTGAATGAAACAAACCAAGGTTTCTACGCAGTGGCTGCTTTCCCTCCCGACTCTCCATGGCGGAAACCATTAAAACAAAACCCTCATTTAATTACTGCCACCTCCATTGTGTTTGCTCCTGTTGTCATCTACGGAATAATTCTTAGTAAATCACCCATAACAGATACTACAATTACACGTGCAATATTTTAGAATGCACTCGTAATTAGTACTCTTTATTCGGGATGTTAGTTAATCGGGCCCTTTATGAACAATGAAAGCACTGTTAGTTGCTTTAATTATTTTTCCAATGCAATTTGGCCGCAAAAAATATATTTTCCTAAAGCTATTTCAGCCAAAGCTAATATGTGGCTTCAGCTGTATGAGTTAGCCAAATCAGGAGGGTATCTTCCCAAGTTAGTCTTTTTAGTACCACATTATCAGTTAGATAAAAGAACATGCATGCATCGTTTCCTGTGAATCCCTTGCGACAATGTAATTTAAAACCTGCGCAGGACAGGTGAAATACACCTGTAACAATGAAAGCTACTTAACACTGAAGTGATAACTGAGTGTACATACATTAATTGGTTATTGCTGGAAAATGTCAGCCATAAATAGTTTCAAAAATGTATATATGTTAGGGGTCATAATTCTAAGTCACTCAGATCTATATCAGGCAGGTTCATGCTACACCACTGGCTCCTACACCACTAGTTGAGAAAAGCAGCAAGTAAACTTCAAAGTAAATCAAATCTGGCAGATTCTCAACCTGCTGTCAGATACTGCAGTACTGGCAGATGCCAGGATGCTCTCTGTGTCTCCAGACCTGTTCGTTTGACCAGATTGCGAACTTGGCAACTCAGGGTGAGAGCAGACATGACTCACAAAGTCCTCAAGATGAAAGGTAAACATAAAACTTAATGGGAGTAAAGTTATAACACAAATGTTAAATGGCCTAATAAAAAAACCCCACACAGCACTGTTGCCTAGTGGAAATATGGTTGTATTTAGGAGCAGGTAACTGAAACTGTATCAAGAATTAGACTTCGGTTGACACAAACTGGCATAAATATCTATTATTAACTATTAACTAGTGCCAACACCCCAAATCTGATTTTTCAGAGTCAATTAAGCCCTTTGAGGCAAAATTGACTGATAAACTGATAAATTTTAATTTTAACACATACACAGCACGTATCATTGTTTTCTTCTACTGTACCACTGACTTTATTTTCATGTTAACACCTTGTTCTGTTGTGAAACCTGCTGCCTGGTGTGTTTCATAAAACCTTACAACCCAATAATCCTACCTGCAGCTCCTGTTCCGCTCTCTCTATCAATCTCAGTTTGAATTTAGTTGATCGTGATGAGTCGTCTTCTATCTTTAGGTCTGATTTCTTTCTTAACTACAGTATCTAATCTTTTTACACACAGTCGTGACTCAGTCCTTCTCTCTTTATTGTCATCTTTCCTCTTATATGTACAAGGTACACGGTAAAAGGTAGTTTATTTGTCATTATACAACACAAGGTTGAATAACTCATTATCTCTTCCTTCCTTTTTGTTCTAGCAACCATCCACAGCTTCCATCATCCCTCCGTTCTCACCACAGAGCGTGCAGCGTTTTTGGTGGCTGTTTCCAGGCTGTTCTTGTAGCACGACCTCAAGGCCCTCTTCTCCTCCTCGCCCACTCCTCCTTGTGCAATTGGCCCCACTGTGTGGATAACATCTGCAGAGAGAGAGAGATGAGAAGATGATGCACTTCTTACCTCAATGTGACAGATATGAAAAGAGTGTAAAATAAAAGTAAAAATGTTTAATCTCCCCAATCAAATTCCTTATTTAGTCAGTGTTTATTGTGGCAGCCATGTTAAATATAGTCCCACAAAATTAATAAAAGACATAAATCATATACATTTAGCCCTACTGTTGACATAAAAGTCTATATATGTTTTTAGACTTGAACTGACAAGAAGGCATCAATGTACCATCTCTAGCATGTTTTAAATCCCATAAGCTCTGAAGTTACATCACCTCCCTCCTTACAAACAATGATTGTGCCATCATGGAGGTCAGTGGGCTTTATGAGAGTTTTAAAAAAAAAAAATCACTGTTCATATTAATTACAAATAGAGCATTAGTTTAATTTCACTGTGAAACTGGGGTCTTGGCTACAACAAATAACTTTTGGTTTGGTAGGCTCATAATTAGCTGCTGAGGCCACACAGCTGGTGGATGCCTGGAGAGCAACAGTGGACCCATAATAAAAATAATAAAAAATAAAACCTGCCTACATCAAGATAAGAGCTGGCTTGATAGGACAAGGGCAGCTGGGACAATGCCTCTGTCATTTTATGATAAGTAACTCCCAGCTACAGGTGTGCCAGTCCTGTTCCCCACAGGCCAGGCTCTTGGGTTGTGAGCATGTTAGGTGAAAGGTAGGCCGTGTTTTTCACATTTCACACAGTAATGTTTTGCCCGATGACGGACTGAATTAGCATTTTGTTTTGACATCATTATTCATGTTCATTTGAATAGCTGAAAACATTGTTGTGTGGGCAGCCATTTGAAGGTCTGAGACCAGAGATACAGATGACATGCGCTCAGCTTTCAGTAAACTGCTCTCTCTCTTATCTCCCATATACAGTATATTAATAGCATTTAATGTTTTAGCTTAACAGCACACCTGGGACGCTATAAAGCCACTGCTGTCCCTGGTTTAAATGCTGCACGCAGATCATTGTTAAATATATAACTGAGCAGGAAACCCTGGGACGCCTATATAAAATGTTGGGGATGTTTGTCATTAATTATGAAGTCAATAGTTTGGAAAAGTAAATTTGTATCCACACTGAGAAATCTGCTGGTGTGTTTGGTGTCACTAGCCAATTAGTTGGCAAGGTAGCTGCCCAAACATTATTATAAGCTGCCACTGTAGCAAAGGGCTGAAGACCTATGGCTGCCAGAGGATGTATCATGTCAACAAAGTTCTCTCTACTTGCTGAGTTTAAATGATTCTCACATAAATCTTTTACTAAGACGGTTAAGTACGACACACTTTTTATCCAATTGAAAAATTTGCTAAGCACTTTAATACATAATATATTTTCTTTGTCTGTCTCAGCAACAGTGTCTTTATCTAATTGTTTTGTACAATATATTTTTCACGTTTTCCTGTCATGCAGCTGCTGGAGAGCTTCACTTATTCATACTGTGTATTCTCTTTGTCAAGTTAATAAATGTTTTTTTCTTCTTCTCAGGTATCTGAAAAAAATACTACAATTGGACTAACTGATTAAATAAAGGATAAATAAATTGAAGGTTATTGAATTGAAGGCAGAGAGGAGAGAGAGAGAGAGGGATAAACAGAGGAAGGAAACGGAGAACATCACAAACAGAAGCTGAATGAGGAACAGCGAAAGCTGTAGTCGAGATCTGGTTTAACAAGCTTTTACACGCCTACGTCCACAACACCACACATTCTGATGAGGCTCAGCATGTTGCTCTCAGTGTGAATACCAACGCTGTCATAAGACCTAGCCGTCCACTGCCTCCCCACACACACACAGAAACCAATTCCATTTCAACAATATATTTGATCAAGTATTACTTTTTTTTTCTTACAAGGATCCTATGGTGTGAAATAATCTCAGTTTATACCTCTACAGATCAGTCCTGTCACTTCAGTTTTGAATCATGTGCCAGTTCTGGGAAACTACTAGGCTGATCTGCAGTGTTGCCAGATTTGACTGACATCAAATCAATCACTGCCAATCAGAGCCTCAAACCTGCCCAGTCTTCATAAAAGTAGTCAAGATTTTGAACCTCCGTTTAGGAGAGGCATTATTTGGTCCATCAGTAATGACAAAACCTCACTAACAGTGTAACACACTTATAAGTAAAGGCCATTATGGTACTGTAGCTTATTTGCAAAACTTAAAAACAAAATGAATCCCAGGCAAGTTCTGTAGTTATAAGGAGCATTTCTTTTCTATAATTTTAAAGTGGATTGATGGATGATAGTTTGCAATGGACATTAGAGATAATGATAGCCTGCGGAAAGTGTAAGTCACACTAAATCTAAAAACATGTTATGTCTCTGTGTTCAGATTTGACCAAGTTATCACTCCAAGGTGGAGTGCGATTTTTCATGCAAATTGTGCCGTTTTAATTGCAGCACAGATTCAATTGTTCACCGTGTTGGTGAGTGGGCCAAACCATTACCTCATTTAAAATTCAAAATAATATCAGACTAATGATTGATTATATTAAGATGGACATTAATACAGCACACATACACAGGAGACACAAACTCTCACACGCACACACACATAGTTGACAAGCCGCAGACTCGACAGCACAGAAGCAGCTTGGAAGAAGATCTCTAATCCAACCCTCAGAGGATAGGAGGCCATTAGGCAGAGACAAGCAAGGCAAGATTTAACACAGTGTTTGGACTTTTTGAAATATGACCTGATGGTCTTATTTCATAACCAGAAATTCACAGCAGAAGCATGAAATGTGTTCTTGTGTCCAATTCCCCGACATACCTTTATAGGCTCGTTTGTTGTTAGAAATCATTGTATCCATTGGCAAGGAAATTCTGCCACCTAACCACAATCAATGGAGGATATCTGGTTAGCAATGCAGGATCTACTCATTATGCCCAGGCGGTGGAACTGAGCTGTCTGCCAAAAAACTATTGTACTAAGAAACACAGTACAATAGTTTTTTCTTAATAAAAAACAATTGAGATACAAAGCTGAAAGAGAGGAAGCTCTTGGCAAAGAAGAAACCTAATTTAAGTTGACTTCACACACACAGCTTCAATCTAAAACCACTTTGTGTTCAATCTCCTTAAAGATAGGCATGGTAGCAAACATTTTGAGAACATGTGATACAGGTTTTACACGTAGCTTTCTTTGATATATTTATTTAGATTCTGAGTAATAAATTTTTAATTGTAGATATTTATACTATTAGCACTCACTGTATTTAATTTTAGTAAATATTTTTCGGTCAAAATGTTGTAACATTTTCAAAGCAACAGCCACTAGATTAACATTTTGATTATTGATCAAAGGGTCATGTTTTTCTTACAATAGAAACTCTGCAGACATGTAAGTGAGATTTAAACACAGACAAATGCTGATCCTACGGGAACTGTGGGAGCAGCTTTTGCTATATACATACATTTGCATGTCTCTTTGTCATCTCAGGAAGAGCCACTAAGTGTATGCTAAAACTTGAGATGTGACTGCCATTGGTTTTGGTGTCTTTGTACAAGGTATTTAAGGAGGACAATGCTGCATGTAGACAGAGCACCTTGTTTGTCTCTCCATGGCCACGTATAAAGAATTGATTAATCACATCTTTGACTCCGTACTTCTTCTTTGGGAAGAAATTTTCTTTCACAAGCTTCATTATAAAAAGGTTATTGTAATATTTATAAGTCTTACTTTTCTAAATACAATCAGACAATGATACAAGTGAACTCAACTTGTAAAAACTCTAAGTACCACTGTACGACATCAGATCTTTTGAAGCAGTTTGAATACGTGTCAGCATAACTCAATAAAAGTTTTTATTGAGTTGAAATTTATTTTCATCCAAATAACAATCCCAAAAGGGTTATTCTTTTCCAGCAAAAAGGCAGATTAATTATTGATATAGTTTGGTTTGTGATTTGTTCAATTCCACAAGCTGGAAACACATTAGAGCTTCAATCAATACTGAACCAAAACCGGGAAACCAAAACAATAAGCTAAAAGGCATATGAAGGGAACTGTGAAGTAGAGTGATAATTCTCTGTGGGTACACAACTATGAGCAACCTCTTTCACGTCACATATAGGGTGTATTCGAAACCGCCTACTGCATACTACCAACGAGCACAGTGCGCAATACTAGATACTGCTTTTCATACTGGGACACAGTGGGTGAGGTAGACTGGTCCGATGCATACTGGAGATCAGTACTGAATCAGTACAATATCTGGGTATTTTTGGCATACTGCAGATTTTGCTTTTGTTTACATACTGCATGCTACATTTAGGCCAACAGCCGGTACATGCTGCTAGTATAGCAGGTGGTTCTGAATACATTCATAGTCACTTGATCCATTGTTAATATAAAAAAAGCGGTCATGGCTGCTTTACAGAATAGTTGTCAACAAGGAGTACTAATATATTTTGCACTGAAGAATGTGAACGTTTTTGTACTCCCACTCTTCTAAATTAAGCAGCACTTTCAGCGGAATATACTCCTACTGCAATCACCAAACAGGAGACGAGAAGCAAACAAGTTTACAGCAAGGGCGACTTATCAAAAACTATATGCTGTGATGCCTCTGTGTCCCCCTAAAACCAGAAGTGCGTGGATGAAAGTCTGCACGACAGACTGGTACAAGAGAGGACTGCTTACAGATAACACAGATGTGGATTAAAAGAAGCATGTCTGAATAACATGACAGTACTTCATCAAACTGCTCACTGATGAAGGACAGTGCGGTCCCTGAGAAATCACTTAGTCTGAGTGAATGAACCCATACAGAAAGAATAGAAAGGGCTCCTATCAAAGTCTGTCTATACTATTAGACACTAATATTCTCATATTGCAAAGATTATTAGGGTTTATGCCATATCACTTCTTTCATATCTCATGAAATCGGAGGTGGATATCAAGTACACCAGGGATGGACAACTTTGATGATAGAATTGGCCACGAGGTAGTGAGGGTAACATTTAGTAATGCTTTTATTCATGTAATGAGCTTAACACAGAAACAAAACGTCCACATTCTTAAGGCGTCTCCGGTTGGCGTACAATCGACTGAATGTTAATGTGTTTGTGCATCAAATCTGCATGAGCTGGAACAGAGCTTCATCTGTCGTCCTTTTTCTCTCTTTTGACGTGATGTGCTTAGTTGTTGAGAAGAAGCTCTCATAGATATAAGATACACCCAAACATCCTGGCCACCGACAGTGCAAAATCCCTAAAGGTTGAAACTTGGGACTCGTGTAGTAATCTCCAAAATTAAATTTCCCTCTTACTGCGTTTTTCTTGAAAGAAGGTGTCTGACTGTAGTTTGCACAGTTCAAGCTGCAACTCTGGGGGATCCTCACTGGACAGCTACTGGACTTACCAGTCGCAGGGACATGCATGTAGTTCCACTTAGACTCCAATGAGGGTCAGCGTCAGTCTGGCGTTCCATGGTTCAAGATCTTCAGAGCAAATTATAGCAGCAAGTTACAGATTGGGCTGTAGCAACATGCCACTGATTATTCCTGAGCTCTATGGCGTGGTCTGCAGCCAGAATCTGTTCCCATACAAAGCACAGTGGGCGGACATAGCACAAGATTTCCCGATGATTTGACTTTCCACTGTGAATTGGGCGCCATCGATGCAAAGCATGCGCAAATCAAAGCACCTCCAAAGTCAGGCAGCGACCCCTTTCAACTACAAACAAACCAACTCCATTGATCCATTATCTGGAGTATGCACAGTCGGCGCACTTGCTATGCGTATACTCCACACAGTCACACATTTTGGGCTGTGAGCAGACATCCCCATAGGGGTCACGCGGACCAAAGGGGACCCTCAAGGACACAGAAAGGATGGCTTAACAGTAGAACATTTTAATCAGAACTCCTCCTTTATGATTGGTATAGATTTTCCCCTGGATTTCCCTCATGAACTGTCCATAGGTATTGCCCATTCAGTGTATGATGCACTTTATGTAGTTTTTCAGGCTTTACTAAAGCTCTGTGTGAGAACAAGAGTGTGAGTGTTTTGTGTGTGTGAGAGTGACGAATCATTGCTATTGCTACAGCCTAATGATCCTCCTGGAGGTGTCAGGGGGCTTATTCAGACAAATATCTGTAATGGGAGGATCACACTTGATAACCCTGATGAGACCGTCCCTCCCACCCGACTCTCCTCTCCATCCACATTTGTTCCAAATCTGAGCTTGGTGTCTATGCTCAAGTGTTAATCCTCCACCAGACACTGTTTGCAGTCTTCTCAATGAGCACCGGCTGCAGGCCTATTAAATGTTACGTGCCACAACATCGGCCAGCTATTTTTTTTTTCTCTTGCACCAACAAGAATGTGCTCTGCTATACTCTTTCTACATTACAACTTCACTGGTCTATGAACCAACATAGAGAGAAAGTGCAAAGGAAGTTCAACAATTTAATTTTGTTCAGCCACATATTATTTTATGGTGGTTTAGCCTCCTAAAAAACAGTGAAGTGGCCTGCTGTGTCTGTAAAGAAAAGAGTCAATGATATTTATCATTATAACCTGACATATAACTTTTGAATTCATTTTACATTTTTTAGTATTTATAAGTGTAGAATTACTTGATGTCAGCCTGTGGACCAACATGTTTCAAATCTTTATCACAATATTATCATGCATCCAAAATCACATATCAAATCAATCTGATGTTCAAAGCAATGTCCTGCCTTCCACTGTCATTGCATTCATGTGTCAAACTAAACACAAGGGCTTTGATCAATTTATAAAATGTAATAAAATTGTGAAAAAAGTAAAAAGATTTCCATAGCTAAAGGAGACACCTACAGATTGCTTAATTTGTCTGACCAACAATCAAAAATCTGAAGATAATTATTTTACGATAAAAGAAGCTCAAGAAAATTCAGCAAATATTCACATTTGAGAGGCTGGGAGCAAGGAATTGTGGGTATTTCTAATTGATAATTGACTTAAACAATTAATTGATTATCCAAATAGCTGCCCATTAATTTTATGTTGATAGAATAATTAATTAATTGACTAATTGTTTCCACTCCATAAAACACTTTTTCTATGAATTTTGTTTTTAATCCCAACTTGCTCAGAATTAACAGAAATTTGTAGATTGATAATATGATAAGATCATCACATTGTAATGTTGCTGAAATCCGATAAAGGAAATTATCACCCACCCCGTCTTGATGTTCATGGGGTTGCTTGGCAGCCTGAGCTATTGTATGTTTCACCTGTTTCAATTGAAATGGGCCCTGCACTCCAAAAGGGCCCAGACTGACATGCAAGAACAGAATAATTCACCCATTTTAAAATTAACAACTTATTTCACAGGCATGGACACAGGAAACAGGTTTGCTCTGTGAAACGATTGTATCCTCACTGCTCTGCAATACTATAGGCGCTGTCTCTCGCTCTTTATCTCCCTGCAGTTGTCATGCATTAGTTCCTGTTGTTGGTGTTCATTTTTGCTTTCTGCTGAGGTGTTAAATCTTCTAAAATGGTTGTAATTTGTTGTTAATAACTATTAGCTATAAGTTATCTTGGCCATTCAAATGAATACAAAAAAAAAAGAAAATCGCGCACCATTTAGCATGACATCATTATATACAGTAGACTAACCTTCTTTCTGCGTCCCTATGTAGGGGAGGCCAGGGTTGGTTGGCACTTTTCACTCTCTAATTTATGTTAGAATATACTAACCAGAAGCAAATGTAAGGTTAAGGTCTATGTTATAAATAAATGTTTTAATGTATGCAAATGTTTTCTAAAGTTGATGATTCTTGATTAAAGTCATGTTGTGCATTTGTGCCAATCAGCCCTATCACCGGGTTGGGTAGGGCCCCACATTTGCTCTTGAAAAGGACGCTTAGGGCCGCCACTGACTGGGTTATTTTAATCACTGAAATGTTCTGATGCAAAATTCACATTAAAGACAGTGGCCCAAACAACTTCACATCAGGGGCAATATCATACCTTAAAATACCTTACAACTTAATGATATACTGTATTTTGTACAATACTGAAGCTGTCGAGAGAGCATTAGAAAACCCAACATTACACTGTCACATCAGAAAAAAACACTGGTTAAAAATCGAAAATGTTAAGAGCCTACAAGAACTGGCTATAGGATGAATCACTAGTGTGATTCATCACTTGGTGAGCAGCAACAATTTTATTTATAGTGTACAATGCTGCAGATTCTATAAATAGCGCCAGGGAAAGTTAAGAACATGTGAATGAGTTAAAATACAAAGCAGATGAAAGACTGGACACAGAGGTAAATTACCAT
This sequence comes from Micropterus dolomieu, assembly GCF_021292245.1. Taxonomy (NCBI): domain Eukaryota; kingdom Metazoa; phylum Chordata; class Actinopteri; order Centrarchiformes; family Centrarchidae; genus Micropterus; species Micropterus dolomieu. The sequence continues at coordinate 19,305,964 of NC_060168.1, forward strand.
GATCAAACATGCACTCACGCCTGAAGGAACAGAAAGAAAGGAGAGTACAAAGGAGTACAGTGTAATCATAATATTACAATTTGGCACATATTTGTTCTGCATGTGTGTTTGTCTCTGTGTTGTGTGATTGTTTACGTGTGTGTTTGCTCTTCACTCAGTCCTAAGTACTCCAGTAGTCAAGTAGCCCAGAGTGAGCATGTGCTTCATGCCGTGCAAATGCAGCATTCAGCGGGGGCCAGGCTCACAACTCGGTTGCATGTGTGAGTAGTAATGTGTGTGTGCAGTACTGTATGTGTTGTGCTGGTTCGGTTCAACAGTGGGTCACTTGGTGGTCATTCATCTGCATCCATTTGCTAAATGTCACTGCTACACTGGGTACACACACACACACACGCAAGCACACAAGTACAGGCACTGTTTCTGCTCAAACTGAATTGTCATCTATAATTGCACGCTGATTTTTCCTCATTGCTAACCCAATCAGCTGTGTTTCTGTCCTCTTTGTTTTTACCACTGCTGCTTCCACTCTTTGAATCCCTCCCTCTCCATCATCTCTTCCATCCATCCATCCTCATTCTTCTTCTTTCTGTTTCACTCTCTATGTCCTTTGTCGTCACTTTTCTTCCCTCCCTCCTTCACCATTACCTCATCCAGTCATCCCACCTCTCCTCTCGCCCCATCACCTTCTTCCCCATCCCTCCATCACCTCCTTTCTATCCTCTGTTCTTCCAACCTTCATACTCCCATCACCCCCCCCTTCTCATACCTTGTCTCTCTCACCCTCCATTATGCTCTTTACCCCTTTTCTACCTCACCTCCTCTATTAGATATTCCTCTCACCCCACTTCTCCTCTCTCTCCCTCTCTTTCCCTCTCTCTCCGTCACCTAAGGTAGACAGTTCTGTCAGGAGTCTGCCTTATTTACAGCCTCTCTTCGCTCCTGTTTACATTATCGATCGGCAGGGTTGCTTTAGTTCCACCATACATCAACACCACTCCTACTCCTTCCCCCCGCCAGTGTTACGGCTGCTGGCTCACAGAGAGAGACGGAGAGAAGGGGGGAAAGATGGGGGGCTCTCGATGGGGAGATGGAAAGCTAGCGGAGCATGTTAGGATGTGTGAGGGATTTATGTGAAGGAGAGTGTGTAGGATAGTGTGTTATGGAGCAGAAGTGGATGTGTGTCTTGTGAAAGTGTGTTTGACTGACAGTAAGAGTGTGCATGTGTTATGTGTGTGTATTTAAACATACACAACCAGCCTGCGTGTTTGGTTTTGCTAACAAAGGAGGGATTTTGGAATCTCTTTCAGTGAATTTGTAATGTACACGGTGTACACTACTTGGCCAAAAGTATGTGGACACTCAAACATTATGCCCATTTGTGATTGTTGAAAATATCATTCCAAAAATGAGTAGGCAATGAGAAACATGCTGCTATATTACACTCCCTTGGGATGGTTTTCCACAAGATCTTGAGAATTCGGCGATCAGGCCTGGCTCACAGTTGGCTGTCCAGCTCATCCAGGTGTTGGATGGGGATGAGGTCAGGGCTCTTTGAAGGTGAGTCAAGTTCTTCCGCACCAAACCTGGCTTTGTGTATTACAAGATTCTTTGAAACGGGAAGGGGCTTGTATAAACTGTTGCCACAAAGTTGGACGAACATTACCGTACAAGATATGGATAAACAATAAAACTTCTGGATGAGAGATCTGGGGAAAGCAAGATGGGGTTATTTGTTTCCATCCACTACTGTTATGCACTATTAGGCATTGTTTCACCAAGATAAACAGCTAGTAATGCTAACTATCCAGTTGGCTGCAAAGAAGAGGGCACGACGAGTTGTAATAATGTTACAGTCTCTTCATCGCTCAAACATTTCATGTTTTCATCTGCTGCTTTTTTTCTCTTCAGTAGACATTTAAGTCACATGCTTTATGTCCATATGTTTCCATTGCACTTTGTTGCATTTTGGTTGTATCAATACTTCAAGTTTTCTAAGCTTAAAAACATTTTTTCAAATGTTTGGCATTCCTACTCACTTTTTTTATCCTTTCGTCAACAATGGTGGAGGTAGTGTCATCTTTTGGCTGCTTTGGTGCCAGAGGAACTGATTACTTGCCAAGTGACTTCTGTAATATAATTATTTGCACCCAAACCACAATCTTTTCCTAAACCTAACCAACTACGACCATTTCACAATGTTAACGTCATGTGACTAACATCATATAGGCCATCAGCTCCGACCAGCTCCGGCAGCATTTTTAAGAGTGCGAGAAAGAGGTAAAAATCACCGTTTGCAGACACTGTTCTGGTGGTTTGTCTCCTAGCACATCCACTCCATCTGTGGCTGACTTCTTAGAAAAGGCAACAAACTGTCTGACCCACTTTCAATGTTTCCATCACTCGTTTCTGAGAAGGCGATTAAGCTAGCCGCACCTTCATTTGGAGTTCATATGTATTCAAGCCTTTATGGTAAATCCGCTGAAACGGACCAGTGCGAGCTGACAGGCAGGTTAGCGACTTTATCCTGTCATTTTCTCTCTTTACAAAGACAAGTGTTGCGGTATGAGAGTCCTACCTGAAGAGAGGCTGTGAAGTCTTCATGTTACGCGATACGAGAACCACATACAACATTTATCAAATTGTGTCGGACTTTAATATTTAAATTTAGCGTGAGGACACACATGTGACAACGTCCGGTTCTCAAAATAAGGTGTCTATAAAGTATGAAAATGAGATTAATAGGATTATATTCAGAGAAAGTATAAAACATATTACATGTGTACATTTAAAGTATATGGACACATGTAATTTACTTTACCGGACCCTCTCGGGCCTCGGATCCACCCATCGTAGTCTCTCCAAATCCTGTGGTAAACACTGAGTAAAAACTATTTTTTAACTATTTAATTTATGCAAAAAATAAATGGAATAAATGTGAATGTATTTGTTTGGTATTCAGTAATCTGCAAATTCTTTCCTTATATTCGGTTTCGGCTTCAGCCAAGAATTTTAATTTCAGTGCATCCCTAGCTGTAAATTTAGGAAGTGCTTAATTTGATATGCAGCAGAGTTTTCCATGTTTTCCATTTTAAACAGCAATATCGCTGTCGATCATGTTCATTTAACTGTGGGAAGTTAAATCGTAATTGCGATCAATATTCAATTAATTGTAGAGCCCTAATGGACAGATGTCCACAGATTTTCATCCATACAGTGTACTGTATATGCATGCAAAGTGATCTCCTGTAACTCCATTGTGAATACAGATTCTTTTGCCATTGTGATCATTTTCACCTTTCTTTAGTTCTTTATCTGCTGAGGTAAAATTCTATTATGTACATACACCATAAGCATAATAAGAACTGTATAAAAAAAAGTAAAAAGGCACAACAAAGTTGTGTCAACAAAAATATGTTGTATTATGAGAATAAATATCAGAAAATTTCTCCACACACAAATGTTTCAAGGACAGGTGAATACATGAAAGTACTGGTCTTTCACTACTGAAAGGAAGAAAATCTTTCACTTCCAGTTGACACAGGTCTAATGTTTATGACAGGGTATGAAGACCTTCAACAGATTGTATTCAGAGAAATGGCAAACCATCTTTTAGTTAGACTCACATGAACCAATCAAATTGTGCTCACTTCATCACACCAGGTTTTCAAAATCAGCACTGTGGCCTTTTCCTGTAGTGTTTTTCAGTTTCTGCCTGTTTGTTGATTAACGAGGGAGAAACTTAACAGACCAGCTTGTGCATGCTGATTTTGCACATAAGAGGAACAAGCATTTTTTCCAACAAGATTTTATGCTTTATACCTAACAGCAACTATCACTGCGGTAGTTGCATACAGTGCAAAATTAAGCATGTAATGGCCACATTTTATTATCCTGTTAGAGGTTAAATATGTCCAAACCGTCATTACATGCACATGCGCACATGTTTGCCTACCATTTTGGTTTATGATATGTGGAGAAGACATTTTAAAGTGCCTGTAGATGAACATTAGCATGCAATATGAATTAATGGCTGTCATTACTCTGGTTGTGCATTTCAGTGACGTATCGTGTCCTTGCTTCTGTGGGTCTGAAAAGGTCGCTCGTCCACACAGAGGAGGGAATCATGACCTATTGTTAAACAGATGTGAGGCCTTTTGATTTTTACCCTGCAGACCTTGTCTCCAAAGCGTCTAAACAACAAGCTTCATCGGATCATATTAATATATTTGCACAGTGATTTGATTGTAGCTTAAAGCTGGGGTAGGCAATGTTGGAGAAACTAGCAAGAGACAGCTAGATTTTGAAAGTATCCACCTGAAAAAATCTTACCCCATACAAAAAATGCATTTGAAATAAATTGCCTAGCCAAGCTTTAATGTCATGTCAAAAAACAACCAGCCATTTTTTCACTGGATGTCCTATTCTTTCTACTTTTCTTCCCTCCTCTTATTTTGTTTCCAGACTTGTTTAAGGCAACGGTTATTTAACGCTCCAACCAGGTTTGGATGTTATATTGATTTGTGGTTTTTATCCATTGAAGGAATCACTTTGTACAGCACAGCGAGCTATACTATTTATATTCCACTGAGTATGTATTCCAAGTGCCTCTTCATTGTCTCAGAGACAAGTTTTGCAAAAAAATACATGCAGCAATGAGATTTCTGACATCAACATGTGTTTCTAGTTTTTTATAAAGCATAGTTTACGCATATAAATTATTATATTAAATGTCACTGCACATAAATTAATTAAGATATCTCAACATGTGCTATTTCCATAGTTGAAACAAGTACTCAGATCTTTTACTTATGTAAAAACAGTAACACTACAATGTATAAATACTCTGTTACAAAGTTTTACTTAAGCAAAACAAAGAATTATCATCAAAATGTACTTAAAGTATTAAAAGTTAAAGTACTCACAGTGGAGGCAGAATGTCAGAGTTATAATTGTACAAATTATTATTACTAGTGCATTAATATCTAAGAATCATTTAATGTTGAAGTTGGTTGACAGACATTATATTAATAAGCTCATCTTCCATTCTTTTTATATAAAATCTTAAAGAAAATTTTTAAAGTAGCTGGTAAACTTACTTGGTTACTTTCCACCACAGACATCTAGGTACATTCTTATCTAGGAAGTTTCTAATAATGGAGATCATTTTGGTGCAATAAAACCGGTATTTTTCCGAAGCCAACCTGATTAAAATCTTTGTATAAACTTGTAAAATGTATGTATAAAAAACATAATTTAAAGTAGCATCTTTCTATCTTTTTTTTTTCTAAACCGAGCAGTACCACCAGTCTCATCCGAGGCTTTTACCGCAGTCTTTTTCTTTTATGTCAGTTGTTCTCTCTTACAGCCCCCTTTCCTCATAAAATGTTAATATCCTTTGTGGTTTTATCCTGTTTTCCATCTGGTTAAACTGAATGCTTATCAGATCGATTAGAATAAGATATAAAACACAAGATCAGTCTGACCTAATTATAACACAAAAGCTTTTTGCTGCTACACGTGTTTAATTTAAGGGCCCCTCACACTGTATGATCTTACAAAAACAACAACCAAATGAAAGGAAACAAAGTAAAGGTAAAAAAATAACAAGTAGGCAAGGAAGGGAAACAGTAAGACAGGAGGGAAAAGCAAGTAAATTTGTACTTGAGTGCAGTCTAAACTATATTCATCACACACCTGATTTGCCATGCACATTTACCCAACAAAGTGGCAGAGGGAGACAGTGTGTGTGTGTGTGTGTGTGTGTGTGTGTGTGTGTGTGTGTGTGTGTGTGTGTCGGCCTGCTCTCTTGTATAAGTGGGCGTCACACTGGCAAGAGCCTTAAGAGTGCCATCCAGTGACACCCGCCTGGCTTTTCTTTTTGTCTGCGATTCCAGCTTTTTTTCCCTGCTTATTGTCACTCCTCCTTTTAACTCTGCACCCCCCCCCCAACACCACCAACGGCCTTTCACCATTCTTACCTGGGAGGCCACGAGTCGCTGCTCCTGCTTTTCATACTCAACGTCCATCCATCCGGCCGTCCATCCTCTGCCCTCCCCTTTCTCTCTCTCTCCCTCTCTTCTCATACCTCCATCTGTCCCTCGCCTTTCTTTATCTGCCTTTAAAGCAGGAGGCAGGAAAAAGGCTAGCTGGTCCTTTGTGTGCCCGGCCTCAGTTTGTGCTCAGCCAAGCGGATACAGCTCTTAAATCCAGGCCCAGGCTTGGGCACAAAAGGAAGGCTCAAGTCTTGTAAAGGTCCCTACGGCTCTCCCTATCTCTTTCCACCTTTCTCTGAGAAAGACAGAGGGGCAGTTATTCTAAACAGGAGGACAAGAGTAGCCGGTGGAGGGGGGAACAAGAGGCCGATGCTAAAAGGAGCAGACATAATTCTTTTCATCAGAGAGCAGCAGCAAAGACGTTTACTCCCTCTCACTTCAACTCTCTTTCGCTGAGGCAAGCAACACTGGAGGTTTTATTTTTTTTTTTGGGATCTCTTTTTCTCCTTCAAGGCGAATGAATTAACTGAATGAATTAACACCAGGGCGGCTGCTGTGATCATCATCATCACGCTCCTCCTCATCATCATCAGCAGCTTTGACGAAGCTCTTTAACACCTAGAAGTATCGCACTGCTGACGCCAAGGCAGGAAGAAGCAAAGATGTCGACAACCTTGTCAAAAAAAAAAAACTCCCAACTAGAGAGGTATCACAGTCTGAGTGCTACAGTCTTTAGCCCACAGCCTTGTCAAGTCTCCTGGCACTACTAAAGAAACCTTACTGCTGCTGCTGCTGATGATAGCAACGGGGGGGGGGAATAGGCGCGAGATGCAACAGAGAAAGATGAAGAAGAAGAAGGAGGAGAGGGGGGGTGACCAAATGTAGTGTAGAAAGAGAAAACAGAGAGGGGTGAGGAGGTATAAAGGTGAGAAAGAACATGAGAAGAACAGGGGGAAACAAGGTGTTTAAGTTGTTGATCGCGACAAGCAGAAACACCATGTCTTCAAAGAAAGAGAAACAGACAAGAGAGCGACGGGGTGACAGGCAAAACAGGGAGATGGAGGTCTTTCTTGGAGGAGAGGAAGAGGGGGAGTCCGGGAGAGCTGCAGTGAGGATTTTAATTAGCGGTAATTGGCCACTGAGGGAACAGAATCTGGGAGATGGGAGCGAAGAGAGGGGAGCATAACAGCCAGCTTTTGACAGAGTGATATCTCTCTTGCTTTGTACCTCTCTATTTCCTTCAGCACTTTTTCTATCTGGGCCTTTCCGTCTCCATCTTGTTTTCTTTCCATCTTTTTCCACCTCCAACTGTGTTAACTCCCGCTATCCCCAAACAGTATGCTTCACTCTGCCAATTTCTCCCTAACTTCAAGACATCGCGATGACAAAAAAAAATGTGGGCAATTATGCTGAAAGGTTTTGTTATAATCAATTTATTTATTTTAGAATAATCACTCTACTCTGCAGCTCCCCTCATCTCTATGGAGCATTTAGCATCTTTCAGCTAACTGTTTTGGTTTTCCAGCCCCTGAATTTCTGTTTTGGTCCATTCTCACAGCTCTGCTTTTTAAAGTTACTCTAATCCTCTAAAAACCCACTGTACACTACCTGCTCAGCACCAAACAACAGACATACTAAGTAGGACAAGTAGGACCTGGACAGGTAAAGACCAAAAACTGAGCTAAAGGAGAGTGAATATTGGACTTACATTGACCAACTGGCAATGACTCCAAATGAATGATAATGTTGCACACATTAACATCCCCAAATAATCCCTCATTGCAGGAGAAAATAGAGTCCGCACAACTAATGTAAATATTAGGGGTGGGAATCTCTAGGCACCGATAATAAAAATGATGGATAATTACCAGGCATTTAATTTGCACATTGAAATCCAGAAGAAACGTCACCTTATTTGCTTAAAAGGACTAGTTTGCCTAATTTACTTACTACTAAGTAACTACTAATTTACTCAGCTCCTGCATGGCAGAGATGGGGACGCGGACTCGAGTCCGACTTAAGTCGCCCACACAGTGATTTCAGACTTGACTTCAGACTCGTCCTCGAAACATTCAGACTTGACTCGGACTCGAGGTGCGGGACTGGTGAACAATGTTTATTTTTAGGAAACGTCTGATAAGCTTGCTGTTATTCCCCTCCCTCCATTACCTATAATCTGCCTACATAACACGTAGTATCAGCTGCGCGCCGCCACACGTGAGAGAGGACAACAAACAGCGGCAGCTGCTGAGCCATTCATCAAAACTTTGGCTTTAAAATGTCATACAACAAGACCCAAACAAAGAAGCGCTGAACGCAAATAGGTTAGTAACCTGAGGTTAGTAAACATGTTTAGTTCAGTATTGGCCATCTAACGTTAGCTTGCTTCTTGCTTTAGCTAAAGTCTACCGGGGTTCTCCGACTGTCGTTTGTTATGAAAAGATGAATGAGCGTTTATTTACTTGCCAAACTTGTGGTGGTCGATTAATGTAATCATTTACATCCCGCTGGCTGCCATCATGTTAATTATTAACGTTGGCTGCAAACAGGTTACAGGTTTATTGTTGATCATGTAACGTTACAGTTTTATTTAGTTATAACGTTATACTGGGTTTGAGAGTCTTGGGGATGTGTTGACTTACAGGAGTTTAAGCTGTCATTGATTGCATTGCACATTACATGGTTGTGCTCTGTAAGTGAAAAACAGGTTACAGTTACAGAATTCCTTATAGCTATGCAGTTTTATAAGCAGCCTGGATTGAACGCAGCGTGTGATACAACATTAATTATAACCACGAGAGACTTGAGACTTGACTTGGACTCTAGCTCAAAGACTTATGAGCATCTCTGCTCCATGGCCACCACCATCCTTTCTTTAACAACCGGTTTTCAGACTCCTCTGAAACTATCAGGATGTGCAGTATGTGTTCATTCTAAGCTTGTACCTGATGTTCCTGGACAAGTAGGTAGAAATGACATGCAGCTAATTAACAATGCAGTTTAGGAAACAACAGACAGACTTTCTTAATGGACACACTGTGACATACACGTACATTTACTGCCAGACAGACAACTTAATGCTAATATTTTCCTCCTCTAACTTTTTACCGTCACTCTCTGCCACTCGCACTCTCTCATTCGCTCGCCCACACGCTCACTACGCACACACACAGGATACACAGGGAGCCAGCCAAGCGTCAAGTGCGAGTAAAAATCATTAGTTGCGCATTGATACTAATGATCGTGTGAAATTTTAATAGGGTGTCATTCATTCATGCATCTGTGGTACGCCGAACACAGGGGGAATGGTCTCTGTTGTGTGCACACTGGAGGACTGTCCAGGCGCTGCACTTCCGCACTTCCGAGAGCGCCACCTTTTGCATTCCGTCAACATTATATTATCAATTAACATTTTGAAATTCGTATCTTGACATTAGTGAATTGATTCAGAATCACCCTCATCGATTGCATCTAAGAATCGATTGACAGTTTGGGTAATAATTTATCTCGTCACCTTCTTTTTGGTCTTCCAATTAAAATGCACTGACGTAGGATTTTGTTTTTAACCTGTATGAATGTCTGACTGCTTGTGTTTGTTGCTGCGTATTTTTTGCAGCTGCTTCAAGTGTAGTTTGTTTGATCGGCTGGACGTGCAGCCTCTCTTCTCCTCTGTTTGTGAGTCTTTAGTATAGTTAAGTCACTTGTTTAAACAGATTCCTTACTCGATTTATACTTGTTACTGTCATTTTTAGAGGTTTGCGACTCACCAATAAAGGAAAAAGCACTCGCAGAGATTTTTCAATTCAGTTTATTGATCAAAAGTTAACAAAAATAATTTTCCGTTGTTTATTCTCAACACATGGATCAAAAAATTACCTTAAATTTGTTTCCCACAACTTATTAGTCACTAAACTATTTCCCTCCTCCTCTCTCATTCAAATATAAAAAAACTCCCAAGCTGTAGTCTTTCCCTGTATAATACTACCCGTGAGGATGACCTAATTAGGATGAGGAGCGATCTGATACAATTTCCCAATACTTTTATGAATCAGTTATTTGAAACAAGAAGAAAATAAAATAGATAACCTTGCTTGTCCATAACAACAATAAAAATAATAATAGGCTACCAATCAACTACTATGGCTTCAACAGGTGGCATTTTAGACAAGGTATCGAATGAAGTACTCAGTTGGTATCGGTATCACTTTAAGGGTACTGGTTTTGGTACTGGTAAAATATTAAACGATACCCAACCCTAGTCGTGTGACTTCATAATGACTTCTTATTTTCCACTGTATTTGTGGACCTAGGAAGGTTCAGATGATCAGCTGATCATCAAAGTAAGAATGAAAAGTTGTCTGTAAGTCTCTGTAATGACGTCACTAAAGCAGAGCTGCCTTCACTGCGTGTGAATAGGGATTACGGTTCTAACCTCATGTTGCCAATCTCTCTCTCTCTCCTTCTCTTTAGACCCGCCCCCAGCACCTCCCTCTCCCCAGTGTGTTACGACGTTGTATCTCGGTGTGTTCGGCAGGGGAGCAAGGACCAGCTGGGGAATGGGTTAGCAGGGTTACAAGCTGTGTTTATCGGTACACAGGTGAGCCCTGGGGCGCTGGGTAGTCCAGACAACACATTCGGCCTACACTCCCCTCTCTGGCAACCACAAAACACACACCAGCGCACACCTACACATATGCTCTTGCAAGTGAGCAACACACTGATTTTATGCACACACAGACAGACTGATCCCACACCTTTCCGCTCCTAATCAAGTCCTCCTAATTACAGTGGCTCATATGCCCCGAAGTTGACAGATTGCTGATTAACTGCTTTTAAGTTTTGGTTAACATGTGAATTTAGGCAGGCCCTGCTTGAAATTTTCCAGCTGTCATTTGTCAACATCCCCAAATTGCATGCGACTTTTGCTAAACAGCAGCGGTAGTGTGCCATGCGCTCCGGGTGTTGCTAGGTTACGGTACTGGGATGCTACTGGCTAAGTGGCTGCTGGATCATCGACGGACACTCTGCAAGGAGGGCTGACAGCAGGTCCTCTGGACCATTTGGCAACTTGTGAGTCACACACTCTTGAAATCCCACATCTGGTGGCAAGCCCATACAAATCAAGATCAAAGTGTTGGCTTTGAGATTGGACCTGTCTCTCAACCTCTCTGCCGCTCTCCTGTCGAGTTTCATTTTCATTTCTTGCTCTTTTCCACAGCAGTGTGCTGCCTTCACATCGTACTCTGCCTGCTTTGTTATCCCTGCTTTGCGTTCCCTCCGTTGTTGCTGTCTCGCCTCTCTCTCCCTCCTGCTGAGAGGTAATCAAGCCCTGTTGTGAGTGTTTAAGCAATGGAGCAGACACATCTTGAATTATTCGTGGGTCTTAATATTTTGTCTGGGAGGAGACAGCCAGTCTCCACACCACATGCTGGGTATCGCACACATGAATGCGTGGCGTAGAGGCTCAAGCACACACATGCACACATGCCCACACACAGTTAGTTATTCAGTTAGTCAGAAATAAAGTCAGTCACACAGATCTCATGCTGACAGATAGTTACAGGTAAGAGAGTGATAGGGCCTGACAGGCAACCCGCACTGTATACACTGATATGCAACACTTAATACAACGCAGACACTAGTAAACACAATAAGCAGAGGCACAGCACCAGAACGCACGATCGAGTAAATCAGCGTGAGAAAAATACACATGCACACAATTACATGCTCGGGCACAAACATGTACACATAGTTGCACACAGTGACAAGACGCATCCACTCACACACAAACATTACAGCTAACACCCTCAAAGTTAAACAAGTGAACCAACAAAGGAGAACAGACAACGTAAGAACTCATCTCCTCCTAATTCCCTCCTGTGTTCAGCTCCCCTCACATCCATCGCCTCCCCCACGCTACTTTGTTTTATTTATTTATCTTTTTACCACTCTCTCCTTATCTATCTCTTGTACTGCTGCTCTCATTCTGCCTTGAACTCGCCTTCATCGCCTTCTCTCTCTTTCTTTCACTGTGAACTTAAACTCTCCGTGGAACCATAAGCTGATATCACAGAGCCTCAGTGTTCCTTTAATCTCTCTCTCACACACACAATGATGGACACGTACCTGGGTGGTCATTGTAATATACATGGCTTGGTTATAGAAGTTGTTGTGATACCTATTGGTGTCATGCTGTTTGAGTGCCATTACAGTGGCGAGCAACATCATGATTAGCTCCACATCAAAAGATCATGTTTAAAATCAGGAGGGTAGGAGGTGGAGACTCATGTAATGGCACGGGAACACTTTGAATTGTGTTACACTCTACACACAGTATCACACAAGTAAATACTGTGACTGATTCAAAGACTTTTATGATGTATAATCCGTCATGTTACAATAAACAAATTTAAAAGAGTAATCCACTCATTTAGCACTGCACTCCAATTTGGTTTAAATGGGCACCAGAGACATATGTCACAAGTAGACAATGGTTCAGGTTGGGGAGCCACTGGATTAAATGCTTAGTTGATTGACAGAAAATTAATTGCTAGTTCAAGCATCTCAAATGTGAGGATGTGCTGCTTTTCTGTGTTTTATTATTCTAAATTGAGTCTTTGACTTTTGGACTGTTGGATGGACAAAACAAGTAATTTAAAGAAGTAACTCTGGGCTCTTTGAACTTGTAATAGACAATTTTTCACTATTGTTTTGATATTTCATAGACTAATCAACTATTCAATTAATAGAAATCAGTATTATTATTACAACAATAAATATAAAAGTTACTTGCAGCCCTACTTCCAGGAAGTCACCTAAAAACTTTCCCTTTAATTTTCCTTTGCCAAAGTTTGAGCTTCTAGATGGATCCTGTTTTTTGTTCAGTCATAGCTGCTTTTACTGCTCTTACTAACTACACAATCTTTTTTCAAAATGTCCTCAAAATAAACTGGAACATTTTACTAAATGAAGACACAATTGTGATATGATAGTTTAGCCATCTTTAACATGAAGCAAAAGGTCAACAACAAAATATCAGTAACTACATGATCAATTAAACTTACCTACAGACTTCAATCCTGAGTGTCTAGAAACAGGAAGAGACTGTAGTTTAGTTGCTGCTGTTCAGTCCTTCTTATTAATGTCTACAATGAGTGCTGATACTCTCCCCGCAGTCACGTGTTGTGTTTTATACGTCAGAAAACCTGGAGGAGATCTTTTTTTCCGGAACTAAAAAACCTAGAAAAGCTTTTCCTGTCATGTTGAATTCTAAGTTTCCCCACATTATACACGCTGCAATGGAGTGCCACTTAATAATTGAGTGCCATTTACTCTGCTATAAATGGAAGGAAGTAAGTGACATTAGTACGTATACCTAGATGTGTTCCATCACTTCTTCGCAGAAGAAAAGTAGTTAAGGTGTGTACATGATTTTTGTGAAGAACAAAACATTCTTGTTCCATATTTGGACAGCAGAATTGCCTTATTTTTGTTTTTAAGCAACACCCTGCATCACTGTCACCCTTTCTCACACATTCACACCTGCAAGCTGTCTAGTAAAACCACACTGAGCAGCCTCACTGGAGTAGCTGGAAGCTACTCTCACACACTTTTATACTTACACTTTGATGGGAGGCCGTAGCCACAAGTGATCTTAGCCTCTCCGGTCTCGCAGCCGTGGAGGGAAGCACACTCCTTTTTTAGCATTGGACCTGCAGCGCGGTGGATCGCTCCGTCCACTGGAGAGGAGAGGACAGGAGATTCAGAGAGTTGGCCTACTTAAATGAATCCCCTGCAATCTGACTACTTACAGGGAGTCTAAATGTTGTTTGAAGTCCAGCAGGCACATTTACAGGTGTCAGAGCTTAGAGCTGAAAGGACCTGATAATGTCAGTTTTAGTGGTGAACGGTTGAATTTCCCGTCAAGTGTAGGTTGCTAACATTTCACACCAATGCTCTGTTTTTTTCCTTTTGGTAAGTCAAAGCATCTGCTTTTTGTACGTCAGTCTATTTAATGGATTTTAGGGCTGCTGCCTTAGTTAATTACTCGATTTAATGTCCTATTAAGGACTCAGCTGACTTTGACTTTTTGGTCAATTAGACTCTATTAATTACATTTTCATAAATCTTCATAATATTCAGAAATGTGTATCTATCTTTGATCCACACCACATCTAAAGACCGTGACTGTGTTCATTTCCAGGAGGGCAATGATGCAGGAAAAGCAATTTTACAGCTGTGCCACATCACAGTTTCAGTCATAATCTTTGCACCCCCTTTGCAGTTAAACACATATCCTCAAAGTTAACATTTATACCATTAACATTGATCGCAACAGCTTTATCATTATGACTCTCCGCATTATGGACCAGAGAGCTGCATTTATATTTAATGAAATCATACTTTTATGATTAACACAAATTAAGGCAAAATAGGAACAACGGATTTGAATGCAACAACAAATACAATTCTTCAAAGCCAATATATTTAACATACATTTTAATAGGAAAACTGAATTTAACCCTATGTGAAAAATCATTTCATAATAGATCATGAAATGACATCACGTTTCCGCTAAGAAGAACTGAAGAAAAAACACACCTATTCTAGTGAGGTGCTGGCTCGCATGCAGACATCAAAGAAAGGAAGGAAAAGCCGCACACACATGATTCAATTTAATTAGTGCTGGGGAACAATTAAAAATTTTAAATCGCGATTAACTGCATGATTTTCTGCGATTAATCGCGATTAATGATAGTATATTGCACACTTTTAATTTAAATGTACTGCTATATACACAAATGCAGTGCAATAACATGTGGTTTGCAAAAACTTAACAAATAAGGTGCTTTTGACCAGCAGTATTCCCTTTACACGGTATCAATAAATTTCTTGTAAATCTCAACTTAAACATTAATGTAATCAAATCAAATGTAAAACCAAAGCTATCTGCCACTACCAGGGCATTACGTTTTATCTAGCTTGTTAAAACAAGTTAAGAATCCAGAGTCACAATGTTAACATATATAAACATATTAACACATATAAATCTGTTTTCTTGTTTTTTTTCTGAACAGGTATCAGCAGAAACATTTTTCCTTTATCAGGGAGCAGCATAAAGAGTCTATGTTCAGTAGCAAGTGTCCCTGTTATAGTGAGGTGAAGTGGTCGAGCATAAGGTGTAGCAACAAGTGGGCGCATTTCTGTGAAACTGTCGCAATGTGCCTCACGTACACGCCCCCTGCACTTCCAAAGTTGAATTGTCTTGAACTTTTTGTTTGCGACATGCAGCACAAATCATTGGAAGAGAGACTGATCCTCGCTGTTTGTGAGTTTCCAGAATCTAATCTATTACTCCTAAATAGTCATCAGGACATCAACAGGAAGGAATTTGCATGGCAGAGCATCCCTGCAAAACTAGATGTAGGCCTATCAGGTAAAGTTATGTAGCCTATGATTATATGTTAAATAGGCTACAGCTATGTAGTGTACAGAAGCTGTTGCCATGGTTACTATCCATCCGAGGTTTAGATCCCTCCCTCCCACAAAATTTTAGTCCAATTTCAAAACTGCCTTTTATTGCAAAGATTCTAGAAAGAATTGTGTCCAAACAGCTGCTCACTGTACTGGAAAATAACAAATTATTTGAAAAGTTTCAATCTGGTTTCAGGAAGTACCACAGCACTGAGACTAGAGGTCGACCGATTAATCGGACGATTTTTGGCATTTTTTAACATAATCGACATCGGCCAATATCCAAGTATATCAAGCCGATTATTAGGCAGGTGTATCTGTGGGCAGCCTAGTGTTGTCGTGGAACACATGTTTGATGCGCGCTGCCGCTAGAGTCATTTTCCAGCCGAGTGAGCAGCAGACCTCATCCAGTGCCTAAGGAGCTAACGGTAAGGATTCAATTCTTATTACTCCTTTATATTTATATAAAGTATTAGCCTAAGAACTTTCAGTGGAGAATGGGTGGGCTGAAGACTCAGGGTCTGGAATTTGGATTGAAACTAAATATAATATTATTCACATTCCTTTTTGTATTGTTGTTTACAAATCTTCCTTCCCTCAGAAACAAGGAGATGGAGCTGCTAAGTAAATTGCACTAAAAACTTTAAACTTTATTTATTTTTTCATCGAAAAGTATATTTGACAGTTTATTTTCTTCTTACCCGTTTTGTTTATTTAATATATTTTTTTTACATTTATAAAATTTATTTATATATGTTTTTTTACATTATAGTTTTTTAATTTATAAGTGCAGAATGCAGATTGTTCATTGTTCAAGTGTTCAATAAATGTTTTTGTTGAGAAAGTTTGTCTATGTTAAGTAATTATCATTTCTTTTACATTTTATCTTTCAAATAGAGGTTAAAAACCAAGCAAATATCGGCCAAAATAAATCGGCAGCATTAATCGGCCATCGGCCGACCCGGATTTCAAAAGATCGGTATCGGCATCGGCATGAAAAAAAAACATATCGGTCGACCTCTAACTGAGACAGCCCTGCTTAAAGTCACCAATGACCTTTTAATGTCTGCTGATGAAGGCATGTGCTCAGTCCTGGTACTCCTGGACCTTAGCGCTGCTTTTGACACCATTGATCACAACATCATGTTAGACAGACTGAGGCACTGGGTAGGGATTTCTGGTACTGTCCTAGAATGGTTTTCATCCTACCTGTCAAATAGGAAGTTTTGCGTGTCTGTAAACAACTATGTCTCTTCGTTCTGTCCAGTTAAATATGGTGTGCCTCAGGGGTCGGTCTCAGGACCCATTTTGTTTTCCTTGTATCTGCTTCCCCTTGGACATATTATCCATCAACATGGTATTTCTTTTCATATTTATGCTGATGACACACAAATGTACTTGCCCGTCAGATCCACAGACCCTGGAATGCTGAGTTCACTTACCGACTGCCTTTGTGAAGTTAAAAAATGGATGTCAAACAATTTCCTCCAGCTGAACTCAGACAAAGCAGAAATCCTGGTCATTGGGTCCCAGCAGATGGCAGTACAAATACTACCATCTGCTGGTTCCCTAGTAAATAACATTAAGCCTGTTGCAAAGAACCTTGGTGTTTGGTTTGATAGTAATTTAAATTTCGAGCAGCACACCACAAAGCTTGTTCAATCATGTTTTTATCAACTTAGAAATATAGCAAAAATTCGATCTATGTTAACTTTTAAGGACACCGAGACCATTTTACACACCTTCATCTCATCACGCCTGGATTA
>NC_060168.1:19323296-19328910 GCF_021292245.1 Micropterus dolomieu
GATGACACACAAATGTACTTGCCCGTCAGATCCACAGACCCTGGAATGCTGAGTTCACTTACCGACTGCCTTTGTGAAGTTAAAAAATGGATGTCAAACAATTTCCTCCAGCTGAACTCAGACAAAGCAGAAATCCTGGTCATTGGGTCCCAGCAGATGGCAGTACAAATACTACCATCTGCTGGTTCCCTAGTAAATAACATTAAGCCTGTTGCAAAGAACCTTGGTGTTTGGTTTGATAGTAATTTAAATTTCGAGCAGCACACCACAAAGCTTGTTCAATCATGTTTTTATCAACTTAGAAATATAGCAAAAATTCGATCTATGTTAACTTTTAAGGACACCGAGACCATTTTACACACCTTCATCTCATCACGCCTGGATTATTGCAACAGCCTTTTCACTTGTTTAACCCAAAAATCTACTGATCGACTCCAGACTGTCTCAGCTGCCAGGCTTTTAACCAGAAGAAATATGACCACGTCACCCCTATTTTAGCTTCATTACACTGGCTCCCAGTGTGTTTTAGAATTGACTTTAAAATTTTATTGATCACTTTTAAAGCTCTTCATGGCCTCTCGCCTTGTTATATTTCTGACCTTTTAGTCCCATACACACCAGCACGTACCTTGACATCCTCGGGCAGAGGTCTGTTGTCTGTTCCAGAGTCTCGACTGAAAACTAAAGGGGACAGAGCGTTTGCTGTCAGGGCCCCGAGGCTCTGGAACAGCCTGCCCGAGGAAATCGGGTCAGCTGAGTCAGTGAACTCTTTTAAGTCCCTTCTTAAAACATACTTTTATAGGAGAGCCTTTCCCGATCTTATTTGACTTTATTGTATCCCTTTTATTTTACTCTATTTTACTTATTTTATATGTATCTTAAACGTGTATTTTGGTCTTTTCAATGTTTTTTGCTTGTATTGTTTTCTTTGCACTTGTTGAAGCACTTTGTAACTTGTTTTTGAAAAGTGCTCTACAAATAAAGATCATTATTATTATTATTATATTATTACTATCCATAGAGCGCCGGCTCATGGAGCACTGTTCTTCTCCCACACGCAGCACCCAATGTAGTCTGCTGAAGCCTCCCTCCGCCGCTTGTTTGGGTGGGTGATGACTAGGGGAAAAATATGGAAAACCCAAAAAAACAACAAGATTTTATTGATGCTATCTTACTGACCGGATTCATTTCTAGTATTTCATTGAAATTCAACTTGGCTCCTTTTTTATTTGTTGCTCACCCATTACTGTCAATGAATTGAATCTGTTTACATGTGGTCGGGGGGCTTCAATATGACAGAAAATGTTTGAGAACCACTGATCTAGTCAATGCAAAAACTGCAAAAGACTTTATGCAGCTAATCAGGATCTTTTTTTCATAGAAAAGGACCCAACCCTGTTATGCAAGGGCATAGGTATGGTCTCAACATTGGTAGGCACACAACAATCTTTGCTACCGACATGTCCCTACTAGGGCTGACCCCAAATAGTCGAAGATTTGATGCTGTGATGGGGGAGCTTGATTAGACTGTCAATCTCACAGTCGAAGCTTCGCAGTAGCGTTATGAAACGAGGATCATATCATTTCGGCGATATGGGGTTGCTCAATGTCTGATTTTACATAGAACTACCAGTTTTCTCCCAATAAGTTAATATACAGCCTATTATGATATCAATATCAACATATAATGTTGTAAATAAACATGTAAAAAGAAAAAAAGCTTTAAACAAATGTTTTTAAAGTGCGTGAATAAATCCAAAATTGTAACAAAAACCCTTCAAAAGGGGGATCAGTGCACATGTGTGGGCGTAGAATGTATGTGTGTAGTGTCAGAAGAGGAACACTTGCTGAAGAGACGAAGACCCAGCTTTGCCAGTGTTGTCCGCACATCGTGGGACATTGTGATCATTTATTACCACTGGTGAACCACACAAAAACAGTAGTTGAACTAGACCCTTGAGGAACCGAGACATGCATGCAGTTGTCGGCCGCACGCACGCAAACCTCTACACAAGACCAGTGAATGGCAGGCGATCAGAGAGAAAATGGTCAACAACAAGCCTCTAGCTGGAAATGCACAGTGTAAATTTCACTGACGAATAAATAGGGACTGCGGCTCTGCAGCTTCTCAAGATTAAAGCGGAGCTACTGTGTGTAACTCCACCCCCCGGTCGCAATCGCCGCCACACACAGACAGACATGTGATTAGACTATCAGTTGTTTTATACAGTCTATGGTCCCTACCCTCCATATGTAAACCTACACCCTTGTGTACTTCCTACAACTCAACATGATCCTGGCAGCAATTATGTTTCCCTAAAAATATGTATAGTTGGCTAAATTATTATGTAGTAACCTCTGTTTATACCATTTCTAGGGTTGAAAGTCTTTTTAAAATATTATTGTATCAGAATATTACCACTCAGTTTGCCAGTAACTTCACCATCACCGGCATTTATAGCCTGGTACAATCCCGACCAAAGACTGTACTTTTCTTTTGCAATAATTCAGAGGTCTAATGTAGGAGTCTGGTGTAAACAATTCATAATTAACCCAGAATAAAACACATCTGTCAAGAAGGGTTATTGTCACAGCACTATGAGACTTGTCAGCACTTGGTGAAAATAGTACCTTAACACCCATCCATATGTCGCAGCTCAACGTGTTGGCCCTAGGCTCTTATCTCTGTCTGACTGTATACAGACCAGCTGTTACAGCGGTGTGTTTCACCAAACTGAGTGGCTCCAAGTGGGGGTCTGGTGTTATCTGAACATTATTGTGTTAAGTTGGCATATCACATGCGGTGCTGGGCTGTAGTGTTCCATGTCATGCTGTGCCATGTTGAACAGGGCCGCACTGTGAGCTAAGCACAATTGTGAGGGCGTGAAAGGCGAGCTCTGAACGTTGGCTACCTCCTCAGGGTGCACAGAAACAAGCTTAGATACCATGCTCATGCTGTGTGTGTGTGAGCGTGCTGTTAGTAAAATATTTCTGGTGTGTGCATATCCCAGTCAAAGCATATGTGCTACTGTGCACAGAAGTAGTTATGTGTGTTTGTGTGAGTCCTTGAGGTGACACACACACTGTACACTAACTTTGAAGCAGCCCAACTCTGAAATAGAGAACAAGTGTGATAAGACGGAGAGATGGGAAAAGAGACGGAGGGAGGAAGGGAGGGGAATAAGGGAGAGAGCAGCAGATGTAAAAATAGTCTGGGGGGAGATAAGGAAACAGGCAAGAAAAACAGAAAAAGAAAAAGCAATGGAAATTGAACTGAAACATTAACCAACAATACCTTTTGTTTTGCTTCACGCTTAATGTTTGACACTTGTGGATAGCTGTTTTCACACAGAGATCCCGCAATAAACACGGAAAGAATGTCCGCCAATATGCCGCTTTCACTCAATCATACTGAACAAAATATTGCAAGATAAACCCGCAACCGTGAGTGCTTTCACGTAGCGTTCCGGCCTTAAATTCAGCCTGTGTCTGAAACAAGCTGTAGATACTAGTGTTCTTCAGGGGAGGACTGTCTCTGTTATACATTAAGACATTACTACACTGTTCTTCTTGTTTCAATTACAGGTGGTGCACAACTTCTAAATGCAGCCAACTTATCCTGCCCTTTTAGCGGCAAAAAAGCTATATTGACTACACACACTGCCGTATTTCCTTTCACATGAATCACACTTTGTGCATTCAGCTAAAGAATCCTTTGCTTTTTCTCATGTTAGATTTATCCTCGTCAAATGAAGAGGAGAAAAGAGAAGACCGAATAAACTGCTCTCTATCTCTCTCTGGACATTGCCTGAACATGGTGAGCAGGGGTAATAAATATTCATACACCTTTTCAGTAGCTCCATAACTCCCACCATTCTAACGTAAAGAGCTGTCCCTCTAACTACATTCACTGAAGGCAGCCCACGACAGCTTTCTTTCAGACTGTGGTAACTTCTGACTCTGTGGGAGCCGGTGTAATAACCCAGCATGAGCACTGCACGCTACTGAGTAGATTCAGACACTGCTCTGTCACTTCAATGCAGTCAGAAATACGACAGGGGACTTCATGAGCAGGGGGGAGTGCAAATGAAAGATGTAAAGCTGCACCCGCAGTACTTCTTCAGCACAGGCATATATGCAGGTGTATTAGTCAAGGTTGGCCTGTGACTGAGAGCAGAAATATTGTCTATTGCTTCTACAAAGCAATATCAACTGAATCCATCTGGTCATCTGGCAAAGAGCAAAATAACCTAATTAAAATCTGTGTTTGTTCATGAAATATTTAACTTTTTGAAATTAATAAAAAAGGAAAAAAATATGAATTATTCTGCATTTGTTTTTGGAATATCACACATGATGATGGGTGGATGTTTGTCATTTGTGGGCTATGTCCCTGTTGTGACTTATGTTCTGGCCATACTAGTGACTTGACTCTCAGGATAGTCGGTCTGTTGGGATGTCAGTCCACCACTGTAATAACTCAACAACTATTGGATGGATTGCCTAGTGCCACCACCAGGTCAAAATTTCAACATATCCAGTACTTTGGTTTGTGACCATGTTAGCCAGCTGACATTAGCATGTAGCTCAAAGCACCACTGTGCCAAAGTACAGCTTCATAAAGACGATAGAATGGCTGTAGGCTGTGTCCGAAATCACTCCCTCATTCACTCATCACCACTCCCTGTATAATCAGAATCAGTTTTATTGCCAGGTATGTGTACACATACGAGGAATTTGACTCAGGATTGTACATTGCTCACGATGTGCTTACTTATACAATAATACCATAACACAATAATAAAATAATAATAAAATAAAATCAGACACAAACTACAGAATAGACAACACTAATATACACACTATGAACAAAACAATATAGACATATTGACAAATAGTGCAGTAATCAGAGTGCAGAGGATGCAAGAGTAAACTATTATTCTCATTATGTACATGTTGAAGGTGGATATGACATACAGGTACACATACACATACATGCATACATGTACACATGTACACAGTGTGATGGAGCATAGTGCAAAGGATGCTGGAAAAGAGTTACTGGGTTATTGCACAGGAATTGTTCCTGACACCATGAGTCAGAAATCAGCTGTTCATCAGAGTGATGGCTTGTGGGAAGAAACTGCTTCTGTGTCTGTTGGTTTTGGCGTACAGTGCTCTGTAGCGCCTACCAGAGGGGAGGAGCTGGAACAGGTTGTGTCCAGGGTGAGATGGATCTGCAGTGATGTTTCCTGCCTGTTTCCTGACTCTGCAAACGTATAAGTCCTGAATGGAGGGCAGGTTGGCACCGATTATTTTTTCTGCAGTCCTGACTGTCCGTTGTAGTCTGTCCTTGTCCTTTTTGGTGGCAGATCCAAACCAGGCAGTGATGGAGGTGCAGAGGACAGCCTGAATGATGGCTGTGTAAAAGTGGATCAGCAGCTCCTTAGGCAGGTTGAGCTTCCTGAGCTGATGCAGGAAGTACATCCTCTGCTGGGCCTTCTTGATGATGGTGTCAGTGTTGGGCTCCCACTTCAGGTCCTGGGATATAGTGGAACCCAGAAACCTGAAGGATACCACAGTAGACACAGGGCTGTTGAGTATGGTGATGGGG
>NC_060168.1:19328930-19353497 GCF_021292245.1 Micropterus dolomieu
GGGGGGGGGGGGGCTCCTCCTTAAGTCCATGGTCATTTCTACAGTTTTGAGCGTGTTAAGCTCCAGGTTGTTCTGGCCGCACCAGAGAGCCAGCTGATCAACCTCCCGTCTGTAGGCCGACTCGTCACCGTCCCGGATGAGGAAGCAGGAGGGAACTTCACATTATATATATTATGTATATTATTTGACCAGAACAGAAGTATTACTTATTTATCAAACGGTTAAGAAGTTCTTCTTCCATGTAGGCCTACATTTACTAATTTGGCAGACACTATTATGCGGAAAAAGTCACCTGAAAAAGAATGTTCTTTCTACAATTCGAATCCGGACCTCTTGATGTGGGACGGCTACACTGCCGATGTACTACTGTGTAGCTGTGTTCCACGGAGAGTAATCCACTGTTACTAAGTGTCTCTTTCGTTGTCAACTTCCGTTGTGGTTCACTTCCGTTGTGGCTTTTGTGTTCGTGTTGTGGCGTTTGTATTTCCGTTGTGGTTTTTGTATTTGTGTTGTGGCTTTTGTGTTCGTGTTGTGGCGTTTGTATTCGTGTTGTGGCGTTTGTATTCGTGTTGTGGCTTTTGTATTAGGCCTGAAACCTACGGGCCACCATAAGTAACGCCTCACTAACACAGGCCTGAGGTGGAATGTAAACAGCGACCACAACAAACGAGGAAAACTTTCCGCGGGGTATAAAACGGTTTACAGTTTATAAATAATGTCTCTAGGTGAGGCCTGCATGATTTCTTCGCGATCCACGCGGATGAGATTAAATCCCGGGAGGTGAAGTGCGCTGTCCCGGATGCGCTCGGTGAGCCAGGATTTGAGGAGCAGCATTTCGTCCATTTTGTTGGCCAGAGAGCGGACATTCGCCAGGTGGATAGAAGGGAGCGCACTGCGAAATCCCCGCTGTCTCAGCTTAACCAGCGCGCCTGCACATTTTCCCCTGCGCCGTTTCTGAAGGATCCCAAACAGCTGCCGCTCCTCCAACTTGTAACCCCGGGAAAGTTCCAGGGTCAATAAAGAGCGGTGGAATAGTATGAGCAGTTGAAAGTCCAATGTCTAAGAGCTCTTCTCTGGTAAAAGTTACCAGAGACGGACGGCAGAAAACAGCATTAATTAACAAATAAATTAAGTAATAGACACAGTGTACAAATTCAGATTTCAGACTGATGAATAATCATCACTCTTCGTCGTCACTGACAATGCATTGCATTTTCGGACTGTTAGCAGAAAGAAGTGCTCATGCTGTAGCCACCAGTGTATCATTCTTATTGTTGGGATTTTAAAGCCATTTGTAATGCAATAATTAAACACTCAACAATTCAGGACCTCAAATACAATGGGAGTGTTTCAGACACAAGTTTAGTCTTGTCTTCTGTGATATTCCACCAGTGTGGGTGTTTGTCACTTTTTAAAGTCTATGTTTCTTATATCTGTGTATCACTGCAAATCAATTTCCCTTTGGATATAATGAATTCAAACTTATATCGGCTATACAGCACTGTGTATCTGTATTGATGTATCCCTCATTTTGACAGCGGAGACAGGGGAAGGCCTAACCAAATTAGCATCACTGCAGTGTCAAAGGATACTTGTTGTTCATACTCCACTGACTCTGTCGCATGCAAATGGTGTACCTGAACTACTCAACAATCAGCCATAATTGGCTACCCCTAATGCCACCAACACACATCAACATTATAACAAATTAGTCATGAATTTAATTTATATTACTAAATACAAAAAAAGTCTTTTAGGAAGTGTCAAATTCATTTCCATATTAAAAAAACAGCATTCATTATTTAGCCTTCATTACCATACAAAATATAACATCAATGTTTTCTACTGCTGAAGCCCAGTCTTCTGGGGAATGAGAGATGGAACAGAGGAAAAAACAATGGAGAGACTGACGAGACGGGCAATTGAAGAGTTGGACAAAGAGAAATGGGATTGGAAGGGGATCAAGTGTAAAAAGGTGTGTGTTGGTGAAGAGAGAGGGAGGCTAAAAACAAAAGGGGAAGAGATGAATGATAAGCAGGAGTTCTTATACGAGAATGGATAAATGGGTGCAATGGATGGATGGATGCAGGTAGCGGGGGTAGAAATTAGTATTTTGGCTTCTTTACACCAGTGACCAGCCAGCTAGGCAGGCGGCTGACCAGTTTAGGTGTTATCGTGTCTCCCTCACAGGCTTTGTATTGACAGACTCTGG
Source organism: Micropterus dolomieu (assembly GCF_021292245.1). Lineage (NCBI taxonomy): Eukaryota > Metazoa > Chordata > Actinopteri > Centrarchiformes > Centrarchidae > Micropterus > Micropterus dolomieu. Next base: position 19,331,143 of record NC_060168.1, read on the forward strand.
GGGAGAGAGGGAGGGAGGCAGCCAGAGAAGCAGGGGGACTGGGAAGTGATAATTGGCGATATGCTTAACTGGCGAGGAGCCTGCAACCCCCAGCACAGCACACAAACAAACACACACACACACACCCACACACACACATACACCTGCCTGCAATGCTATATGCCAGTACAAGCTTTACCTCCTACAAAACCCGCCACACACACCCACGCACACAAGGAAATGCGCACACACACAGGTAGATTGACATTAGAGTAAAACCAATCCTGAGGTCTCTCCTATGGAATACTAATATGGCCGCCCTTGTCAGCTGACCTCTTATAGGCCAAACAGGCTGTCCGTCAAACTAATGGGGCGGAACGCTGGCATATTGCTTTCCCACAATCCCTCAGCAGAGCCAGGACACTCATTTACTTCAGTCAGCTTGTTACCAAGGCAACATTTAGGATGGGTCTGTTGGTGGATGCACGCACAGACATGCACAGTTGAATGCATATATGCACTTGTATACACACAAACTTAAACATGCATGCATACAAACAGCCAGCTACCTGTTAAATGCTACTATCAACTTATCCATACACACACACAAAACGACTGTTGCTAACGGGGGTGAAACAGGCAAATTCATGTATGCGTCTGAGACACTGACAGCACTGTCTGAATGTGGAAGGTACACTAAGTGCTCTTTGCCTCTCATCTCATCTCCGTGGCCCAAAACACAATCTTCTGCTCTCTCCCTTTATTCACAATACACGCTCTCTTGTTCACGTGCTCTGAAAGGCAAGCCGACAAGCCTGTCCTCCACCTGCATTTTTCTCCTCATCCAGACAAAGAGAGAGCATGGAGAGGGCTGCAGACACACAGGGACCACAGCTGAGAGACTTCCAGCAGAGGGTATCAAACCCCATCCCCGTTCTGTAGGATTGATTATAGATGTCGGCACACACAAATTCAGTGTGGCTTTTTAGCTTTGCAAGGAATCTAGAGCAAGCAGATTTTGTTCTTTTTCCCCCCACTTAAATTAACAAAAGTATGTGGATGAAAATTTAATAGGAATTGTGCTCATCTATTGTGTGCTGGGCCTGGATGTCTTAAAACATCTAAACCAATCATATGCAGGCACTGTCTTAATGGCTGGTTCACATCCTGTCCCCACAGACCCAGAACAGGCTCTCTGATAACAGCTGCCTGTGTTTGTAGCTGTGTGTCTCTGTTTGATAAGTACGTTGTTATTGTAAGTACAGCACATCATAGCAGGTGAGGGGTTGATGCAAGTATGACTTCAGATGTGTTGCTGTGACAGTGCTTAAAGGATAGGTTTAGTTCATCTCTATCTTAATACAATGCCTGCGTTAAAACAGTAATTGGTTGCTGTAATCTTTCCTCCGTTCCATGGCTGAATTACCAACCATGCAAAGCAGCAAATGTCTAAACTTCTAGCCTTAAGTTGTTTTTATAGTTGTACAGCACAGCATTGGTGGCTACGTACTTAGGTCATGAAGCAATGCTGCAGCTTAAACATGCTGCACCAAATGTGTTTCCACGCGTCGGGACTACAGCGGCTACTTGGACACCGCATGGCACGCAGAAACTGTGATTGGTTCTACAAACAGCGTGGTACTTGCGATCACGGCTTTTTACCACAGTGATAGCATGGCACAACTCCTATTCAGCAACGGGACAAGGTGAAATAGAAGTTTTGTGGATGTACCTCCAGTTATATAAGCATGTGGTAGCCAGTGGGTGATATGTTGGTGCGGTTGGTTTCGTTAACCCACAACTAACCAATCGACTCATGAACCCACTCAATGTGATTTAAAATCTATACAATCCACAAAACCTACCTAGCTTGGTCTTACATGGTCTTCAGGCTGTGTCTTGAGCCAAAATCAAGACTTTCATTATTTCAGTTTTGACATGTTGCATATTTCTAAATTAATTGCAAATATGGGTCCAAGTGGTATTCCAACAGTGGTATTCTCAATGAATGTTTACAAGAACTGTGCACATCGAAGATTGGGTGGAAAAGATGGTTAATAGGAGCCATGTAGGCAACCCCTTCATGTAGAGACAGCACTGTCAAAGATGGCGGCCATTCGAAGCCAAAAGGCACTCCAATGTTTGGTCAGAGCTAATGTGAGGCTTCAGCAGTCTGAGTTATCCAAATCAAATGGATCTCTTTGTCGTAGCACCAGGAAGTAACCTTCTGCCACAGCTCAGCAAGGAAATAGGGAAATACAGAGAAAATTTTTGTAGTAAAGAGACTGTAACTTGATACTCCTGATGCCGTTAATAAGCAGATTGGGTATCTGTCTGATGTGTCATGTCATTCTAAAATTCGGTGTTTACTCTTAACAGTTGCCACAGCAATTCTCAGCTTCACGTTACCTTACATAAAAAATATTACAGTTCCACAGTGTGAGGTATACATATATTAAATTTGGGAAAAAGAGAGCACTGGTATCAGATCAGTAATCAGCCTTGGCTCAGATACCCTGAGTTATCGGAAGATATCAGAATCGGTAGAGGAAAGCTGGATCTTGCATCCTCATTTAGTTTTACTTACTCACACTGCTGAAGCCTTTTAAAACTCTGCAGTGCATTTTTGCATGGGACAAAAAAGTGGATTTTGTTCCCCATCTCTTATAGTGTACTCACTCTAGAAGGGGGTCTCTTGGGAATGATTACAGCAATCAATCAATGTACATATCGTATTGAGTATTGGATTAATGCTGACCTGCTAAAATCCAAACCTATCCTTTCATTGGGACCTTTACACAAGAGCCTGAAATCTATAAGGAAGTAGAATGCTAGCCTAATGTACAGTTCAAAATACCAGTACTCATACATAACAGATATTTTAAATGGATCCATCTTTAACAGTCAACAGCAGCTCAACTTAACATTTTCCTTCCTTAACAAAGCATAAAAACAAGGTAACTCTAGGTTCAATATACTAGAGTAGGTTGACTGTGGCCCCACATGTTAAATTGTAATGACAACTTTCATGGTTCAGCACCAACTGAAATAGGACATTGCAGTATTCAACCTTGAAGACTGTTTACTGTGGCTTGAAATGTGGTAAATAGGTTCAGCCCCACATCCCTGTGGACGGCTTACTGATGGCTGGTGACATTTCCGTGCAGGCCACAAACCTGTGGAAAAACACTTCCCAAACACCCTCCACACATCCCAAAGGTACATACTGACATATGGTGACCCAGAAGAAGCACCAAATGCAAACTTAAAAGTGTGAGTGCTGGCTCTAGCAAAGTTAATGGCAATCATTCAAAAATCAAACAAAAATATATATATCTATATATATAAAGCTCATGGTTTGGTTGACTGAACCTGCAATCATCATCTGGGCTTTCTTTTCAATTTGGAAAATCAATCAAAGCAGTGAAACGTTGAAATGGCGGATAAGTTCTGGAATAAATGAGGAACTGCAGCCAGTGGACATAAAAAAAGGTTAATTTCCTGCCCTTGAGTTTGTTGTTGATGCGCTGCCTGAGCTCAGCACTCCTCCAGATTGAAGTACGAAAACAATGTCGGCAGGTGTGCGTTTGATCTAACTGAATGACATTTATCCAGGTACCCTTGAGAGTTGAGTATTAAAGCACTGTAAAGACCTTTTGTTGCTTCACCTCTGACGGAAAAAAAACAACTCTCTAAAGCTGAATGAATGTCTGCTTGGTTACTCAGTGCAGAGTGTGATCTCTCACAAACAAAGGAAGATATATACTGAATGTCTGTTATCTTTTGGACCTTCATTGCTTTCGCCTTTCTTGTCTTCTCTCGCTGTAACCATCATCTCCCTCCCACCTCTCTTGTTTGTTCCATTCTTCCCACTGTCTCTACCCATAGCCCTCTCTCTACCCATACCCCTCTCTCTAATTAACACCTATTGTAGGCTCTATCTGCCTCAGCAAACCCCCGTGGACAGAGCTGGAAAGAGAGGCAGAGAGAGGCAAATAAATACAATAAGAAAGAGTTAAGAGGAAACAACTGAGGAAGAGGGAAACTGGTATAGAGTGAAGAAATTGATAAAAAAAATATATATATATAAAACAGATGGTGGTTGTTGGATATGTAGCCTCTTTCAGCTAGTCAATGGACATTTTTAACAGATGTTAAACAACAAATGTTAAGATAACTAAACCAAAGCGATGAACATAAACACTGCTTTCCATAGGAACACATGCGCACAGTCTGACACACACACACGCACACATTCACGGTCTCTTTAGAAACCATCTGTCTTTGTAGAGCCATCAGAGACTTGAGGACAACATCAAACGATGATGTAGATCTGGAGGTGCTTGACTGGATGTACTGAATGTGCGTGTGTGTGTGTGTATGCGTGAAGCCACAGGACATGTGTGCAGTCCATTTTTCTCGAGGCTCAGCTGATGTATCAGTAAGGGTTGGAGCCTGTGTGCGCGTGTGTGTGTGTGTGTGTGTGTGTGTGTGTGTGTGCGTGGATGTTAGGACATACTGGTTCAACAGAGCACTTGAGGCAAGCAAATGCACTGCTACAAACTGACATGCGAATGCACATGCACGCATACATACACACATACAGTACAGGTGTGCCACTAGATAAGTCACCATGGAGACTGGACAGCAAAAACACACACACACACACACACACACAAATTGGAAGGTTAAAAATGGCAGTGCAAGTGAGCTAGTCTAAAAGGCTAAAGCTGTTTGTCCAAATGAAGAAAATGAAAAAAAGCACAGGCAAACGCACCAGCACCCAAATTTGCAAGCATTAACATTAACACACACACACAAAAAAAAAGGAGTGTGTGTGTATACATGTTTTAGTGAATGTGGCTGGCGCATTAGTTGTACAGATTTATTACAAGTATCGATTAAGCATTGACTTCCAACATCACACGCACACAGCAAAGTACTGAGTCAACAACACACTGAAAAATGACTGTTTACGTCCACAGCACTCCACACCCATAAATTATGAACTATCGACTTTGCACCTGGGCGCCCACACAACAACACACAAACACGGGCAGGCAGACGCACACGGCGCATGCAAACGCACCGTGAACACCTGCCACAACAAAGAGCTACCTGCTACCAGACACAAAGAAAAATACACACCAGACACAGGACACTCACACATAAACACACTCTTTGGCTGGTACAGTGCACTGCATCATCTGATTAAAGCAACAACGGTTTAAATTATTTGGTGTCTGGAAAGGACTATTTGCACCACAAAGCTTGTTATAGCAACAAGTGTCTTGGCAAGCACACAAACACACACAACCAATGGATCAGACAGGTTGCGACTTACCTCCACCTCCGCCGAGCAGAGTCTTGTTGGCTGAAAGAGAGACAAGAAAGAGGAAATATTTATGAAACACAAACACCTAATAAAAACTATTGGTGTATGCACAGAACACTTTTCAGCAACAATTTTAATTATTAATTAATCATTACAGTCATTTACAGTAAATCAAGCAAAACTGGCTAATATTCTCTAGTTTCAGCATCTGAGATGTTGCTTTACATTAGTTTAAATTGAATATCTTTGAGTTTTGTTCAGCAAAACAAGACATAATTCACAAATTGTACAATAAACAATCAACAGATTAATCAGTAATGAAAATAACACTTAGTTGCAACCGTAACCACAGCTAACGCAAAATGTAACATTGCTGAAGTCAAGATTACATCCCATCTCAGGATTTGGACTGTTGGTCAAACAAAACAACACATTTGAAGACGTCACCTTGGGATCTCAGAACGTGTGATGAGCATTTTTAAAGACTTTCAAGATTTTTTCCTTCAACAAATACATTGATAATAAAAATAATTGTTAGTTGCAACCAAAATAACTACTAATACAAAATGCAGTACTGACTACAGCTGAATTCCAGGTTAAATTGGTAGCTTTGATTGCATTACATTGACCTTTCACCACAGTGTTAAAAAAACACATCACAATTATTAACTGCCGAGTTTCTTCATTTGCACTGTTTGTGTGCGTGTGGGCGTGCTGTTCAGAAACTCTGATCTCCTAAGACTTAATCAAGTTTTTTTTTTTTATCTAATTGGGTGAACTTTTGTGTACGAAAATAGTTTGAGGCTTTTGCTTATATTTACTTGCTGGGGGAAAAATGTGTCTCCATAATTTGTTATTGGTGTCAGCATTTCTCAACAAGAGTGGTTCTCAATCAAAGTCCTCAGGGCTCACAGTGCTGCTGTTTTTTTTCCAACCAGCGAGTCATCGCAGGTATAACTCAGTCACTGATTAGATAGATAGAATGAGAACCAGTAGGCCCTAAGTCTCGCCAATGAGGACTGAGGAGCAGGGAAAAATAAGAACAAGCAGCTTCTCTGCATGCAAAGCTAATGAATAAAGTGATAATGAAGCTACAGTCCAAAGGAAAATACTAAAGAGAACAAATATGCAAGCAATATGGTTCAATTTGTCTTTTAGTTATGACAGTCAATCATACAGCGACTTTCTACCTGGAAAACAAGGTGACTGTTACTTAAATAAAATAACAATATAATGAGCTCTTTTTCCAGCGTGAGGAGTTGAGAACTAATGCTGACTGACCAGTGTGTCCCAAGTCATTACCTTCCCGATTCGAATGAAGACACTGCACATGTTTGAAGAGTGTAAATTGCTGGCAGGGTTATATGGCTGGCCGCAGCTGCTTCCAATATGTGAAACCAGTGTTCATGTGTTTTTTTTTTCTCACCTGCATAATCCATAAATGTGCACTAGCCCAAGGGCATCTGCAGCGCTTCCAGAAAACTAAAACAAACTCACACAAATCATGTTTTCCCAATTCTTTGCCTGCTCGTAGATCAAATTTTGGTTGCTGTGACAATGTTAGGAAAACCTGATAAGCACATAATCTCTCTCTGACCGTTACAAAGTTACGTCAGAACACACGGGCTCTCATTTTAGTTACTCTTTGCCAGTAGGCATTGTGCCAATTGGGTCCGCGCTCAGATAGTGTATCAGGCAGGTTGGATTTAGAGAGGGAAGAGAGACTACATTCCACAGCTGTCTTTCACCTTCCCCAACTGCCTCATTAATCCCACTTAATTTCAGCATTTAAACACAATATACTTCTCTGTATATGTGAACCACTGTCTCACTAACATCTCCCAAAGGAAACATCTCCCCTTTCTTATTTGAGAACGTGCAGCTCCGTGCACCAAGAATTGACAAAAGGAAGTTATTTAATGTGACAGTGTGAAACTATTTCAGATGCACAGCTTGTTTAAGAGTTGATAGATCTCATGAGGAACTGAAATAAAGCTCATTCAGATGTAAAAGCTCAGACAAATATAATGTCTCCATTAAGTCTCCCATTCATCCTCTGCTGATTAGCTGCAGGCCGAATATAAGAGTGATATAACATGCTGGGTCTTGTTAATACTCGCCCATGTTGACTAACACGCCCCAGGCTATATAAATACATCTGAAGTGAGTGCTGAAAGATTTCCTTATAAAAAAAAGACAAATCTGCTTGAAGTAGAGAAGATGCACTCCAACATGGAACACCACAGTGTTGTTGGTGGAGGAGCTGGGACAACAGGATTGGGACGCACAAGCTAGTTTTAAATCAATCACTCCTAGACAAGCGATTTACAAAATCGGGTTGCACCATTAAAACTTAAGAAATGTCTTCGCTAGTCAGGCTTTAGTAATGTGGAAATCAGTTGCCAGACAACAGCAAAATTGTCCTATCGGAAGGAATAAAGCATGTAAAGAGCAAGTCACAGTAGTGTCACAAAAGCTGTAATATAACTGCAAAAATAACAGTTTCAGAGGGGGAAACTATATATTAAAAAATGCTGTCAAACCTATATAAATGTATGTATTACTTTGTTTTATTTATATCTGCATACATGAAGAAATACGTGTTTTAGAGATAGATGTATTCATGCAATTTAAATTGAGTGGGAAATATCTGATTATGCTAACCTAGTTGTTTATTTAGTGTAATGATATTTGTAATTTGAGATATTTTGAGTTATTTTTATTAAATGTAATTTAACATCTTCCAAATTTACATTATTATTGTACAGCATTTTAGTCAAATGTCCAGTCAGATGCTTCAGTAAATATTACTGGGTACAAATATTCAGCAACAGCAAATCTTTACATAACAAGCAGTTTATGTGTTGCAATCTAGTGATGTGTAAATCTCCACTTAGTAAACACTAAATTTGAACTTATGAGGAGCTCTTGCAACAGATCCCAGATACATACTACGAGCGGAACAAAAATATGTTTTATTAAGACCCATTACAATTTTATATCTAATGCTGTATTTTTTGTTGTTTTTAATGGCACATTTCTCATTGAATATTTTGAACATATGAGAGAAAAGGAAACTAGCAGTTACCTCACAACTCACAGTTGTCACAGTTTAACCACCTGGAAAAGGTGGATCAAAAATCCTGGTCAGGATATCAGAAAAACAGCACGAAGGGGTTCCTTCAGTGCACTTCAAATGAAAAATATGCCTGTGGATGCTTTTACAGTTATGTATCAGTTTATGGACTTATCTTGTGATGCAGTGTGGGGAAAAAAATTCACTTGCTTTCCTACCTGTACTGTCTACACTTATGTCAGTTAATGGCGAACATTTCCCAAAGTGTCATCGCAATAAAGCCCAGAGAACAGACTCAAGCTGGGAAATTCCTGCAGTCAAGAAAAAAGTCAAAAGACAACATGTTTTATGGTTGTATTGCCTTCTGGATTACTGAGGCTGCCATCAGTGTAGAAATCTGTATCTCCTCCTCTGCGATGTATTTCTCCCAGTAAAACTGATGTGATGAACGGCTGTTGCAAAATGGTGCGTATAAAAAGAACTCTTCTACTTCCTTCTGAGGGACTGACAACAAAGCCTCTCTGTGTTTTAGATTGCTGAGGTGTCTTTTTCTATAATCACGCTCCATTGTAGCTGCTGAAAACGTCAGTGAGAGGTGACACTGTCTGTGTTTGGACATCATCAGAAATAAGGAAAATATAGTTAACAAAATGGCATCAGAATTGCAAGGTGCATATGCAGCAAAGTAGTATGCGTGGAACTTGAACATTGCAAACTTATTTATACCATCCTTCCATCTTCAACCACTTATTCGGGGTCGTGTCGCGGGGGGCTGCAGCTCCAGCAGGGGACCCCAAACCTCCCTTTCCCAAGCCACATTAACCAGCTCTGACTGGAGGATCCCAAGGCGTTCCCAGGCCAGTGTGGAAATATAATCTCTTCACCTATTCCTGGGTTTTCCCCTAGGCCTCCTCCCAACATATTTCTACATTTAAATAAATATCAGTGTCAAGAAAGGCAACCTAAAAGATCATGTCATGCCTGCCTTGGCCTCTGTATGCTTCAAACAAAGTGCTTGTTGGATTGTCTAAGTGAGAGCTCAGATGGAAAACAGCCCTACTTAAAAAGAAAATGCTGTATTAGTGGGGCTGTGACGGTTCAGGTACTTGTGAGATATAGAAATACCATCCGGGAAGTCCAATTTTAAGTAATAGACCCATGACTCCGAAGGCTTGTCAGACACCAAAACTGCACTGCAACTTGTAAGAGTAATTTGACAAGTTGAGCCAGGTTAAAGATCTATACTGCCATTTTATGAATAAGGGGGTGTGTTTTATTCACATAGGATTAACGTTTATATGAACACTATCTAACAGCGTCTCCCTCCCTCCACACCTCTACGACAGCTTAGGGAGGCTGCGTCTGACAAATTTCTGTAAATGTCCGATAGCGACACTCATGCCCACGTCACGGAGCAATTCGCCAGGTGTGGAAGGTGTGTAAGTAGGCAGGATTTGAACTTCTCTATGAAACTCTCTCCCCCTTTTTTACACCCTTCTCACTTTTAATGTGTGCAACCAAGTGCAACACCACGAATCCCTTGGAGGAGAGACTGTCCGACACTCACTACACTGTTATCCCCACTGGTATGATCTAACGAATCAAGACAACAAAGAAATGCAGAAGAAACTGAGCTCTTTCCCACAGACAAGCTCAGTAAACACGTTGTATGACCATAGTCCGGTTGAAGTAACTCTTTCTGTCTTTACTTCACTGCAGCATGTTAAAAAATGTATCAAACACTAATGTAGGGTTGGCTGCTTACGTTTCTTCTAGCATTACAATATACTTTTGCTATGGTAGCTACTAGAAACTCTATGCATGAGTTCATAATCATATACACGGTCGGCTGCCCAGGCAATGCAGAAGCTATAATCCCACATCATATTTTCACTTTATTTTCACTTTCAGAGAAGGTGCGCTTCAAAGTTTTACCTTCACAAGTACAGACATAATTTTTATTTTATCTCCCCATTTAAAATTTATCTTGCTTGTGATCTTTATTCATGGGATTATATAATTATTAAGATTGCCTTATATAAGGTACAATAGACTTATGATAAATTATCACTGATCCCCTGTAATACTGCTGTTCTCTGTGTGGACACATCAGTGCTTGAGACAGAACCAGCCTCGGAGGGGAAACAAAGGCATCAAAGCAACCAAAACACTCATGTGTATGCACAATCATGCAGTTGCAGGGACGTGGACACACACACAGCGGGGTGTGAGCACCACGAAATGTGCACGCACATACACCATATTCGCCAGCAGTCGCACGTACACACATACAAATGCAGACAGTTTGGGTAACCATGGCGACAGCAAAGCCCAAAGGTTTGTTACTGAAACCTAGTTAATTAGAGAGAGAGAGAGAGAGAGAGAGAGAGAGAGAGAGAGAGAGAGAGAGAGAGAGAAAGTAATGTCGATACTCAAGGGAAAGTGTTTCACCATCTGTTAAAACCCACATGTACCCGGTCGAGAGTAACTATGTGTGTGTGTGTGTGTGTGTGTGTGTGTGTCTGTTAGAGTATTTGAAGTGCGTGCGCGCACTGGCCACAGTTGTTGCATGGGCAAAAACAAACACACACAACTTCCTTCTCCCGTGGCGCCGAATACATTAAGGTTAACAGTTTCTTATTTGTATTAGATGACTAATTGGAATAGCTAATGCTGAATGGCTAAATAAAGCGTGCTAGCATCTGCTACTGAGACACACCAATTATTAGAGTGGGGAAGGGATCAGGGTGATAAGTTACACAACTGCATACAGAGTGAGAGAGAGTGGAGGAGGGTGGGTAAGTTGACAGGGAGAGAGTGGAGGTGGAGAGTGTGAGGTGTCGGGGGACAGAGGGAAGGCTCAGGGAGGGGAGGAGAGGGGAGGGGAGGGAGGGGTGACAAAGAGTGAGTGAGAGAGACAGAGACAAAGTGAAAGAGAGTTCAGGGTGGAGACGGGAGACGCAGGACTAAATTTGCTGGGAACATAAAACAACAAGATGGAGTGTACTCCTTTCTCGGGAGGTAGGTAATCACGCTGAGGGGGGAGAAAGACACACAGAGAGAGAAATAGAAGGATTGAGGGGCTGGATAGATTGCTGCATCAGTGAAGGACAAGAGCTAAATGCTTAAAACCTGGCCAGACAGAGGAGGAAGAAGTTGGCTGTGTCATAGAGAGAGAGGGCGAAAGCACTCATTTGCTGTTTGGCTCAGAGTAAATTGAGGTTTAACCACCTGTGTGTGTGTGTGTGTGTGTGTGTGTGTGTGTGTGTGTGTGTGTGTGTGCGTGAGAGAGAGTGTGTGTGGATGTGTCTGTCTGTGTGTGGGATTATGTTAGAAGTCAGGAGTAATGATGATGACGATGATGACAGCAAGCTTAAATCTCCTTTGCATGATGCTCTGTTTTAAACCAGTCTTCTGTCTTTGCTTTCTGTAGCCCTCCATCTTATTCTTCTTTCTCTCTGCACTCCGCGCCCTCTCCCCCTTTATTCCCCAGGCCCCAGTGCAACCTGTTTGTGTATTCCTCCCTCTCCTGTTTCTCTCTCTCTCTCTCTCTCTCTCTCTCTCTCTCTCTCTCCTCTATCCACTTGTCCTAACCACCATACCTCTTTCAGCCATTTCATTTCTGGCCATCATTTAGTTGGTCCACTTGAGCATGCCAATCAATTTGCTGGCGTACTTACAGAAAAAAAGAGGACAAAGCTAATGATACAGCGCAGGATAAATGCAGACACGGTTCTACACCTTTATCTGGGATTAAATGAGATTATAGTACAGCTAAATTGATCCTTAGGTTTAAATAAAACATCACTTATTCAGCAAAGGAAGGTAAAGATTAAGAGGAGAAACGGAACCGACAAAAACTAGAGATTCCCAAAAGATATAAGCATTTTCTTTCAATGACAAACCCTCTAATTTCTGTATTTATTAAGTATTTCTTTAAGCATTAAGCTTTTAAAGTATTAACTAAAGGTTGTCCAACACTGCGCATCAAAATCAACAATCCAGAAAGATCATCGTAGGGATGCCTCCTTACTGTAAGGCTACAGATGTAAGAAATATCCTTTGCAGTAAATTAGCTTAGCTGTTTTTCTTAGTTGCAGCTGTGTTTCATACCCTTTCCTTGGTCGTTCAGCAAATGAAGCTCCCGAGTCTCACAGTGAAAGCGTTTTCAAGCTTCCTTCCTTCCTTGATATGAAACACTTGTATTTCACCTCAAGGTTGTGACTCTGAAGTACTGAGACCATGTAGTGAACAGAGAGAAACACTGATGGATCTTTACAACACAAATACCTCATCGTATTCAACTTTGTATCAAAAAACCTATAGCAATTTATTTGAACAGGTCTGGTTTGAAAGTAGATTTTTAAGTGAAGTGATGAACCAAACGTTGCTAATTACTTAAGCTGTAGTTATGTTGCTACATTCTTACAATGCATTCACACCTGCAGAAACAATACGAAACAAAGCATCTGTTAGTACCTCATTTGAAATTAATGCTATAATAATAATCTTTATTTATATAGCACATTTCTTAACACTGTTACGTGCGTTACAAAAATAAATAAACCAGAGCAGAGAGATCTCCAACAATTTAGAAACAAAAGACAGCTGACCAGTACTTTATGCAAATGAGCAGTGATGCGGTGGAGAATTACCAACTTAAGTATTCACTTTGCGTCCTTCCGCTGTAAACTCTCTTGTGACTATAGTCGCAACAACAGTTGGCTGTAGTTTGCGTCCTTCCTCAACAACTCGAACAGAAACACCCAGCTGGCCATCATAGAGGGAAACTCCCTCAAGTCTTCAGGGTGCTGATTACAGTTTTGATTACCAATTTGTTTTGGGTAAAGCCATTGGTGAGACGATGCAAGTAATGTTACATTATAAATTAGGTCTTTGATAATTTTTTATTTGTCATTTTTTAACATTTTATGGAGTAAATGGTTAATTTGTTAATTTCAAAGTTGACATTTTAATCTATAATGGATAGTTGTAGCTCCAAGTTCCTAAGATCTCTTAAAGTTGTACTCAAGATGGATGTAAGTTTATTTTAAGAATGTTTTGTTGCACTTTTGTTTTATCATTAAGACCTATTTAATTTTATAGAAATCAGAGGCTACAAGTCTATTAGCTAGTCTCCCAGTGGGAGTTATTTTTAAATGTTTGACAATACTGTCCCAACCGCCTCCTATAATCCTAGACACAAACAAAGGAGGTAACTCAGTGACTTAGCAGCCAATTTGTTGTTCAGCGAGTCTGTAAATCACTCATAGTGCTACCGCAGCCCTGTGGCGTTGACAGGTGGAGTTTTTGCATGCAAATCATACATAAAGCCACCCCCATCCACCTGTAAACAAAGTGATGGGTTAATTATTAAAAAAAAATACTCTACAATAGTTTGATTGACTTGTTTTAGATTCTTTATACATTTAGTAACTCTTAATATGGATGCTTGTGCCAATTCAGACTGTCTGACCAGACATCACCGAGATGTTCAACAGGTTAGCGCTCCTTTTAAGCCTTTAACAACATAACAGATAATATGTGCCTACACTACCCCCCTAGAGTATGATCAACTAATATGACCAACATACAAATATGTGAGAGAGGGAAGTTGCAAAGTTTGAGGTATGTTGAGGATGAGGAAAGTTTGGAGATGACTATTAATTGGTTTGTGGTCTGACCACTTGAGCAATCGGACTTAAACATCTGCAAAATGAGTACCGTATTTTACTTATAAAATTATAATCATCAGTGCAGAAGTTTTACTGTTTAATATAGAGAATTAAATATTAAGCATTAATGTTTTTTGACCATCTTTATTTGTTACAACATTCTACACTGTACACAGCAAATTCGTCAAATCAAATCAATATTCTATAAGTTGTGAACCTTTGAGTCCAAATCATATTGTATTGTAAGTTTCTGCCAATACAACCACCTGTTTTTGTTGGTAATGAGAGTGCGCTTTAACCTGTTTTTGCTTAAGACAATAATTGCTTACACAGGGCTATTAAACTGATACCATGAGGGATAACTAGACCATAAATTACTGTGATTTACCACAGACGCACTAATAGCTCCTATAAGAATATGGCTGCCATTTTTCATTAAGGAAACTATAAATCAAAATGAAAAAAATATTATACTGATTTGAATGATCCAATTATAACAGCACGCAATTAGCATTACTATTTGATTTTGTAGGATGGGGAAAGAAATATTACAATATAATGTAATGCATAACAACAATATCACAATCAATGCACATAAGAGCATACCACTGTGGAGATAAATGGCTACTTCCCATCAGTCCTACCAAAAACTGATTATACACATTGCAAAGGTTACATTTGTTGCAGGACTAAAGGAATTGGATTGCATTATAGTGTTGAGGAGTTCACGCTATTGTGTTTTACATTAAAATTAAAAATTTATTATACTGCAAAGGGTTATTTGGGCAGTTTCTAGTAGAGATTGACCGATAAATCAAACAATATTAATTTAACACAGATGTATCGGTTTCAGTGGTGGCCAATATTTCTGAATGTTTGGGGTAATTTAGAAACAGTGATGACATTACAGAGAGCGCTGACAAGTTTGTAAAACTGCAAAGTATCCAGCTCAGTTCATTTAATGGTCACCATTCTATAAAAAAAAACTATTTGAGGGATGCTTATCAAAAGATATCTGTCGAGATATCAATAACTGCTCTGTTTTCAAATCAGTACCATCTTTAATAAATTCAGTATCGGCCAGGCACTAGTTTCTACTGTCGATAGTCATATTGTCTCTTTCTGATCGTGACTGTGAGTCAGACTATGCAAGTTGCTTGGATTGAATCAGGCTAAATCCTGGGAAGCTATCTCTGGAAAATCGCCAGAGGGTGCTGGTGGTGCAGCTGCTCTCTGAACCAAGGCCCCTAGGGGCCCACATGAACCTTTTACAGCTGTAGACAATAAAATGTTGCATGTGTGTGCGTTTGGATGGAGTTAAGTGTTTTTTCACCCAGGTCTGGCATGACCATGTTCTGCCAGTGAAAGCCTCATTTAATACACTATGCAGCGCCCAAAGGGCTAAGCTGTGGTAACTCTTTTGTGAGAGAACTGCCCAAAGGTAATAAATGCAAATTAATTGTGAGGTATGCCTCTTAGGCAAATAAAAATCATTGGTCATGAAGCCTGAATTAAAACACGTCAATATCAGTTGAACCAGTGCTGAACCAGCAGTCACTAGCTGACTCTCAGCTAAAGGAGTCAAGGAACCTTGTGGTGAACCGACCCTGATAAAGTATGTCAGTGACAGCATTTGTGTTACATTAGACTGTCTGTTTTAATTAAAACTCAAACTGACTCTGATATATAGAACCGAGCTTCCTTTCTACATTCCTTTCAAGTGTGAGAAACCTTCCTCCTTTCTTCCCTCAGGGGCTGAGATCCTCTAATTTTCCATCTAAAAGGCCCCTAAACTGGCTGCATACACGGCCCCACAGCACCATCTATACAGTCATTGGGCTTTGTGTGTGTGTGTGCGTGTGCACCTGTCAGTCTAATGTCTGGTGAGTTGTCGGTAATTGTTGGACCGTGGCGACCTGCTGAACCCCTGTAACGGAGCTCAGAGAGCCACTGTAAAGAGTGCCCCCCCACCACAAACCCACTCACCCACACACACACACAGAAAACACCGCGCGCAGCCTCGGCGCGAGAAGCAGAAGAATAGGAGGATATAACGTGCGCTGGAGGCGACACCTGTCAAGCCTTTACTAAACACAGTTGGTTTATTTTGAAAGACTTCGGCGCCCTGAAGACTTGGGGGATAAACCGAGGTGGAAATAGAGATTAGTCGCACCTTTTGCCGCTGTTTTGCGCTCAGGGAGAGACACGGAGCCCTTTGAGGAGAGAAAAAAGGAGTAGGCTATGTAGCATTGACGTTATGACAAGCCGTTTCTGGAGTTCAAGTAGCGAAGTTGACGTAGGTTAGATGTCGGCTGAGGGGCGCTAACTGACAGCGAGAACCGGGAGCAAAAAGAGAGAAAAAAACGTGACTTTATCCGAGGTTAGTCTCTCTCTCTCTCTCTCTCTCTCTCTCACACACACTCGCTCCAAACACATTAACCCACAGTAGAGCCCAGTGTGAAACAACAGGGTTGGGAGATAACTAGTGCACATCGCGGAGCTCCGGTGCGGGCGGACCGAACATCCCCCCCCCCACCCATCCCTCCGCGGCGCGTTACAGGCTGCTCACCGGGACTTAACGGACCCGCAAAATCTATTAAGTTGAGAAGATGATTTGACAGGGATGCCTTGAGGGAAGCGACCAGGAGGGCGGCAGAAAATGGATAACAAAGGTATGATCTGTTTCGGTGTTGATGACTGTGCATTCGTGGAGGAAAAAGGGTAAACTGCATTCAGGTGATACTGAGGGACTGTCACCCTCTTATATTTTGCTCATGGTGGTGGCATGTTGATGCTAACAGGCTATTTTGTTCTTCTTTTCTTTTTTTAAAATTCTTGTTGAAAAATATGTGTCCTTTATTATATGGATCTGTGTTCATTTGTGCTGCTACCTGCTGGACCAACACAAAAAAAGTCAGAGATTTAAACAGCAGGGCTTCAGAGAGTTACAGGCAAAAGGAGATTAAAGTGAGAGATTATATTTTGTAAAGAGATATAATTCCCACTTGCATGTTTCCTCTCATCTCTCCCATCGCTCTTCTCTGCTCCCTCCCTGCATCCCTCATGTGAACAATAGTGCGTGTGTGTTTTTCATGTGTGCATTCATGTGGTCTTTGTGTGTGTGTGTGTGTGTGTGTTTGTTTGCATTTGTCAGAAGGGCCAAGACTGTCTCCCACTGGACATGCCCTTCTTACACGACAATGTCTGCACACCTCCACCACCTCAACACACACATAAGGGCCTGTGTGCTTTGATGCTCCATGTTGTGCAGGACACCAACTAGACTAAAAACACACAAACAAAACGTTACATCATCCAACTCATTTGAGCACAGCTGCCTAACATCTCTCACTGGATGTAAACACAAACGTACACGCGCATTGTATATGTACAAGCACAGGATTAGCAGTCATACGGGGCCATATTGAGACAGCAGATTAGAATGAGACTCTCATTGCCAAAGCCGTACAGAACATGGGATTAAAGAAGAAAGGCAGGCATGGATGGATGGAGTGATGAACAGAGAACAAGGGAAGAGAGTGAGAGGCAAAGAGACCAAAAGGGGGGCAAGAGAGAAAAAGAGAGAGAGCAGCACAGAACATGAGATTAAAGTGTAATGTCCTAGAGAGAGAGAGAGAGAAAGAGAGAATCCAGGGCAAGTCATGCAGTTAGAGGGAACTGCACATTGGCAGAATGTGGAGAGAATAAAGAAGAGGAGAAGGCTGCAGACACTCTTTCTCTATCGCCTCCCTTTTGATCTCCTCTTATTCACCCATCCGACAGCAGCAGGAGAGGAGCTGGAGAGGAGCGCTGCTTATATAACTCTCCATTTGAAACACAATAAACCAAGAAGGGGTTTGATAAAACACACACACACAATAGGCATATTATGATTGTTAAATTGCCAAACAAAATTAAAAAATAAAACGTGGGCAGAGAGGTGTTCCCAGTCAAGCAGACCTCAGCGTCGTCTCTGTGCCTGAATGGCAGTATTTTTCATTTCCTGACATCTGTTACAGGCATCATTTATCCTAACAAAAGGCCCTGCTTACACCTCAGGAGCTGTTTAAAATCCCCTGGCCGAGCTTCTGTTAAGACTTTAGCATCACATGTGTTAAAAGACATGTTAGTGCCAATGTGTTCAGCACAGCATGTATCGGCTGTGAACACTTTTGTAGACCCTAGGTGTGTGGTCCTAAATTAAAAAGAATTACTTCTGACAGATTATTCACACCTTTTCACGCAGCTTTTAGTATTGCTGACTTACCTGTGCAATCAGGTTGCTGATGCGAATATCAGACTAATATTGTCTTATTGTGAATCTACACAATATGAAAATATGATTGATGAGCTCAATTTTAAAACAAAAAATAAGGTATTAGATCTTCCAAAGTATCAGCTAAATTGTATACTGATCTGTCGAAGGACTGGACCGATTCTCCATGTAGAATTTATGTTATTGAGGCTCAGTACTCATTCTTAATTCAACACCTCATGAAATTTGATTCTTAAACCTGCACCTCCAGATTATTTTGGCCACTTGGGGGCAGTGCAACAAGCTCGAAACACAACATAGACTACTATCGCAATAATAAATATAAAATTGACACAGTGGATGTATTAGCAAACAGTTGCCTATTTACACACACAACAGAGACGGTGCAACTTGGCGAATGTAAGTCCAATATTGACTCTACTTCATCACCAAGGGAAATATCAGGCTATTGAGCTGCTAAACACTCCATGTTCACCAGCTAGTTGATAACTTTCTCTGCCTGCTGTTTGGTTGCTGGGCAGATAGTGTACTGTGGGTTTATCAGAGCTTTCTTTACTAAAAATAATAAAGTTGTGGGCTGAGAAACCAAAACAGTGAGCTGAATGACGCTACAATGCTCTGTAGCGCTGAGGGGAAATGCAGAGCCGTGTGTCTTTTTCTGTCGGTTCATTACCGCAATGATGCCTTTCACATTACATGTCATTTTTTCAGCATTATTAATACAAAAATCTTAATCAGTGCAGTTTAACATATCTAGAACTTGATAAATGACTGAAAACATACCTCCTTTCTTGCTGATCTGTATACAAGCAATTTATTCCATACAGTCAAATGTTAAACCCCTGTAGCATGACCCCGGGGTTACAACTACCCCCAGTTTTTGTCAGCAGCGAGGGCATTTCTCCCTGGTGGTGGCTTTTACCAGCAAGTGATTACATGTAGTTGTGAGCAGTACGTATGCACCCTGTGGCAGAACAGCAGGTGGCAAGAGGAAGAGATGACTCTGTGCTTCATGTTTCTAAGCAGTATGTCTGCTGTCCTGAGGCTATTTGACCTTCTTATCTAATGCACCTACCTGAATGAATTCTAATTCTGTTAATCTATTAATTCATTATTTTACCTCCTTATTTTAGCTTCATAATATTTAGTTCCTCCTACTATTGCTTACATCTATTACAAATTAGGAATTGATTTACATCACTTTTAAACACTGTTCTCAGCCTTGTTTTCATGCCTACAGTTATGACATTCAGCATTAATGTTTCAATATAAAATGTAAATAATTCAGCAGTATAAAACCAGGACTGGGCTGTTACTATGCATATCAATGCTTTTCGACTTTGGCAGGCTGTTAACATTTCCTTTTATTAATGATTCAATATTGGAATTGGTACCCATCCAAATCAATATATGATTGTAACAAATGGAAGATATCCATGCTGCCCTCGACTGGCTTGTGGCCTTTGTGAAGTCCACTGACCAGTCAGATGAATTGAACCAGACCAGGTAATGATTTATTGATCAGCAAGAGAGGAAATTGTCCTGTCATCTTCATGGTCACAGCATACATCAAAAAACAAATAGAGAATATGTAGTATAGAGAACCCAATAATGATATTTATTTACAAAATATATATCCAAGTATATGTTAAGTTAGACTGTGATTTGGTGGAACAAACTATAAGAACAGGAGTAGGAGGGGAGTGCCTACTATATATAGATCTCCAAATATACCTGTGCATTAATGTTTCCAGGCACCCCACCCTATTAAAGCCTGTGTGTGAGAAACACTGCACTTGTAGCCAGATTTAGAGTTTAACCCGCCCCCGAAACAATGATTTCATAACCGTGTCCTGAACAGCTTTACAGAGACTCAGACTGAGACAGCACCCAGTTTGATTTACTGAGGATTACGGCACATTTTCTCATCCTTAACAAATACTAGTGGAAAATAAAGCTCATTAAGATCCAGAACAGTCCGCTACTCCAATATGAACTTCACATTTCAGTTAAAATTTTTGTTTTCAAAAATTCACAGTTTATTTAATGGCCGAAACAACATGTTTGTAGATAACACTTGCACTGTCCCAGATGATAAGAAAAACGGATAAAAAAAATGTCCCTACTCCTTATACAATTGATAGAAAATCATAATGTAAATGGTGGGCCAGCACATTAAGTCACATACGATGTGCTCTTAATAAGTCATGGGTTTGAACCTCTCTCAGTTCTCTGATCTTATAGAAGAAAATAAATGAAAATGTAAAGAACCCTGGGGCGACAGAGCTTTCACCATCGCAGCCCCCTCCCTCTGGAACTCCTTACCCATACACATCCGAGATTGCAGCGACATGGACTCTTTCAAATCACTTATCAAAACCCACCTTTTTAGACTAGCTTTTAACATCAAATAGAGCCACTTGCTCTCATGTATTTCCGCACCACATGTTTTTATCTACTGTTTGTATATTTTATATTATGCTATTTATGTTTTTAATCGGTTTTAAATGTACATAACTTCTGCTTTTACCTGTAAAGTGTCTTTGAGTGTTCTGAAAAGCGCTATAGAAATAAAATGTATTATTATTATTATTATTATTATTAAAGAAGGAACACTCCTATCAGCAAAAGGACAACGGAGAGGCTCATTAAACATAGTATTAACATGGTATTAAAATGTGATCTGTATCTGGATAATGACATTCAATCTATGGGCCTTTCCGTTTACACCTGGTGTTAACAAGAATTTTTCATTCTGCCCGCCTTGTGACCAGATGTCAATATGCAAATTAGTTAGGCAAGGCTGGGGAACTTGTCCACAAACATGGCACATCCCAGTTAAAAAAAAACAAAAAAGTAATGCTAACCACAGGCATCACTCATAAATCACTTTGTGTGAGGGAAGACTTGTTATCCACTGCTACTACTTGTAGCTTTTGCCAGGCTCACTTGTGCGGATAAGACAATCTTTCAACTTGCTGGGTGATTTCTTTCCCCTAAAAGTATCTATAATGGATTTTTTTATAATAACATATGAAATGACAATGTGAAGACAGTGTAACAATGTGTCGCTCGTAGTGATGAACCTTCAGAGAATTATCACATGAATCTGTAGCTCTCCTCAGCTTTACTGAGCTTTATAGTGAGTTTTCACTCATTGTTTAGCTCTCTGGCCCACAACTTTGCTGTTTTGGTTCACTCTCACCGCTCTCATAGCATCATTTTCAGTCACAGCAGTTTTCCTTGAAAAAGCTCTAAAAACCCACTGCACACTACTTGCTCAGCACCAAACAGCAATCAGACTCCGTTTGAGGCAAGCTGGTGAACATAGCGGAGCATTTAGCATCTAAAGATAAGATAAAAATAAGACATACTTTATTTTCCCCAAAGCGAAATTTGGTTTGGACTGGTCCGTTCGGCAGCTTTGTTAAACAACACAACAATTACAATAAAATGCACATCTCGCAACACATACTCTCATGCAAGATAACACATGCTCTCATATACACTGCTCAAAAAAATAAAGGGAATACTAAAATAACACATCCTAGATCTGAATGAACAAAATAATCTCATTAAATACTCCTTTCTTTACATAGTTGAATATGCTGACAACAAAATCACACAAAAATTATCAATGGAAATCAAATTTATCAACCCATGGAGGTCTGGATTTGGAGTCACACTTAAAAAAGTGGAAAACCACACTACAGGCCGATCCAACTTTGATGTAATGTCCTTAAAACAAGTCAAAATGAGGCTCAGTAGTGTGTGTGGCCTCCACGTGCCTGTATGACCTCCCTACAACGCCTGGGCATGCTCCTGATGAGGTGGCGGATGGTCTCCTGAGGGATCTCCTCCCAGACCTGGACTAAAGCATCCGCCAACTCCTGGACAGTCTGTGGTGCAACGTGGCGTTGGTGGATGGAGCGAGACATGATGTCCCAGATGAGCTCAATTGGATTCAGGTCTGGGGAACGGGCGGGCCAGTCCATAGCATCAATGCCTTCCTCT
>NC_060168.1:19353597-19385388 GCF_021292245.1 Micropterus dolomieu
CGCGCTGCTGCGTTCTGAACCATTTGTAAGGGTTTCACCGCACAAGCTGGAAGACCTGCTAGGAGGGCATTGCAATAGTCAATGCGAGAGATAACCATGGCCTGTACCAGAAACTGGGTGGCGTATTGAGTGAGGTAGGGCCTGATTTTCCTTATGTTGTGTAGAGCAAAGCGGCATGAACGAGAGACAGCAGCAACCTGGTCTGAAAAGGACAGCTGGTCATCAATCATGACACCCAAGTTTCTCACCACCTTGGTTGGAGTGATGGTTGCGGAGTCAATTTGTAGTTTGATGTTATGGTGGATAGATTGCTTGGCTGGAATGACCAAGAGTTCAGTCTTAGAGAGGTTTAGTTGAAGGTGGCAAGCCTTCATCCATGCAGATATGTCCGATAGACAGTCCGTGATCCGCGCCGAGACAGTGGGATCGCCTGGCGGGAAGGATAGGTAGAGTTGCGTGTCGTCTGTGTAGCAGTGGTAAGAGAAGCCATCCGAGCGAATGATCGGCCCCAGTGAGGTGGTGTAAATTGAGAAGAGAAGGGGCCCAAGCACTGAGCCTTGGGGCACCCCTGTGGAGAGGCAGTGGGAGGAGGATAATTGTCCTTGCCACAAAACATTGTAGGAACGCCCCGAGAGGTAGGATTCGAACCACAGGAGTGCTTTACTTGAGATGCCCATTGCTGAGAGAGCGGATAGCAGGATCCTGTGGTTGACTGTGTCAAAGGCAGCTGATAGGTCAAGCAGGATAAGAACCGAGGATTGGGCTGCAGCTTTAGCTGACCTTAGGGCTTCTGTTACAGACAGAGGAGCCGTTTCAGTAGAGTGGGCACTCTTAAAACCAGACTGGTATGGATCTAGGAGGTCATTCCGTGAGAGGAATTCTGAGACCTATTTGAATACTGCCCGTTCAATAGTTTTAGATAAAAAAGGTAGAAGAGACACTGGTCGATAGTTCTCAACTTGAGTTGGGTCAAGTGAGGGCTTTTTGAGCAAGGGTGTAACTCGCCGGTTTGGGCGAGCAGGTGTTTTAACCACCTCCTTTATGATCAAGCACATATCCTATTTGGGAGGTTTTTAATAAATATGTCTCTGTGTTGCATGGTTTCTTTTATATAGGCCATATATTTATATCAAAGTTTAATACACTATTGGTTACAAAACATTCATATCTGCACTTCCATCCAGTCATTCACACTCTAATCAATTTATCCAGATTGAGGTCACAGAAATGTCTGCACTTTCCCTTTTATGTTTTTAATTTACAAAATAGTGCAAATGTTCTTGTGCAGTAGCAACATACTTTTTAGAAACCATGAGATATTAGGGGATCTTAGCAGACTCTCTAAATGCCAAGTGTAAAGAATTAGTCTTATTACATTCCTACAGGGGACATCAGCGGTAGCCTTGATTTTCTGTAATTTTACTCTTGTTTGTTTTTCTTCTCCTAAATATAAACGATATAGTGCGGCTTTGCTGTTCACCAGTGTCACTGAAAAATTCCATTGGGACATACTGTTACATAAATATTTTTAAAATATAAACTGAAGTTCTCAATCCTCAGCCCTGTTGTCAGTTTCATGTTTAATAACTCTGTTCCAGTTGGCAGCAGCATCCCTCTTCATGTGGGATGGGCTAAACGCTGTCCAATGGCAGCTTTTTAGGAGGTTAGGATGACTTACTGGGGGGGTTTAACAGTGCAGTAAGAAGACAGTGTGTCTAGCTGTGGACAAGGAGACGTCAAGCGAAGTGCTTTCTTAACAGCTCGTAGTTGGCCAACAGAGGTGAGGTTTTTTTTTATAGCCAGACAGAGTACTGTTGCAGGCATGTTGCTGTTAGATACCACATGGACTTTTTAAATTGGACTGTTTTTTTGATTTGGATCTTGAGATAAAAATCCTTTAGTATCCCCACATTAAAATCCTAGCCAGTATAACTCTTGATCTGAAAATCTACATGTTATGTGTTAATTTAAATTGCGCAAGTCGCAACTTGCACAACAGCAAGTTGCGACTTGGCCTTGGCTCAGATTTTAAAAGAAAGGAGGAGGAAGATAGCTGGCAGATAGCTCCCATCCTGTCTTCTGCCAGTTTGAGCCTTCGAGCTTCAGGAGGCGCTATAGAGTCCCTCTGGCAACAAAAAATGTATTTAAGAAGTCCTTCATTCTGAATGCCATCAATATTCTGAACTGTACAAAGTGACTGGTGAGACTTAAGACTGTTTTTAATATGTGTCCTTGTCTATGTGTGTGTGTTAACTGTTTGTTTCCCATGTTGTTGTTTCTTTTGTTTGCTTAGCCAAAGACAACTTTCCACATGAAATGAGAAAATGAACACCTTAACTTGATATCCTCTGAGGAATAGTGATAAATACCATTAATCCACCAACATGATCACACAATGGATGTTGTGTCAAAGAAAAGTGATAGGCCTACACATTTCTTAGTAGCTTCTTTGTTTCTAGATGCATGTAAGACAGTCAGAGTGGCAGTTTGGCAGTTGACACAGTTTGGAGTCATCTGATATGAAAAGCCTCTGCTTGTGACTCAGATTGGACTCAGTGGTTTCACAGCTCTCCGTACTATCAAAGTGGTGCTTGTGTCTTAGGCTTCATCTTCAACCACACTGAGTTTTGTATAATGTTAAACAGACAGTGCTTGATCTATCTAGTTTACACGAACCAGGTCATTTTTTGGATGACATTTAATGCATTTCAGCCACAAAGACTGTGGCCCTTACTCTTCGTGATCCAGCATGATTCTCTTAATTACTTCTACGCTCAGCTTTTCAAAACATGCTTGTCGTGTGGTTGCATTTATCTTTATCTTTTACCAAGTTGTTTTTTGAGCTGCTTTTTCCAAAAAGTTCCATTTACTTCATTGTTTGTTGATGTTTAGATTTCATGGATCAAGAAAGTCATTTGCATCCAGGAGATGATGGGGAACCGTCGGTAGTCATTGGCCAGATGCTACTGAAGCTCCAGGATGCCGTCGTTGTGGCGATTTCACATACCCGTCAGAGAGTTATACAGGGCTTTATTGTGTTTTCCGTTGTCCTCCTGCTCCTCAGTATCGCTACCTTTTTATACGGAAGCTTCTACTACTCTTTCATGCCCAAGGCGGCTTTTTCCACACCTGTGCACTATTATTACAGGTGTGTATGTGAAGTCCTGTCCAGTTTCATCTGGAAAACACAGACTGTTGTTACTGTGTGTGTGTGTGTGTGTGTGTGTGTGTGTTTGTGTTCGATTTCTTCTTTCTTGCTTTCACTCTCACTCAGTCATTCACATTTTTGCCTACAGGACAGACTGTGAATCTCCTGCCTCTTTATTGTGCTCTTATCCAGTGGCCAACATATCTCTGATGAGGAACAAGAAGCATGTATGTATGAACTTGTGTGTGTATAGTTCAATTTTGTCATCTACTCTATCCATCTCTCTTTGTCTGTATATTAAATATTCATCTTTTCAAATAAGAATTATGTTAATCTTTTTAAAATGTACATTTAGGTGCTGACATTTGGCCAGACATATCGGATGTCCCTGCAGCTGGAGATGCCTGAATCTCAGGCCAATCAGGAGCTGGGGATGTTCATGGTCAAGATAGGTTGTTTCTCTCAGGAAGGAGGGCAAGTTGCCTCCTCTTCCCGCTCTGTAAGATTTGTACAACTCCTAGGTGGCCACATATGTACCTACAATCATACAGCGCTTCAGTATTAGTTCCTGCAAACTCCACTGATTCACTGTTGCATTGCTGTGTGTTTCTCAGGCAGGACAACTGCTGTCCGCCTCCAGCTCTCGCTTTGTGAGTATAGCGCTGACGCACAATAACCTTTACCTAATCTAATCACACAACCTGGTCAGAGCCTGATTAAGGCTGCTCATGCTTGCTGCAAAACCTGCACTGCAACACAATGGTGATCTCAGTGCTCAGATGATGTGAACTAATGATGGATGCAAATACACAGTGGAGGTGAAAATCTTGCAGTTAATTTAGTTATGGAAGGGATGCCATCATTGACTTCAATTGATTTTGTTAAACACTGTGTAATCAGAAAGTAAAATATGTACATTGTAATGCAACAGTACTCTAATAAATACCGGTACTTCTTTTGAGGCCTGACACTACATTAGAGAGGAGTTGAAATTACTTTAAGTCTGTTTTGTGGTGTTTCTGTACTGTAGTACCTTATAAGATTTTGTCTTGAGTATTCTTGTACCTCCATGTATGTTAATCAGCCTCATAAAAATACGAAACACCTTTCAGTCAAATCCCCTGCCACAAAGTACAGCCTCAAAGCTCACTCTTGAGCTGAGTCAAAACAAAAAATTGGAGTTTTAGTTGAAACAAAAACTGAACTTTGCAGAACTGTTATATTGCACTTCATAACATTGGACAGGGGTTTCTCTTTGTTGTTTTGTCAGTGTAGGTAGTAGAGCGAGTAGAGTCCACTGAGATCAGCTTTTGTTAGTGTTCATTAAACAACCCAATCATTGATATATACCTAAGGTGAAACGTTTGCATCTGTGACAACATCAATTATCCTTTTCTAAATATTCAGTGCATCACAGGGTATGTGGCATTATCTATTTGTAACGAAACAGCAGATTAATGAATCCCCAGGAGACTGTGTATAACGTTGCCCCAGGGTGTGACTGTGTTTTGTCCTGCTTTGGTCAGAGCATGCTGCGATACCATTCAGACCTGCTGGGGTCCCTGAGAACTCTACTGCTCCTCCCGGCCTTTCTGAGTGGAGCCGCCGAGCAGAAACAAGTCCTGGAGGTGGAGCTCTTCTCAGACTACACAGAAGACCCCGTGAGTCCTGCACTGTGTTTTGGAAGTGGTGTTATGTGTAGTGTGCTTCAATAGCAAGCAAAGATTTTTTTGTTGATGTCTACCTACTATTTTTTTCTTCATGCACAGTATGCCCCCTCGTCCACCGCTGTCATTGAGATCCTGTCCAAAAAGGTGCAGATTTACTCATCTCAGCTCTACATTCATGCTCACTTCACTGGTATACGGTAAGATGTGCACACCATGCTGTTGATTCGATCTGACAGTAACATGCAGTATATCTGATGATCAAACATTACAGAAAAGAAAGTAATAAAAATTAAACCTAAATCACAAGGTGAGGCTGCATTAGATTTAGACAATTGTCCAAATTCATGAAATATAACATGTTGAGATGTTTGTACCTAGTACTATATACAGAATATTAGTAATCTCATTAAACACCACATTTTGGTGACAGTCCTTATACAAGCTCTTATACAGAGGAAGAAGACCCAGCAGCCTAATTAGACCAGAATTCAGTGATTGTAACCAAATTGTGGAATGTGACTAAGTAATGTAACATGTATTTACTCAAGTACTGTACTTAAGTACAAATTCAAGGTACATTTTAATTTAATACAACTTCCCACTTCTACTTCACTACATCTCAGGGGCAAACATTGTAATTTTTATCCTCTACATTTGTCTGACAACTTTAGCTAATAGTTACTTTTCAGATTAAACTTGTTCATACCCTTTCTGTCAGGTATCCCCAGGTTGAGAAAATTCTCCTTCAGCTAAATAAACAATATAAAAGGTCCCCTAGGAATATCTTGAAAATACATCGACACAAAGCTGAAAACAGCAATGCTACAAACGTTTGATGATTTTATAGAATATGATGCATTGCTATGGGTTAAACTACCCCACATAAAGTACATAAAAATAGCTTGAACATCCACAGTAAAATGCAACATACACATTAATGCAGCAGTACTAATAATCCAGAAACATCAGATGTAATAATAAAACACTGACAGGGACCATTTTACTTGTAATGGAGTATTTTCAGTGTGGAATTAGTACTTTTACTTAAGTAAAGGATCTGAGTACTTAGGATAACATTTTTACATCTAATCAGATCACAATTACTGTAATGCTTTAATGATAAAATGTTTTTTTTGTCTTTGTCAGACACTTTATGTTTAACTTCCCCATCCTATCGGCCTTGGTAGGCGTGTCCAGTAACTTCATCTTCCTGAGTCTCGTCTTCATCCTCAGCTACTTGAGGTTGCTGGTGGGAGTGAACTTAGAACCAGAGCAGGTGAGATGAGAGGCCCATTACCACAGACAACACTGAACTTTAACTTTAGCTGCAGCTGTGTTTTAGTGAGTGTGAATTATGACCAGATGCCTCTCGTGTGTTTTAGCTGCACTCAGCAAGCTCTGAGTGCTTGTTTTCCTTGTTGTTTACAGCTCAGAGAAGATGGAGTGCTGTCAGACAGGGAAAAGGACACGAGCAACAAGCAGCAAGAGGACGAAAAAGATGCTGCTGCTGGTACAAAAACACAGGCACAGACAATTTCAGCATTATTCAAGGTATTTGCATCAGTCACTTAGTACTGACTACAACAATACATTCCTTGACAGGTCCTGCAGAGCTGTTGGGTCCTCTCCAGACAGCCCCCACAGATCCAAGCCAGGGGATGCTCCATTTCCGCTCTGGTGACAGAACAGACATGGTCAGAGTGAAATAAATGAAACAGAGGCAGCCTGGGGCCGTTAGCTAAGGAGAGTGAGAAAGTGTATAGAGAGCCAGCTTGACAGCAAAGATGAAGATTTAAAAGAGATGTGTGGTTGAAAATAACTCAGAAAGCACTCATACACCCCCACAAATATCCTGTGTGATGATCTGAGCCGCTCTGTTTGAGCTGTGGCTCTTTTTGCTCTGACATTATGTCCTCTGTGTCTCACACTGGTGTTTCAGCTCTAATGTAAAAGACCCTGTGATTTATGGGACTGACACATCTGAATCTGTCATTATCAGTGCCTTTTTATTACTTTTATCACTTAAATATATACAAAATTATGAAATAAATATGCATATTAATACATTTTCAAAACAAAATATGTAACTTAACTGTGAAATTCTGAAATAATAATACATTTGTTAAACAGGTAATTATCATGAACTGTTTTCATCCTGCTTCTTTTCACACTGTTTTTTTTGCAGGTCATTTTTGTTTCATTCCATCGGATTTTATTTCAAGAACAAATTTTCTCAAGTTCTGTTTCACAATGCAGTGTCCATTTTATTTCATAATGTCCCTTCTTTTTTTGTCAAACAGAGCAGAGCCACTTACGTGACTGACTCTTGTTCCAGTCTAAATGAGTGCGGAGCCAAACTGTCACAGTCTCGATTGAGAGACAAGGACTTTGTGATGAAAACTTGTATTATGAAATGAAACACTCAACGGAGGAAATTAGTATTGCGAAATAAAAACTTTTGGAATTAACATGTAAAAAATGACCAATTTAATAAGTATTTAAATTTCATGGTTTATATCTGTACACATGGACATTTATTTTAAAGTCACTCTTTTCTTCTCTGTAATATTTTATAACACTTAACACTTTGGGGCAAGGACATGCACAAATATATATTAAAATGCTAAACACTGACCTCTCTTCTTTCAGCTTTGAAATGTAAGACTGTGAAACTGTTTCTTTTGCAAATTATAACTACTATGCCAGTTGTATGTTACTTTACCAATCTGTTAAACTGTTTGTTAATTGAGAAAAGTCTAATATTATAATTAAAGCATTTGAGGCAACCTGTGCACCCATTTATACTGCACAAAATATCTGAAATTGATTGAGTTTTAAGCCAAAATGTATATTACTTGGCTGCATATCCACTCTAACATACACTCTGGTTACCTGCTCCAATAAAACCTTTTAAAATGGTTCATCAGACTACTTGTTTAATCTTTCTTGCAGTCAGAAAATGCTGCCCTAAAACAGTTAACCCACAAAGTACACACTCATATTTGGTGGGAGGACACGTTACTCTATTTCCGCCCTGTTATGTAACACAATGTCATTCCTGGATGTCACTCTTGGCCTGTGGCACTGCTGGCTAGATAAAGCTTTGGAAACTTAAAAACGTCACTGCATGCAAAATATGGCAGTAGCAGGGAGAACGGGAGAGGGACGTAACTCACTGCCAGGCACAGAGCTTTCTAACACAGAAAACAGGTAGAAGACACCGGCAAGGTAAGTTTATCATCACATATGATCATTTGTAGTTTTGTATTTCCATTTGTGTCATTTTAAGAAAGCTTAGAAAAACTGCTGAGGGCATGTTAGAGTGGCGTTTAGACTTATAAATGCATATCCTCAAATACATGCAAAATGCCCCTGTTTTGTAGAAGCTCATGGTGGGCCCATGGAGGAGATTCATCATCCACGCTGCACACTCGACAAAAAGATGGACGTGACGGATGACAACCACATGGAGGGAATGAAGATGGAGATAGAGAATAAGCAAACTTTGGATAAAGACTTTTCTCCCAAGCTATCAGATGAGACCTGCCAGCATCTGACATTCAGTGAAGGGCCTTCCAGTAGCTGCAGGAGGTTCAGACTGAGATCCAGACCCAAACTCCAATCCACAAAAAGTTTCCCCCCTTACAGTCAGCCTATAGGTGGACTCGGAGAGGACCAGGACCAGGACAATGAGCTCAATTCAGAGTCAAGCATTACTCACCAACACTCTCTCAGACAAGATGATATGATGTGGGAAGACGGGAGTGAGTTAGTTCAAGGAAAGGAAAAAAAAGAGGACTTTGAGTTGAATGCAAGATGTGCAAGGGATGATGTGAAGGCAAAATGGAGGATGAGGAGGAAAGAGAGGGTATGGGGGAGCTATGAAGTTGATCCAGATAGATGGGAGAGTGTAAGGTGGAGCGGGAAAAGAACAGTGGAAGGGATTGAAAAAGAGAGGGACCATGCTGATAAGGGAAGGGAAGGATGCACTAACAGCGAGCGGAAACACTGTAGAGGTATAAACTCCAGTACTGAGATAGAGAGAAAAGAAGAGGAGGATCAAGAGAGGAAGGAAACTCCTGTCTCAGAAACGGAGGGACAGAATGAGGGGAAGGATGAAGAGGCAGATGTGCTGCTGGGAATGAGAGGGGGCTCCACAACACCTCAGAGGGCCTCCCCACATCCAATCCTCTCCAAGCTTCTGCAGTCCTCGTCCTCCAACTCCTCCTGCTCCTCCATCAGCCTCTCCTCAGCAGAGAGCGATGAGGTCTTCAGCGAAGGAGAGGATGCTATCTCAAAAAGGCAGACATTCAGGAAGGTGAGAGTGACCGGGAGAAACACAGAATGGATTTAGTTTAAAACTAAATTTTCATTTTTTCAATGTATGCATTGGCATCACACCTGTACGTCTGGCTGCTTTGTATTATCATGCCAGAGACTTAAACCTATTTTTCTCAAATGTTCTTGGCACCTGTGATCCTGGTGATTTGCATGGGCTTGAAAGAGGACTTTGACAAGGTCAGATTTGAATGGTGTTTGCATGCCTGGCTGCTGCTGCTACAGATATGAGAGCAGAAGGGAGCAGTATAGGAAGTAGATTTTCTCAGTGTAGTCATTTTGCATTGTCACTGACAAGTAGTCTGTGGACAGAAGGACAGAATAAAAACACCTGCACATATCAAATAATTAAGACATTTTCATCAAACAGCAATCATCACAGCATCTCGACTGAGCATGCTCAGGTCTACATTAGCTTCCTTGTTTTTTCTGGGGCTTTTCAGTGGCCATGCCTGTGTCTGGTGGCAGCTGTTTTGTGTATATACAAAACAGATCATAACTGTCGAGGTATGTGCTGTTTATAAATACCAAATGCAGGGACGCTCATAACAGTTTCTGATGTGGACAGTGGACCTAAGAGGTGTTTTTTTTTACTATTACTTTACTAATGTACCCCATTAAATGGCTTTCCATCTATTTCTGAACAGTAGCCAAAATAAGGAGGTGGGATAATTCCACGTATAATAGTATAATAGGTCAGCACAGTGACTGAGCAATGTTACCTCACAGTAACAACAATGCCTTTTAAAAAACAATGCATCCTGGGATAGCCTCCCAGCCCTGAACACAATAAGCTGTATAGGTAATGGATGGTGGATAATGACATTTACACTGCAATGGACAGGAACAGCATATATGTTCCCTTCTTAACGTTTTCCTCGCATGAAGACAACAACATAACGTGCTCTTCTTTTGTGCCTCAGTGCCGCTCCTGGAAAACCTATCTGACCATGATGCACTGGTCGATGCAGCGGCAGAGCTCCTGGGTCCAGCTGGCTGGACATCAAGGCATGTGTGTTACAATTCATCCAAAAGTCTACAAATGAATATGAGAGGATCTAAACAGAAACACATTCATTCTATCGCTACATTACTGCTTACTGGATGGAGCTCACATCGTCCCTTTTGTAAATATCACTGCTACTGTTACAACCTTACATCTCCACAATGCCATTTCTTCAGGAAAAGGAGATGTTTTAGTTTGACCACGATACATTTTGAGTTTATTCAGCGTGTTTTAGAATACAAATAAATGTACAAGATTTCAATTAAATTGTAAAATACACTCAAATTAGAAGGGTGGTCCTGAAATCAGATGATATCCACAGTCAGCTCTCTTGTTTTATTGCCCACATGGTTAACTAATGATCCCTTGTCCCTTCCTTGCTGCTTTCACCAGGTAACTTCCAGCTGAGTGAGGGAGGGGAGGTTTTGAAACTATACAATGAAACTGAGGCAAAGTGCCTGGACTGTCTGATGAGAGACATGCTGAGACCCTTTGTCCCACAGTACCACGGTTTGGTCACCAGGGGGGAGCACTGCTACATCCGCCTGGAAGACCTGCTGAGTGGCCTGCGGAGACCAGTTATCATGGACTGCAAGATGGGAGTACGGTAGGTTTAGAAGCAATTTTTTGTTTACACTAGTAGCAACCAGTCTAGTCTTGTGCTGCAGGCCTCAAAATGTATAAATTACATTTAAATTCTTTAGATAATTGTGGTCCCACTGACATTTGTGTGTTCATTTTGATTCTCTGTTCAGCATCCTAAACTCACTCTTTTTCACCTCAACATTTGAGTGCCTCTGACAGTGTAAAAGATAAAAAATTACTGTATGGCATGGATTTCATCTGATCTTTAATTTCAGTCATGGTGCTAAAGTGGGGATGTAATTCACCTAGCTCTTATAAATAGCTAACTTTCAGTAAAGTGTTTTCTTTATTATTAATCAGAATGTCTGTTTGTTTTTGTGTCCTAGAGCCAGATACCTCTGGTGTGACTGTGACTATTAAATTAGTGTTCGATGATGTGGACTTTAATTTTGACCTATAGTCATATGTCTTTAACGTACATTGTGAGAGTTTCCTTCTCAGGACGTACCAGGAGGAGGAAGTGACTAAAGCCCGGGCCAAGGCCACCCTGCGCAGTGACATGTACCAGAAGATGGTGAAAATAGACCCGTCGGCGCTGTCAGCGGAGGAGCACGCTCAGAAAGGAGTGACCAAGTGGCGATACCTTCAATGGAGGGATACGACCAGTTCTACGTCCACGCTGGGCTTCAGGATAGAGGGCATCATGGTAGGAGCAAAGGCCAGTAAAATCACTGCATAACTCATGTTACCTGAAAATGCCTATTTACCTGAACCTTTTAAATTCCCTACAAGTTTTTAAACGTCAAATGTCGGCGCTGTTGTGCTTCTTTTTCTGTGAGCCAGATGGAGGACGGCAGCGTCCATCGGGACTTTGGGAAAATTCTGACTTTAGCTCAGGTCACGGAGGCATTGCTGTTCTTCACCAGGAGTCAGCTGGACATCCTGGTCAGTTCTGTCTGTCACAGAAACACCAGTTACATTACACCGCGCTTCCTTTTAAAACACTGATTGAGGACCAAACCTAATGAAGCAGACTGAGCTGCCTCAAAAACTAAAATGGAATAAAAATGCGATATATGTTCAGTTTTAGTCTCCAGTTGCTGACCTGCAAATGAAGTGAAGAAATGATTGGAGAATATTTACTTTCCAATACATAATCCATGTACTGTGATCCCTGCTGTGTATGTCTAAAGACAACTATCTATGTGTGCACAAAACAACAGTACTGGTTGTTAAATTCATCTTTTATCCTGTGATGTGTGTAACTATCTGTTGCTTTTTAACCACAACTCTACCCATCTGTTTTCTCAGAAAGCATACCACTCCAGACTCTTGGCCCTGAGTGATGCACTGAAAAATTCACTGTTTTTCAGAACCCATGAGGTTGGTTTAACCACAGAGACCTGGGATCCCGACAAGTGACCTCTTGTTAAATTCTGCTTTTATAGCAGCTATTGACCATATTAAGTCCAGAGGTCCATGCTGATCCAGTTTCTATTCACCTCACTCAAATTCAACCTTGCTTCATATTCTTATCTTTTCTAATCTACATACATTTATATATTTGACCTCGTCAGGTGATCGGCAGCTCGCTTCTCTTTGTCCACGACCACCACAGAAGGGCCAGTGTGTGGATGATAGACTTTGGTAAGACGACCCCACTGCCTGACACGAGCGAGCTCCAGCATAACGTCCCGTGGGCCGAAGGGAGCAGAGAAGACGGCTACCTCATCGGTCTGACCTCGCTCATCACTTCTCTGAGCCAGGCCATCAGTGTGGCCTCCTGGCAGCAGGAGGACAGCTGTGGAGGAGAAAAGAGTGTCATATGACATTGAGACACCCCTTAAAACAACACTCAAATTCAGGATCAGGTGGACAAAATGGTTTGCTGTTACACTTTAAACTGTTGCCTCTTTTCATACTCTGGAAGTGACAGAAGAGGAGGATTTATTTATGGGGAATCTGTCTTCACGGGCTGAGGAGAGAAACGAGGGAGTACAATTTAGCTAAAGTACACAGAAATCTGATGTCGTTTTACTGGTAATGTAACTGTGGAGAGAGTGTTTTATCACAAAGATTTTAAGATTTAAGAGACTTTCTCTGCTTTTCTATTACATTATTTTATTTTTTATTTGTTGGGTTCAAAGTTCTCACATGTTGCAACGCATCTTAAACGTTCCAAGTAAAATAAACAATGAATGCCTCTGTCTGCTCAGTCTCCATATGTCCACATCACTAATAATTCCATAAACTTAACAAATGAAATATATCCATCCATCCATCCATCCATCCTCAATCGCTTATCCTGTGTACAGGGTCGCGGGGCAAATGAAATATGTGCAATTCCAAATTAAATATACAGACTTAACGGCTTCAAACTCATGCTGTGCAGCCAAACATTCAAACCTACAGAACCACATTTTAACAGGTCTAGCTTAGAGACATTAACTGACCCCACAAGTGTTCACTGATCTTCCAGCTCTAGTTATTTCTAACATGTAACTGTCCTTGTTAGGGAGACTCATTGACAGTTATACTGATAAGGTAGAGACAGTAGCTCAGGCGTCAAGCTAGCAGATATCAGTGTTCTCTGGGAATCTTACAAGGTTGAGTCCTACAAGAATGTTTACAAGAACTCAATGGCTCCATAGAGTACATATATATATATATATATAAATATGTATATATATAAATATGTATATATATACACACATAACCACACACACACACACACACAGTATCTCACAAAAGTGAGTACACCCCTTACATTTTTGTTAGTATTTGATTATATCTTTTCATGTGACAACAGTGAAGAAATGACACTTTGCTACATTGTAAAGTATTGAGTGTACAGTTTGTGTAAATTTGCTGTCCCCTCAAAATAACACATCGCACAGCCATTAATGTCTAAACCGCTGGCAACAAAAGTGAGTACACCCCTAAGTCAAAATGTCCAAAGTGTCAATATTTTGTGTGGCCACCATTAGTTTCCAGCACTGCCTTAACCCTCTTGGCATGGAGTTCACCAGAGCTTGCCACTGGAGTCCTCTTCTACTCCTCCACGACGACATCATGGAGCTAGTGGATGTCGGAGACCTTGCGCTCCTCCACCTTCCGTTTGAGGATGCCCCACAGATGCTCAATAGGGTTTAGGTCTGGAGACATGCTTGGCCAGTCCATCACCTTTACCCTCAGCTTCTTTAGCAAAGCAGTGGTCGTCTTGGAGGTATGTTATCATGTCTTCGAAGGGAAGGGATCATGCTCTACTTCAGTATGTCACAGTACATGTTGGCATTCATCGTTCCCTCAATGAACTTTAGCTCCCCAGTGGTGGCAGCACTCATGCAGCCCCAGACCATGACACTCCCACCACCATGCTTGACTGTAGTAGAGTAACTACTCTGCCTCCTGAGCCACAGTCCTTTTAGATAAATATCAATCAGCTATGTATTTAAAACTAGTAAAATGCTTTATTGTTGCCAATCTTATTCATACTTTTTCACATTTTGTTTATAATGTTTAATATTAGTTGCCTTTCTGAGCTATTTATTCAACTATACGGTCATTTTGGAGACACAAACAGTTGTTTCTAATATTTTGTCCATCCTATTGTAAGGTTGAAAACTCTCCACCAGGTGGCGCCATGTTGGGTTCGTGCTGGACAAAGATGAGCGGGACTGTCTGACAGGCACCAGCGGAGACAGGAGACAGTAGGGAGAGGCAGTTGCTTCCCATATCCCCTCGAGAAATATTACTACGGTAAAATAAATGACATTGTCGGATTGTGTTCGTTAGCCTGCCCACCATGATAACGTTATGTCCAGCGGCACTCCGCTATGCTAACAGATAACGGTAGCTAGCTAAAGCTAATCGCAATTTACTGCTCATCTCTGAGGTGAAGTTGTAAAAACACGTTGACTGGCTCTTAATTTACAGAGATTACAGATAATATGGGACTGTAAATTGGGAAGTAAATTGTGACAGTTTTCCTAAAGGCAGAGAGTGAAGTGTGTCTCGATGGACCATGTGACTTTCTGTCAGAGGAGCTACCCCAACCTGGCTGTGGTTGCACGTGTGGTGAATGACGGTAAGTTTGTTCCTTAAATCCAAAGTATAACGTTAGCCTGTTTGGACATTAGCTGGGGGTGAAGTTGAGTAAGTTAGTTATCAGTTTTGATTATACATTGACAGGGATAAGTCTGGTGGGGGTGATAAACATGTTAATTATTTAAAAATAAATAAAGCTTAATTAGCTTCATCAAGGAGGGGGGAAGGGTGCTGCACTTGCTGCTGATCAGCCCAGAGCAGCATTGTGTAAACCGTTTTAATGGGTAAATTTAAGCAGTTGTAATTGGAGGATTACCAACACCTGGTCAAGAGAGCAGCTGAACACACAAAAAAAGGTTATTCAAATAGACATGTGTAAATGGATTGGATTTAAAAAAAACTCATATTTAGTAGACTTGGGAAACACCAGCAACCTATTTTTTCCAGAACTACACAAAACCAATACAACTGTTTCTGGTTTTATGCTGATTTTTCTTTAAATGAAAAGTTTAGGTGAGAATTTCCAACAAGAATTCATTAAGACAATGTAGTGCTAACTTACTTGTATAGCTGCTTTGTTGAAGCCTCATGTACAGTTACTTTACAAGTACTTCAGAAGTAGTTGAGGAGTCAAAAATGTTAAGTAAATTAGGACACAAAATGTAAAGAACAAATAAAGATGTAAATTCAAAAATAAAAACACGAATTCCAAAACGAATGTAGTCTCAAAAATTTTTCAATAATTCCTTAATTCCAAATTAAAAGTATTTTTAATACATTTTATAAAACCAGAGAAAAGAAAAACAGCGATCTCTCCCTAAACAGAAACTGGAGAGATAATGACCACAAAGAAACAAACAAACAACAACAACAAAAACACATACATGCTGGGCTGACAGGACCACCTCTGCCAGTATCATGCCTAATATGCAAAGTGCAGGGTTCTGTATCAAATCTGTTCATAGTACTTTTTTGAGAGATGTTGTATTTATAAAATTGTATTTATAAAATTATATTTATATAGAAAATCAAAAGAAGAAATTCAAAGATTATTTCAAAAAGTGGTAATGTTAGATTTATTTATCATTTGGAGGTCTGGATATGAAATTTACCTAATAAAATTATTTTATAATGTAGGTTTTTAGATATATTTTTTGCTTAGTATTAGTGTATAAAATATCCTTACTGATTAAATTTGACTTCTTTGAGTAACAAAAAAATGCAATTCCTCCAGAATGCTAAATCATATTCTTAAGAGAATGTGACTGTGGTGTGACCTACTCTTTTATAGATGTATGATGAATCATAAACCTAGAAACTGCATATTTCTAGTAACTTGCTCTTTGAAACACAGATTTTAAGACGCTCTGCTTAACATTGTGTTGCTATTACAATTCAGTAGCACTGTAGTGACCAATAGTCAAGCCCGGGGCTAAATAGCTTAAACAACAGTTTCTTGTATTAATGTCCGCGTCTTTGTAGAAATACGTTGTACAACTTGAGGGCATTTTTAAGTATCATTAATGTATCAAATATTTTCCAGTAAATAAGTGGTTAGACATCCACTCATTATGGCTAGTCGTGGTTGGTATAATTGTTCACGGTACCGAAGAACTCCAGGTAGGTAAAACTAGGTTACATAGTATGCTAACTGTAGCTAACCACTGATATCAAGTAAAAGCTAACTATAGCAAAGTCTTCAACTGACTTTTACAGCGTGGTTGCGTTTCGTTTTTAATATTTTATTCCTCGACCGGACTCCTACATGTTTTCTTTCATTTGCCCGCGCCATTCCCCTGCTCCGGAAGGGAAAGTGTGTAAAGTTGTATTTCCGTTGTCTTCTCGTCAACACGCAGTAGAAGCTAGCCAAGCTACGTGCCAGTTGAAGAGTAGCTACTTGGTCGCGCCGTGGCCTGCCTTTGTGTGTTTCGTCTGCAAGACTTGGAATGTTGGATATTCTTCCGCAGCCTAACGTCAGCCTTTGTGTTTCGTGAAATAGAGAAACGAGGCCCTCCAAATATTATTTTACAGCCAGGGCTGTGTTCTTTTCATTTAACACTGCTTCAGAAAAATGGCGGATGGCGGACATTACTACGGTAAGAAACCCTGTCTCTAACAGCTAACGTTACAGCATTAACCTTGCATGTTCTGTGCTACTTGTACCGTTTTTCTTCAGAACATGGGGACTTTATGGTGAGGAGAGAGGTCAGAAGCACTGGCTTCATGGTCCTAGGAGGTAATATTATATCATGGGCCCCCTGGAGATCTACATATGTTACTTTATAGACATAAGTACTCACCCAGTACTTATTACAATTTTCTATTATTATTACCAGAGAATAGGTTATATTATTAACAGAACACATTAAAAACAGTTACTGCAGAGGTGAGTAGGCTGTTGTTTTGTTCCCTGTTTTGACTGCCCTCTTTAAATTGAATGTGTTCAACATTTTGAATGACACGCATGCGTAAAGTAACATTAGGATTTGTTAACCTTCTTTAAGATTTGTAGTTTTTGTTATATAAATTTCTATAATCATACTGCAAGCAATAAAAGACATTGTGGAAGACATTGTGGCTCTAATACTGTGATTTCTATATGCTGATATTTAAGTCGAACCCACTAACTTTTGAATCCTTTCCTTTCTCAGAGCATGATGATAGAACTGCACCACAGTTTCGCAACCGTAAGGGCAGAGGCTCTCACAAGGGTCGGTCGTATGACCGGTCCCGCAGAGACCGCCAACGGGGAAGCCACGCAGGAGGCTTTGGAGGTCCTGGACCACGGTCTAGGCTTGATGATCCTGATGGAGATGTAACTATGAGTGATAACTCTCAGGACAACAGCTCCCAGCACAGATTGTAAGTGTGGGCAAATGACCAAGTCAGTTTGCTGCTTAAAAAATTGTTGGTAGTTTGTGTATGTCATCAGATATGTTTGGTATGTATGACTCATTGATAAGCTCCAAAACCACCACCTTGATTTATTAGGAGGGCTTGTAGAAGTATGTTAAGAGAATAAGCCGAAAGAAACTTTACCAAATAATGTGTTTAAATGAAAAGACAAAATAAATGTTTTGTATGCTCTTTTTATGTAAGGCGAGTGACACACAGACAGCAAGGCCTAAATTCTTTGGTGTGGATCTGTTTGAACCGCTTGGAGACTGTCTTAATTTGAACAAGCATAGAAAGTGCTTTCTATGCAATAGTCAGTCATAGAAATAGAAAGTAGAACAAGTTTCACCTTGGTCTGGAGTGCTAAAGTGAAACTATAAATGTGAACTGTCAAGTAATTTTATCACTTACTGGTGACTCATGTCAAAATGGGATAGAAAAGGCTAGCAATTTCTAAACAGGTGCAAAAAGTTAATATCCGCTCCGTGTGTGTGTCTGTGACCACAACTTTATTGTACACTAACAATGTAATGTTTAATATAATAATAATAATAATAATAATAATAATAATTAATGATGATAAAGAAACGTCCCCTTTCGTACTATTTGTTTATTTTTTCTGTACATCACCATTTTTCTGTACATCATCCAGATATCTCTTGATTTAAGTTAAAACCTTACAAAATTACTTAGAATGTAATGACAGAATAACAGCGGTACGAACGTTAAAACTATCTTACAGCTGTGGGTCTTTACTTTGCTGTTGTTGCTGGACTCTGCTGTGGTCTGTGTGTCTGAGGGCTCTGTGAGCTGACTGGCAGGCCGGCTCGTTAGCTTCCCCCCTGCGGGCTGGTTCGCTAGCTCTAGACAAGAACATCGATTGAGAAAGGCGCTATGACTGGTGTTTAAAGGAGAGTGGGGTACAGTTTGTCACATGTGACATAATTCAACTGCATTTATCTCTACAGTAAAACAATGTTTAATTCTACACAGTAATGGTTTTAGATTAGATTTGCTTTCATTTAGAACAAACATGTTAACATTTAGAAAAGACGATGGTGACTGAGGACATATGGGGCACCAAACTAACTCTTTTTTTCACCATCTTCCCAAAACTCACAAAAGGGAACGCTAACGTTGTTTCACAGCAGCCACACTGACAAAGCTGCCTGCAGATGTATCTGCAGCCATTTTTTCTTTTTGACCACTAAAGCCCCTTTTCCACTGCATGGCACCAGCTCGACTCGCCTCTACTCGCCTTTTTTGGTTTTCCATTGTGTAAAAGTTGTACCTGTTCCAAGCGAGCTGAGGCGATACTAAATTGTGATGTGAAAACAGCAGACTGCTGGTTGGTCAGAGAGAATTGTCACTATTCACTGCATCATCATGGCGCCCGCCTGACAGAGGCCAGCAACAGAAAGTAATATATTTTACAATTTTCATATGTTAGATCATCACTAAATCCATTTCTGAGAAGTACTGAGGTGAGAAATCAACTGTCTAGATTTCGAATATTGACAGTTTTATGAGAAGTGATGGCGGGAAAAAAAATGTGCTTTTAAAGTTTTCGGAGTTGTGGAGCTCCACAAGTGGCGGCGGGGGAAGCCTGCAGCAACCTGCAGGAGGTTGCTGAGGCAGTAACAGTTGGTGGTGTAAATGCACCATAAAGGGAGGCAAAACAGTCATAAAAGAGGAGGGAAAGGAAGAAAACTTTGCTTTGATGATTTCATGAGGTAGGAAGTGGATTCAAAATGTGTGTAAAGACTTAAGAATAGGTGAGAATCATTGAATGTAAACAGAACTGTTTGTTTACAATGAAAAGGCTTGAAAAAAAGAGTATACCATTACACTGTTGAGAGTGCTGATGTAGTTCACATGCTAGACACTGACTTAAGGAGGAATGTTTAAATATATAGACTTTTTTTTTTCTTTAGCAACCCATATGGAAGACCTTTTCGGAAAGGAGGAGATGGACGGTTTGACAGAGACAGGCGACAAGGCAAAGGGGGAGGAGGTAGAGGAGGAGGAGGAGGAGGAGGAGGAGGAGGAGGCAGCTTTAGAGGAGGAGATCGAGGTGGAGGAGGCAACAATGGAGGCGGGAGAAACCGGTCAGGCTGGTACAAAATAACAGTGAGTATTGTAAAATATCCTATTAACACTATCTCCACAAGAAATCCAAACCGCTACTGCTATGTCATATTTTGCTTCTTTGTTTGTTTGACAGATACCACACGGAAGAAAATATGATAAGAAATGGTTATTGACAGCCCTTCAGAACATCTGTTCAGTTCCCTACACACCTGTACAGGTAAGGTTCAGTGTTTCACTGTCTTATGACAAATTATAAAGTAATGGATTTAAAAAGAGCTATTGTGTATTTCTGAAGTTAATGCAATTGGGTTGAGGAGAAAAAAACAATATATTAATGACCTTCTAGCCTGGTGTTTTTATTTGTAAATGCATAGAGGGTGCTTTGAGTTCTGATAAAAGAAATGGGAATAAGTAGATGAATAGGGAAAGTGTGTATGAATTTCTGTTTTTGTAAATGTGAATTTTACCCCCCCCCCCCCCCCCCGTCCAGTACCACGTTGACCATAACAGGGTCCATTTCTACGTGGATGATTCGTCAGCTGCCAATGCTTTGCACAAATGTTCTCACAAGATCACAGACACAGACGGCTATAAGGTACCCTACAGAAAGTATTATTATTTAGTAAAATTATCGTGTGTTGCTTGCAGATAATGGCTATACTGTCCGCAGGAGGAGTTCTACTTTGACACATCGTCACAAAATTCCCAAACAAAAGTTTTGCAACCATGACTTCCTATATAATGAATAACAATAAATCACACGTAATCCAAAACTCAACATGTGTACAGTATATATCTTTTTTATTAATCTCTCTCATTCTGCCTTTTTTTTTTTTTTTTTTTTTTATCAAGGTGGAAGTGCACGTCAACCCCAGCGCTCCACCATCCTTCCTCCTCTCTGACCTGAAGCCTGAACACTTGGATCACCTGAAGGTGAGCTAGAGGAAGTCTGAATGGGGCTGGTTACTGTGGTTAAAATTTTATTTGTTCTGATGAGAGTCAGTGTAGATCAAAATACATGAAACGAAGTAGATCAATATTTGGTATGATTTGACAGAAGTTGAACGGGGCATTTGAGTGTTAAGTAACAGATGTTTTAGGAATACATTTTTTAGGCACTAATTTTCATATTGATTTCATATTTTCTTTCAGCCCATAACTTCATTAAAATGCATTTGGAGGAAGTATATTAATTTAAACTATTTCTTTGCTGTTCAGATGAGGCCTCATGTTGACTGTTGTTTATCTTTTACAGCAATGCATGGCAAAACGTTTTGATGGCTCCCAGCAAGCACTGGACTTGAACAACATCCGCACAGACCCAGGTAATTATATATAGTCATTCCTTTCGTATTCCACTTCCTTTCCTTTTGTGTATGATGTGATATTGAAATCGGATACAACCAGCTTCCAACAGTACTGCAAAACAACTAAATTATACACTATTTTTAAAATTTATTTTAAACTGGGATCTAGTCTGATCTGATGTCTGAGTTTTACATGCTTTTTTACACTGAGGATTCAATAGATGGTGTGCACAATCTGGTGATGGAACAGATCTTTATTTTATTACTTTACATCACTGAAAACTATATTAAATAATTTTCCAGTTTGGGATATGTATTTTAGGTTTTTGCTAATTTGATTTTATATGACAGACTTGGTGTCCCAGAACATTGAAGTCATCTTGAATAGGAAGACTAACATGGAAGCTGTCATCAAGATCATTGAAGAAAACATTCCAGAGGTAAGATTAATACAATAGATGTTTTTGATATTTGCTGGAAAATAAGCAACAAAGTATTATATATCATAATGTGACTGCTGTAAATAAGTAATGGGTCAAACTGAATGTGCTTACACACGTCTCTGTGTCTTTTGCCAGCTGATGTGTTTGAACCTGAGTAACAACCGTATTCACAAACTGGATGAACTTGCCGAATTGGTTACCAAGGTGCCTCATCTGAAGACCCTCAACCTTTCCCACAATGAGGTGAAACTGGCTGTTCAGTGGATCTTGAGAATAATAACCAGGCAGGAATTGGGCCCCTTTAAATCCTCATCTCACACCAACTTGTTCTGTTTCTGTGTGGTTGTCCAGCTGAAGTCAGACCGGGAGCTGGAAAAGGTGAAAGGCTTGAAGCTGGTGGAGCTGTGGCTGAACAGGAACCCTCTGTGTGACCTTTTCAAGGATCAGGCCTCATACATCAGGTCAGTCAGTGATTTTGGGGGGTGAGGGGAGAAGATCTTATGCCGGGACACAGTGGTGTGCCTGTTTGTGTGCGAGTAGGGATGTTCAGGAGTCCTGACTCTATGATGAGTATGCTGCAGTGTGCTACAAAAGAAGATCAAGCAATCATTTTTGGGTTTGTGCACAATAACTGAAACCATTTCCCCAGCAGTCAAGGATGTACTTTTGG
Source organism: Micropterus dolomieu (assembly GCF_021292245.1). Classification (NCBI taxonomy): domain Eukaryota; kingdom Metazoa; phylum Chordata; class Actinopteri; order Centrarchiformes; family Centrarchidae; genus Micropterus; species Micropterus dolomieu. Next base: position 19,375,798 of record NC_060168.1, read on the forward strand.
ACCAAGCAGAGCTAACTGACATTCACCGTTAACTCCCTGTGTTTGTGAATACGGGTGTGGAAATTAGTTTAAATGATTCTTGGTTTTTGTTTTACACATTTCTTGCCACTTGAGGATAAACATTTCATTTTCACACTGCAGACTAAATATTTCTTTCATCCAAAAGTTGCTGAGAGGACATCTAACCACGATGTAGTTCCACTTTGTTTTTCTTTCAGCTTGCATAAACTCTTCAGTTTGATGGCCATCTTCTCTGTGCCACTTAGTCAGCTTCTCTGTGGGGACCTCCTGTCAAGCTCTGTTCTGTTTTATGGTTCTCAGTGATGCTGTACCCAGCACTCCCCTGCTGACGTCCTGATTAGTTATCCCATACACCATCACTCTACTGGTGATATGTAATTCTGAGAAGAAGTGCTTTTTAAAAGATGTTCAGCACAACAACCCTCTACCACAATTTACTATGAACTGCTTTCGAAAATAGAATCCGAAGCAATCTCTTGAGCAGTACTGTAAACAGTGTAGGTTGTTTATTGGAGAGAGGGCAATCCACAGTTGTCTTGACAAATGTTTGGATGAAACAAAAAATCCACAGCCAATGATTTCCCCTCCCCTCATAGCACCCTTGCCCGCACGGCACCCCTGTATCAGGCGAGTATGGAAGGCTGGATAGCCAATGACGGGTAAGATCCCACCTCAAAACACCGGGACAACCTAAGGCAGGCACAGTCACGATTACTCGGCCTCAGTCCCTATGAGCTCTGACTCGCTGAGAACACAACTAGAAGAAATGAAGATGGGACAAGAGGAGAAGCCGTTGGGCTGAGGCGGAGGGGGATACATGTCATTTATTAATGACCAATGACGAGCCAAAGAAAAAGCTCTCTGTCTTCTCCACTAAGTTGGTTCTCTTTGGCCTAAAACAGGCCTCTGATCGTCAATGAATGAAGTGGAGTTTGGCAAATACCCTTAACTAACTTCTGAGGGGAATAACTGAACTGGAAATTGAAGTTCAGTTTTGCCTGACATAAGTCAAATGGAGAAAAAAACTTCCTCTTCCAGTTTCTGATGGCTGTGACCAGTACAAAAAAGCTCAAATGTTAAGCAGAGAGAGCAGAGTAGAGAATTATCACTAAAGTCGAATGCTTATTGATCTCCCAGTCCCTCTAACCAGAGGCCCAAGCCCAAATTAACATAGAAAATCTACAGTATGAAGTCCAGTTGCTGCTAATGCATGAAGACCCATCTCTTCAGAATTGATGGTGGCTATGAGATACTGAACTGGTAACTGCTTTGCTTGTGCAGCAGAGGAAAGCTTTAGGATGAGTGGTGGGACTGCTGGATCCAGCTCACTTAGAGGCAAGCTTTCCTTTTATTTTTTTGTTCAGCTCTCTTTTCAGGTTTCTCTTTCTTGGCCGATAAACATGGACACACACACTGACAAACTCACTGACATGATGAATAGTGATTGCCGCCTCTTCTGAACGTTAGACTACCTGTGCTGGTGTTTGTGTGAATTTCACTTAATATATTTTTTTCACCCAGACCCAGTTTGTTTTTTGGTGTCGTAGACTCATCTGTTCTCCAGCATCTTGGCCAAAGTTTGGGGGGTGGGGGGGAGTTGACACGCGACTGGCAGTAACCACCTCTCCCAGCTAATTCAAAATGGATGTATTTATTGGTTTCCAGCACAGTCCGGTAGATCGTGGGTGTTTTTATGTGTGTGCTTCTAGAAAAGTGTGCTTGTGTTGCTTCCCCATGTCAGATCTGTGTATATCTCCATATTGTGGGAGAGGGTGAGTATGCCTGCTGGTAAGTACACTTTGGGGTGGGAGAATTGTCGACGGGCAAAGCTTGAAACTGAAGGGAGGATAAGGGTGCATATGATAGTCCATATATCGATTCATGTGTATATAAAGGTTAAATCCCCTGTGGCACAGTTTGTAATTACTCTCCATTTTCATGTATCTATATATGACAACATATATTTTTGACAACATAGCCGCTTATATTACATCAACTAAAAGGCAGAAAAATGGCCTTAAGTGGGCCAGCAGGTGTGACTGACTCTCATATCTACAGTAATAAACATGATTTTATTTGTGTGGTGTGGTTCGTGATGATAACATTCCTGCTCTTGATTTTTCTTCCTGTACCAGTGCTGTGCGGCAGAGGTTTCCCCGGCTTCTCAAACTGGTAAGTCTCTGAACAAAGAGTTGGAAAAGCTAGAGCAGATAATGACCAACGGCAAAAGATCAGTCTACTGGGGAGGAACTACAAACTTTAGATTTGGGGGAAGTTATTTGGTTGGTTATGATGCTCTCCACAGTGATTTGACATTTATTGCACAGCATGTTTTGGACATCACCCCCTAAAACCCTGTTAATATGACCTCCAAATCGTTATAGATACAGTTGTTCGTGTTTGCTTTTTGTATGCAACATGAGAAACCTCCTCCCTTCTGAGGTACATCTTATTTGCACATTAAAATCCAAAAAGAAACGTTGTCTCATTAGCTTAAAAGGACTAGTTTGCATCACTAATTTGCTTTACTAACCTCAGCTCCTCCAGTCACCTCCGTCCTTTCTTTTCCTAACAACCACACTTTCTTCTGAAAAATAATTGAACCAGTCTGTACAGGACAGAGCTGCAGGCTACACCAGTTTACTCTGAGATTGAAACTGATGTTCTCTACAAGTAGGCAGTAATAAAATACAGCTACCGGTTACTTTATATTTAGGTAATGTTAAGTTATATAGCAGCCAAAAGACGCAGCCTGCCGTTGAAGCTTTCCTGCTCAGCTCAGTCTGAAGGGGAGGGGGGATGTTAGCTAACTAAGCGCTAACAGGCTTCACTTTTCCAGCAGGTGGGGAAACAACAGCCTTTTCTTGGTCTTGAGAAGCTGACACACTGTAACAGACACCGTACATTTACTCCAGAATATTTTCCGCCGCTCGCGTTCACCATCACTTTCTGTCGCTCGTACAATCAAGCACTCACTACGCACCTCCTGATTCCTTACAGGAGTTACGCTGTTATAACAGCATCTGTCACATAGATGTTTTGTATACAACGATTACAGGAAGCTAGCCAAGCATTGAGTGTTGCCATGCTCCCACAGTGTGCGAGTGAAAACATTTGTAGCACATAGTTTAATTATCGTGGGAAATTTTAGTAGCGGCGGTCATCATTCATGAATGCATATTGGGGAAACACTGCAATATCACATCAAAAAAGTACAAAATGAAAGGCCTATGGGTTGTGGAGCAAAATATCTAAGACAAAGTAGAGACAAAATCCCCAATTTCCTGGGGAAACCCTGCAATGTTTATAGTGTCTTTTTATATTTTTCATGAACTGATTACATCACTCCATTGTTCTTTTTTATTATTGATATTATATTGGTATAGTGCGCATGCGCCAACGTGCATGCAGCCTGTTGCAGTTGCCATCATTCGTCGTCTTATTTTCTAACTTAACTTTCTTTTTTATATCTCACGTGTGTGATTTTTGGTCTACACGTAATTTAAACTAGACTCTCTCAAATCATGCAAGTGGAGAGAGTTTTGGTAAGCCAGGGCGCCGTTGCGCAGCAACTTCACGCTTTGTTTACACCTGGGACCATCTGATCCCATCTGAAGCCGACCGGGGCGCCCATCCCCACTGAGATCTAGAGGAGGACACACAGGTTGCAGAGGAGGAACAAAACAGCGAAGGCTAACAAGATGGACGAGCTAACAGCGTTAACCCGGAGTCAGAGGGAGTTCCGGGAGTGTAGTGTAATGTGCTTCACGGAGACTTGGTTACACTCAGATATTCCTTACTACAACGTCTCCATCGACGGTTTTCAGACTGTTCGGGCCAACAGAAATTGCACTGAGAGCGGTAAGCATAAAGGCGGGGGGGCTTGCCGTTCTAGTTAACAATGGTGTAATCCCAGTCACATTACGGTTAAACAACGTATCTGTAGCCCGGACCCTGAAATGCTTGCTATGGGACTCCGGCCATATTATCTGCATTTCACATGCCATCGTCGTTGCAGTTTACATTCCGCCATCTGCCAACCCGACGTCGCCGTGTAATGTCATCGACTCTGCCATTGCTGAACTCCAGACTCAACACCCGAATGCCCTCATAGTGATCTCGGGTGACTTCAACCACGTCACCATGACAACCACACTAACCAGCTTCACCCAGTATGGGAGTTGCCATACTAGAGAGGAGAGGACCCTGGATCTGCTGTATGCTAACGTTCAGGATGCAAACAGCTCTTCCGCTACGCCATAGGCTATGCACTTAGCCATGCATTTACACTTGTGCATAGGTCTGTCCGTCATTCTGCAATTACACCCCCAAACGCTAGTCGACAGTAGTGCCACAGCTTCCACTCTGTTGACTTTCGAGTCATTTTGTGTAGGGAGCTATGCAGAGGCTATGCCGTCAATTTGACGCAGAAGTATACTTAAGGAGAAGTACAGAAGGAAGCTGGAGCGTAAACTCGAGCAGAACAACATGAAGGGAGGTCTGGAGTGGCATGAGGAACATCACTGGCAGTAGAGGAGTTGAAGGCACCTTGGACAGGGCCAGCGAACTTGATCTGTTCTTTAACAGATTTGATACTATGGCTCCTGCCCATCCCCCCACTAACTCAGCTGTTGCCTCAGCTCCAACCCAACTACTCCCCCTTCCTCCTCCTCACTGTCCCCAGGCCTCCTCCTGGCAGATCCCTACTCCCTCCTCTGGCTCTCGAGTTAACAACTCTCTCCAGCCTGACAACTCCTCTTCTCCCCCACCTGTGACCTCTGTGTACCTCACTGCTGACCAGGTGAAAGACAGCTGAGGAGACTCCACTCTAATAAGGCTGCAGGCCCTGATGGTGTCCGTCCCGGGGTGTTCAAAGCCTGTGCCAAAGACATCAAGTCCCAGTGACTCCAAGGACTACAGACCTGTGGCGCTGACTGGAGAGACTGGTTCTGGATCAGCTGCGGCCCATGGTCCGACCTCTCCTGAACCCCCTCCAGTTCGCCTACCAGCCCCGACTGGGAGTTGAGGACGCCATCATCTTCAACCTGTTCAACCGCATCTATGCCCACCTAGACAAGCCGGCGAGCACTGTGATGGTCATGTTTTTTGACTTCTCCAGTGTTTCAACACCACCCGGCCGGCCCTGCTGGGTGAGAAGCTGACAGCGATGCAGGTGGATGCCCCCCTCGTGTCCTGGATTGTTGACTACCTGACTGGCAGATCACAGTATGTGAGCCTACAACACTGAGTGTCAGACAGCGTGGTCACCAATACCGGGGCCCCGCAGGGGACTGTCCTCTCTCCATTCCTCTTTACCATCTACACCACGGACTTGAACTACCGCACAGAGTCCTGTCACCTTCAGAAGTTTTCTGATGACTCTGCTGTGGTTGGATGTATCAGCAAGGGTGATGAGGCTGAGTACAGAGCTGTGGTGGGGGACTTTGTCACATGGTGTGAGCAGAACCATCTGCAGTTCAACGTGACAAAGACTAAAGAGCTGGTTGTGGATCTAAGGAGAGCAAAGGCACCAGTGACCCGTGTTACCATCCAGGGTGTCGGTGTGGACATTGTGGAGGATTACAAATACCTGGGAGTGCACTTGGACAAACTAGACTGGGCCAAGAACACTCAAGCCCTCTACAGGAAGGGCCAAAGCTGTCTCTTATTTTCTGAGGAGGCTGAGGTCCTGCAACATCTGCAGGACAATGCTGAGGATATTTTATGAGTGTGTGGTGGCCAGTGCTATCCTGTTTGCTGTTGCATGCTGTGGCAGCAGGCTGAGGGTAGCGGACGCTAACGGACTCCACAAACTGATCCGCAAGGCTAGTAACGTTGTGGGGGTGGAGCTGGACTCTCTGTGGTGTCAGAGAGGAGGATGCTGTCCAAACTACATGTCATCTTGGACAATGTCTCCCGCCCACTCCATGATGTGCAAATCAAATACAGGAACACTTTCAGTGTAAGACTTATTCCCCGAAAATGCACCACAGAGCGCCACAGGAAGTTATTCCTGCCTGTGGCCATCAAACTTTATAACTCCTTCCTCCAAGTGTCTGACACACGGACACTTAGTTTTTAAACTGGATTGTATTATCTATTTTTGTGCAATATTATCTGTTTAATTAATGTACAATATTCTCTGCTGCTATTTATTCACTAGTCCTTTTTGGTTCACCATAATTCTTTTATAAAGTAAATAATGTATATACCCACACTTTATATTTTTCTTATATTTTATATTTATACTCATATTCATATACTCTTTATGTATCTACCTTTTATTACTATTTCTATTCCTTATGCCTTGACAAGTGTGCAATTGTGACAAAGAATTTTCCCCCTGGGGATCAATAAAGTATTTCTGATTGGTAATAATGCAGCACTGTATGGCCCACTTTAAGTAAATGACAGTGTAAATTTTGTCTGGTTTTGAAACCATACATCTGTGAAATACATTTTCAGTACATGAATTCTGTCATATCCCTAAAGAAATCAATGCAGAGTGGCAGAAAGTTCCGCCATTGCTTATTTCATTAATGTAACCCTCATGTGTTCAGGATGGTCACGACCTCCCCCCTCCCATTGGATTTGATGTGGAGACGCCCACCACTATCCCCCCCTGCAAGGTTACTTGTTTTATCTCATTTGATAGTATATTTATAGTCTTTTGGTGTACAAGACATTCAGTACAACTCTCCAAGGTGTTAATTTTTTTAATAACTAACTTCAGAAGTTTAAGCTGCATTGTCCTTCATGTGAAAGTCTCAAGACAATTATTGTCTTTGTACCTGACAAATGTTTTTCCAATTGACAATGCAGGGCAGCTGTTTTGGCACTGATGAAATCAAGGCTCTCATCCTTCGGTTCTTGCAACAGTGAGTTTCTAGCTTTCATACAAACAGTGTAATCATAGCAGTCGGTTGATCTGTGCTTGTTTTCCAGGGTTAACCAGTAACTGATTAACCAGTACTGCTTTTTAAATTTCACTTCCAGAAAAGGGTCAAGAAAGAATCACAAGTAAACTAACTCACGTGACATCTGACTGTGTTGCAGGTACTACAGTATATATGACTCAGGGGACAGACAGCCACTCCTGGATGCTTACCACGATGGAGCATCGTTATCCCTCACAACACCTTACTCCACCCAGAACCCCTCCAGGTAAGAAAACACAGACGTCTGTGTACACATAATGACATTGTTTAGCACAAAGAGGAATAGGAAGTACCATTTTTCAATGTAAGTCGTTCATTTAAAAGATGTTTGCGTAGCTCCACCCATCATTGTCTGCTCTTATACCTGATCCCACTCCTTACATCTCCCTGTCTGAGTCGCAACTTGATTCACATTGAATCCATCTATGCCTCTCCTCTGGTTTTAGGAGCAGTCTGGGAGAGTACCATAAAGACAGTCGAAACCTGAAGAGGCTCAAAGACTCTAGTGAGTGTACCTGTCGAGCTGTTGACTTATAATAGTGGCTGAATTGTTGAGACTGAATATTTTTGTGATTTGAGATGCCTGCTGATCTTTCCCTGTCTGAATCTTCCCTCCTTCAGCGATGCGGTTTCGGCTTCTGAAGCACACACGACTGAACGTGGTGGCTTTCCTCAATGAGTTGCCCAAAACTCAGCACGACATTGCCTCATTTACTGTCGATGTTAACACCTACACCGTGAGTTGTTCTGTCAGCTTATCACTTTCCTTTTCCTCTCTATGTGAATCATTTCTCTGTATTAACCCTGCAAAAATGTTTTCTGTTTACAGAACACACTATTGTCATTCACAGTGAGCGGAGTCTTCAAAGAAGGTGAGTTGTTTGGTCATCATGATTTAAAATTTTGATGCAAAGATAAGTGGTGTTGATTTTGTCACTTATTTGTGTTGTCTGTGAAGGTTCTCAGTCATCCATGTCAAAACTAATTTGTGTTGTGACTGTTTTTTCAGTTGCTGTTGATGGTAAATCCCGAGAGTCCACCATGTCCTTCTCTCGAGTGTTCATCACAGTCCCAGCAGGGACTACTGGGTAAGTTTAGTGAGCTCCCAGTGGGTTGTATCATCTAGATGTTGTTTTCACATTTTCCCAGAGGAGGGGAAAAGGTACTAAATTAGAACCATCACTTGTGGATCTTCGAGAAAATGAACTGGACATCAGGACAAACATCTTTGTGTTTTCTGCTTTACATCCTGTGAAATAACATTCATGAATAAAAAGCTCTGAGTTTTAAAATCACTAAGATCCACACAAATCAGACATTTTGTCTTCTTTTTAATAACTATTAACAATACATTTAAAAAAACACAACATTATTTTTGACTACAAAAAGGGTTGAGTAAATGTGATTTCAGTTGTACTTTTACCAGTACGCCACCTAATGGCCCATAATAACACAACTTGCTACATTTATACAGAGACTAATGTTTAAATGGGCCTTAACCTCTTAACATTCCAACGCCCATGGGCCCTCAGGTCCTGGCCAATGCGACCAATGCAAACCATTTCAAGATACAATCACCACAGCGGGTACAATCAGCGCTTCTGTCAGACCAACCAGTACAATCAAAATTGTCACGACTCACCTATGAAGCCCCATAGTAATCTACAGATCGATTATATTCCAACAAAAATGGTCTTGTTGCATTGTCAAAGGTCCAGAGGATCCAATCCAGTAAAAAGATTAAGTCCAAAACACATTATTCCATCAATAAATCCCCAGGGACTGCTGCCGCATTGTTTCATATTTGCCGGCAGATGTGGCTCGTATGTCATTATAACCGTAATAACGCCAATTTGAATGTAAACAACTACGATGGCTTGTATTCAAATTAGCCGCTGAACTCGAACCTTTCGAGTGACACCAAATCCGACCCAATAGGAGCTCATATGTCCCTCTCACAGCCTTCAATATCCAACGAGAGCCCGCGCTGTAAGGAAGGGCCAGCCCCTATTATTTCGTGGGAAGGCCGAGCCAATTGCAAGCAATTGTGCCGATGACTGGCACTTCGTGTAGCCAATAAAAATCTGAAAATAACAATATCTAGCTTTTAAGTAGGAAGTTCATGATCTACCAGCAAAAAAAACACATCTGCGTCAAGCTACCGGCTAATATGGACAATGCAGCAGCAGCCGCCTGCCGCCAAGTGGCAGTGCGGCAGCAACGAAACCTGCAATAGAACAGAGATGGGGGCTTGGGGAGGAGGAAAAATGACAACAAAAACAAACAATAATAATAGTAAAAGAAAACCAGCCGAACAGCAGCAATAAACAGCTGACATAGTAAGACAACTAAGAGAACAATGAAAACAAACAGTCAAGCACACTAAATAAGCAACACAGCACAGCCAGGAGAGCTGGAATAATAACAATTAATTTAAATGAGTAACTGAAAGAAAAGCATCAGGAATAATTCTACCAGGGACAACCTAAACTTGTGTGCGCATAAGCCTGTTAAAGAATGTAGTTGTTAGTGAGAGTGGGACGCCACGACTGTGCCACACTTATCCCAGCAACAGGCACGCAAGAACCCCAGTAGCCAATAGGGGTGGGAGAACGAAAAGAGAAAGGGGGGG
>NC_060168.1:19385408-19391919 GCF_021292245.1 Micropterus dolomieu
TGTAGCCAATAAAAATCTGAAGATAACAATATCTAGCTTTTAAGTAGGAAGTTCATGATCTACCAGCAAAAAAAACACATCTGCGTCAAGCTACCGGCTAATATGGACAATGCAGCAGCAGCCGCCTGCCGCCAAGTGGCAGTGCGGCAGCAACGAAACCTGCAATAGGGGGGGGGGGACTAAAAAAAAAAAACAAAGACTCACAGATGCACCGCGATGCAAACGCGGAAGACCCCGACCCAGTTGCCAGTTGACAACACAATGCCGACGGAACGCAAGAAGCGTAACCCGCGGAAGATCAGTGCCCGGACCGACCGCGGCGCGCATACAACATAGACCAGTTTTTTAAAGGGTACGCATGCTTAATTTGACACACAACTGTATTCTATAAAGCAATTAATATAAGAATAACATAAGTAAAGTTGCATTGAAATTAATGCTTGGTTTCTTACAGCATTCTTGATGTTATGCTGGCTGCTTTCTGCTTATCTGTCTGTCGTGTTTTTGCCAAGCATCTGTTGGTTTTTTGGTCATGCTGTCTTGTTTTTGCAAAGCATGAATTCCTTCAGCAAGTTCGCTCAAAGCTCACACAGGTCATAAGCAAATTCACTCAAAGCTCATACTGGCTATAATAACCAGAAGTTGAAAGTTGACAATCAAACCCCCTTAATCAGTAATTAAGCACGTAGTCTTAATATTAGTAGATTAATACATCAGCAGTTCCTCATGTAATCACAACAGTAGATAACCGCAGAACAAAGCATGCACTTATTAATATCGATTAAGGATAATCACTTATGACTGTTTCTTGACTGATGTCTAACTTTTTGTCTGCAATGCTCCCCCTCTCTGTGTCCTAGGCATGCCCTCTGCTGATCATGCTATTTTAACCAAAAACTTGACTTTGTGGAATAAGCTTGTGTCTCTTGTGCTGTGTGCTATAGACAGGACATTCTCACTGTATTGATGTATGTTTTGTAACACAATTTTCACTAATTCTGCTTCTACATTTTCCTTTGCTGGTGTTTTTGATGATGCCTTGCTTTGCTCACTCTGCTCCCAGAGCACACAAGCCTGCTTACACACACATGTGCTACTGTTACTGCCTCCGGGCAGCTAAACACAGAGGACCACACACTCTCAGAGCTATAGTGTTTCAGCGTTGTGATCTTAACTTTACACTATAAAATAGCACTCTAAATGATGACAATAGCTATAGAGTTTTGACACTGTAATCTTAACTTTACACTCTAAAATAATAATTTAAATGATGCCAATGCAGACCACCTTCGCTCTAGCAATTAATAACAATTTAGGCTGTAATGTTCTAAAATAATTCTCAACAGTCCCCCCCAACCGCCGGAAAAAACTAAGGCCGCCGGCGCCAGCCGACATCCCCCATGCACAGCACACCCCCTTGCCGCCGTGCAACACCAGCCAAGCCAGCAACGAGGCAAAATCAACCAGCTCAGCTGCATGCCACCACCAACCCACCCACCCGTCAAGGGCCGAGAACTCCAGGCACAAGCCGAGAATAAACCGGAGCACAGCCCTGCCCCGCACCCACACTGCACATCCCGAAAACTAACTTTATACTTCAGTATCCAGAGGGGTCCAACAACTGGCTGACAGAGAAATGGGGAAGCATGGATCCAAGGCCAACGAAGCAAAACAGCAGTGCTGTTTTAGAAAAAATACGCTAAGACATAACGTTACACTCAGAAAAACCTGTGTAAAATAGTCCTTTTTCATGGTATTGGTATGAAATTTAAAGCCCCCTGCTTCCAGTTTTAACTGGCGTTTTTGGTTAACGTTCTTTCTCAAACAGAGAATGGGGGTGTGGTTAATAGTCAGATGTAATACACTACCATGACAACCAAAAACTGACCAGCTGGAGTGTTCAGTAACGATAGGCTGTGTTAACATCACTACACTAAAGTTTAGTAACGTTACACTTAACTGTCTGGCAGGAGTAGCCATTACTTACCCATGATAAAAACTAATGTGCGTGGTTCCGCTGTTAGCAATCATACAGTCGATGGTCCTGTCATGCACTGCACACGATAACTCCCACTATGTTTTATGGTGCGCTTACTTTACCGCGGGGGTGTGTGTGGGGGGGGTCTATTACTCTGAACTGTGTATAAAGACTTCTGATACCATTGCCTCCGCCGATGCATTGGTAAAACGGCCGTCAGTAAAATGCATGTTGCAGACTGTATATAAGACGGTGGCAGGTGAAAGTGCGATGTGTTTTCTGTCATCTGTCCTCCAACACCACACGCAAAAATGCCATAATGAAAATAAACAGCACACTAAACCAAGAGGAGGAAACTAAAAAATAAAATGAAGACCCTCTGTTAGCTAACTTTCTGCAATAACTATGCTAGCTAACTGCACCTGGCTAACTACAACTTAGTTAACTTAGCTAACTAAACTAGAAAGACAAACCAACAGTCAGACACAGAGAGACATACCTACTGTAAGTTCTAAGTAAATTACATGATAAATTGGTTAGCTAGCTCACAACGATATTTATCGGCTTGATGCTCTGACTTAACGAGGTGTGACGGCGTTTTATTTTTTTTTTTTAAGGGAGGCATGACAGTGTGCCTGGGCAAGCTTGGAGAATGACGTATGACTTATGGAATTACTATAGTCCTACGTCACCACACCGTTTTAACAACTAAGCAACATTTGCAACTTTGAGCACAAAATTACACCATTTGTCAAAAAATATTTGAACTATGTGGGTAATCAACATTGTAAGGAAATGACACAGAAAAATATGAAATATCATAGAAATGTCAAAATACACTGGAGGGGGGGCTTTAAACTAGGACTAGGTAATGCTTTATCCTGTGGTCCTACAGTGTTTTCCAGCTAATAAGCCCCAGCTATAGTTATCTGCATGCATTTGTTAGCAAGCATTTTGAAGCAGAAATGAAAAATATTAGTTCTAGTGTGTTTAAACTTAATCAATTCCAGTAGCACTTACAATCACTCTGACTTTTGGGTCAGACACTCCAGAGTGTTATCTTTCAGAGAAACCTAAAACCATGCATGTACTCCAAATGGTTCAAGAACTACATTCAATTTACTTTGGATATACCTCGAATAGGCGTTTTGCATGAATTTTACAGGAATGTTAAGAGGTTAAATACAGTTTCCATTCATATGAAAACATCCATGCAGGCATCCAGATTTTTTTTCTGATCAGCTCTAATCAAAATAGAAATCAAATTAAATGGTTTTCCGTTTTTAGTTACACCTATATAATGCTAATACATTCTTAATATTAATCAACACCTCTGAATAAAATGCCAAGAAAATGGACGCTCAACTCCTCTTGAAATCCCTGAAACAGTCATATGTCATTGTCTGTCTGTCTGCTGCATTCTTCCTGTGCCGCAGGTTGTGCATCGTGAACGACCAGCTTTTCATCCGGATGGCCACAACGGAGGAGATCCGCCGAGCCTTCGTTGCTCCAGCCCCGACTCCATCGTCCAGCCCTGTCCCCACTCTCACTGCACCGCAGCAGGAGATGCTCACAGCCTTCTCACTGACGTCTGGCATGAACCTGGAATGGTCCCAAAAGTAAGTCTTGTTTTTGTGCATGTTTGGTTGGCAATGATGCACGATGGGGCTGCACAATAAATCTAATCGCAATTGCGATATCATGTGGTCATGTGCGTTTACATAACCGCAAAAAGTGTGCAATTTAATAAAACCGTGAAAGGTGTGTGTGATGCTGTCTTCTGTGTGCGCTGCAGTTTGCTCATTATTTCCGCCCACACCGGGCTCTCATGTGCCCCTAAAAACAGATAAGCCTACTGCAATGAGAAAAATTGAGCAGTGTGCCAGTAACTTTTAAGACAGCAGGCTATAGTAACCCCCCTTCCCGCCCTGCCGCTAATCGTTCAAAACCTAGTCGGATGCACCACTGGAGCACCAAGAGAAATACCGGTGCTCTGGTCGCTCTGTGACAGAGACAGAGACGTTGAAGTGGTCAGACAGAAGATAAAGAAGCTTTGATTTTGGCTCGCTGGCCAATCAATGTTAGCTGTATCGTAGTGCTGGCCCGAATGTCTTTTTTTTTTTTTTAGCTCTGACGCTTCGATAGTAATTAAGAGCGAATAATCGAAAATTCACTTAACTTTTATTATATTCTACTAAATGCTCCTCTTCTACAATCTAAATATAATTATTTAAATGTGTTCATTATGTTGTTGTTTTTGTTTCCAGCCTGCAGTTTACTGATAATTTTAAAATGTAGGAAATTTGACTGTTTTGTAATGAAATCAAGCAATTGTAAAATGAATAAAGGCCATAACTGCCACACTACTGCTGTCATCCCTGTTTAAAGTGCTCCCACACATCTGAGGGCTTGATTTTGTTTTCCCTTTGATGTGAACTGGAGCGTTACTTTAACTGCTGTCGGAGATCAGGCACGCGGAAAAAAACCCTCAATAATCGAAAATCTAACGGTCGAATATTCGGGTCCAGCCCTACTGTATCAGTGCATTTAGTTGTTCAACTTTTCACAGGGGAGATATGCTTGTCAGTCACTTTTCGAAAACCGACCAATCACAGCCTGGATGGGGCGAGACGTTAAAAAAGTTTGATGTGCTAGAGCAAATCATTAAATGTTGAACAATATTATTATTGACAAGTTAGTACTTTGCATTAACAAATTAGAGACCAATGTAAAGCATGCACAAGGATTTAATGAAGAAAAACAACCCACATAAATGAAACAGCTGTAACGGGATTTAATATTCAGCTAGTGGTAAAATAGTATACTATTATATGAAATTATATTGAATGTAGTATATTATTGTTATACTTTCAGTATACTATAACTAAACATTATACTCTTTATTTAATACACTCATGGACAGTTCCTCCTTTAGGTTGTAGAAAGAGACTCTGCATTAGACAGATGTACATTGAGCTGGTGCGAGTGTGCAAATATGTGCTGCTTCTAGCTGCCGCCTCTGTAGAGTAACACACTCCCCTTGTTCTGTTTTACATCTGTTTTACTAGTTGTAATAAATATTTAACTTTGTTCAAGTTGAGAAATACACATTTCCAAATGTCAGTATTTTGCGCATTCCTTGATAATTAATCAAGTAGACTCATAGTAACATTTGTTCCATTATTATCAAATTGCAATATTGTCTATAATTATCGCAATATGACTTTTTCTCCAAATCATGCAGCCCTAATGCACAACCATAATTTATTAACTTAATATAAAAGAAGTGAACAATTCTTCTGTCGTAGGTGTCTACAAGACAACGAGTGGGATTTCAACAGAGCGGCACAAATATTCACTCAGTTAAAGGTAACATGACTCATTTGAACTCTGCATCTCCAGGAAACTGATCATTTTTTATAACACCCTAAAATACTTTTTCCTCTTCTCTTTTCAGACGGAAGGCAAGATCCCAGACGTTGCGTTCATAAAATGAAGAGTTGAATCATCTTTCTTTTGTGAAATAAAATCTGCAGTAATTTTATTTATGGCTTTATCCTTTAATCTTCTGCCTTTTGTTTTATTCATAATAATGTAGTTCAAGTTTACTAAAACTGTTTTGTTTTAACAGCCAAATGTCAACTGTTTGACCTAAAGACTGAAGTTATGATACAATTTTGGGTCATTGTAACCTAAGTTTTTTGGTCATTTGTATAGAAATCACTACATGTTTTCATAGGAATAAAGACAAATGGCCAGTGGTTAAATTTGTTTTCATCTGTGTTGATTTGTTGTATCGTGTTTTACAATAAAATATTTTGTTACACAACTGATACATTTCACTTTAGGTACAATAAGAACAAAATACTGAGAGGAAGGTACATTCTTGACCTTGCCTTGGGGGATATTTATATAAATAAATTGCAGTTCTACATCTTCTATTTTATGATAAAATAAAATTGTCATAATGCAAATACTTACACTTATGAAATGACAAATATGTAGCTATATACAGTGGGTACGGAAAGTATTCAGACCCCTTTAAATTTTTCACTCCGTTTCATTGCAGCCATTTTCCAAAAATCAAAAAAGTTCATTTTATTTCTCAGTAATGTACACTCAGCACCCCATCTTGACAAAAAAAAAAAACAAGTGTAGAAATTTTTGCCAATTTATTAAAAAAGAAAAACTGAAATATCACATGGTCATAAGTATTCAGACCCTTTGCTCAGTATTTAGTAGAAGCACCCTTTTGATCTAATACAGCCATGAGTCGTTTTGGGAAAGATGCAACAAGTTTTTCACATCTGGATTTGGGTATCCTCTGCCATTCCTCCTTGCAGATCCTCTCCAGTTCTTTCAGGTTGGATGGTAAACGTTGGTGGACAGCCATTTTCAGGTCTCTCCAGAGATGCTCAATTGGGTTTAAGTCAGGGCTCTGGCTGGGCCATTCAAGAACAGCCACGGAGTTGTTGTGAAGCCACTCCTTCGTTATTTTAGCGGTGTGCTTAGGGTCATTGTCTTGTTGGAAGG